>NC_089240.1:3516022-4116022 GCF_963924675.1 Phocoena phocoena
GAAATTCATCCACACCTGGAAGGACAGACAATGTCGCTCCTCTCCTCAACCTTCCCAAAATATTGTATCCACCCCAAGTATCTTTAATCGGTTGGCTTTCACATACTGATGTGTAATATTTGAACATTTTAAGATTTCTCTTGCATCCAATGACAGTAAAACCCATAATCTAAGTGTGCCATTCTAGGAAGGGGGAATAAAAAAAACATTGGTGGCCATGGGATGGAGACAAAATTCCTTTCTCCCACCAGACTAAGGAGTCTGAAGTCTGGTGACATTTTTCAAAAAACAGCAGTTAATAAAGGACTGAGGTGAGGGAGTATAGTAAGTCCCCCACATACGAACCTTCAAGTTGCGAACTTTCAAAGATGCGAACGTGTCCCTGTGTGCCAGCTGTTGTGTGTACAACTATAATTTTCAAGGTACTGTACTGTAAGAATGAAAATATTTTCTTTATTTTTTGTGTTTGTATTTTATGTAGTATTTGTGTGAAAAGTATTATAAACCTATTACAGAACAGCACTATATAGCCGAGTGTGTTAGCTGGGTACTTAGGCTACCTTTGTTGGACTTACGAAGAAATTGCACTTACGAACGTGCTCTCAGATCAGAACTCATTCGTATGGAGGGGACTTACTGTAGTCATTTACTGAGTCCACAGGTCTTAAGTGTTCCTTAAAATAGTAATATCTCAACAACTGGAACACCTGTACGATAGCCAGGCTGTGTGTTCCAGAAAAACCTAGATTTTTCCTTCCAAAGATTCAGAATGGATCCACTGGTTTTAAATCTGGTATCCAGTAGAGAGAACATAGCCAAAGCCAATTCATATACTGCCTTCCTTTGGTAAATCTCAATGTGAAATATTCTCTCCCCACTAGGATTTGAACATATCAGAGCTACTGTCCCCAATTTTTTCCATCATGATCTTTAAATCTACTGAGGAATTTCTTTCTTAAGATATCGTTTCTCCCAACATGGCTTCATAAGTCCTCTGGGTAACATGGATCACGGACCCATTTATCTCACTGGCAAACCCTTGTACTTGTGTTAAAAACTCCTGAGCAAATCGCCATAAGGGCACAGATGAGTCCCACAGGTAGATGGTAACTTGTGGGAAGAAATGATTTATTGCAATAAATGCATGCTGATACATACAGGTATTTTCTTTTTTTCATACGGGTCTTTTCTAATTATGTAAGTCAAAAGATTGTTATGTATGCTTGCACTTCAAAAAAAGAGAAAAGATATAGGAAAAGATAACTGTGTTCAAGCTATATGATCAACAAGATTAAACCCAAGGGAAACAAAAATCCACAATGTATAGTATCACAAGGAGCGAATCATTTTCATGCATATACAATGGGGAAAAGTTATACTAAACATATGCATTGCTTACTTAAAGCTGCATCCCTTCTTACGAGCGAAGTAAATAAATCAATAAAGTATTTTTTTACTAGATGCCACCTCAAGCAATTAATTTAGTGATGTATCGGATTGATATAATTAGAATACTGAGCTGAACTACTGCTTGTGTGACACCATCCTATCAACTAATAACCAAGGACTGGGAGGATGCTAATTTTCACATACAGACGGTAATAAGTTGGCCACTGAACTAAGATTAGAGTGCCAGCTGCATCAGACCTTGAGAGAACAGAAATAAAGGAGACAGTATTGGCTTAAACTGAAAAAAAAAATCACTAGCGATGTAATATCTCTCAGAGACAAGGGCTCAGGAGCTAACCAACATAAACAAGAGGAAAATGGCAGAAGGAAACTTACCTGGTGAGTGATTGACTCCCATCTGTTCCTTGAGAGAGTGCAACAGATTTCCAGATTTCTCAGATTTCAGTGTCACATAATCCCTCTGGAAAGGTTCTTTAAAATGTAGTTTCTGGTGGCTCAAAAGCCATCATTTTCAGCGATGGTTCTCAGGAACATGGGCAAGCCACGTGGCTCGTGGACAGTATTTTTGAAGACTGTTCGCAAGAGACAAAGAAAGAGAAAGAATGAAGGAGAAAACGATGGATTGATTCACAGTTGTATTTTAACATTTCATCAATTATAACTAATGAGAACCTGCTGTATAGACCAGGGAACTCTATTCAATGCTCTGTGGTGACCTAACTGGGAAGGAAATCCAAAAAAAGAGGGGATATATGGATACGTAGAGCTGATTCACTTTGCTGTACAGTAGAAACTAATACAACACTGTAAAGCAACTATACCGCAATTAAAGAAAAAAGATTATAACACAACTAAATTTTTGGACCAACTGCTTTTCTTAAAAATAATTAACTAAAAAAAAAAAATAATAATTAACTAAAAAGCTAGTGGATAAAAACTCTGAGTGGTTACTGATCTAACCCATGGAAGACATGGTGAATTACATCTATTAGAGCCCCAAAAGGGATTATACCATATGCCCAGAAAATCTCCAATTGACCAGTTAGAATATTAAAGAGAAAAAAGGTGAAAATTTTTTTAAAGTGGTCTGCTAAAAATGTGATGCCATAAATATTTCCATAAGCTATATACGTTTATACAAATGTTTGAAAACCATTTCTTGAAAACAGACTTCATTTTGAGTACTATTATAATAATTGGTAGTATTGGCTGGAACAAGAGGTTCTTTATAAAATTAACTCAATGATTTAACCAAAAGGCATTTCTTAGGGGAACGTCGCTATCTTCTCTCGGACTAATTTTTTTTTTTTTTTTTGCGGTACGCGGGCCTCTCACCGCTGTGGGCTCTCCCGTTGCGGAGCAACAGGCTCCGGACGCGCAGGCTCAGCGGCCATGGCTCACGGGCCCAGCAGCTCCGCGGCACGTGGGATCTTCCCGGACCGGGGCACGAACCCGTGTCCCCCGCATCGGCAGGCGGACTCTCAACCACTGCGCCACCAGGGAAGCCCCCTCTCAGAATAATTTTTAATCATTGTTTTCTTCCTAATTTTTGTCTCCTCCCTTATTCCCAAGGAGACAGATCTTGCATAACGGAAAGGCAGTTAAAATTTGTTTGAAAGACTCTACCGGATGAGTAAGTGAAGAACAGGTTTCTAGGAAAAATAAATGAGTAGGGGGTGAGGAAAGAAAGGTCATTTCCATTCTATTTCATTCTCAAGTGATGCTGACAACAATTCGTGAACCGCTCAGTCTATCGTCTTTGATCCTGAAGCACTTTGTTGATTTTTAGATGACTAACACTTATTTGAAATGCATGAAAAATGGCCACTTATCTCTGAAAGATGTCTCCACTTTTTGTGTGTGAAATGTGATCCTGTCCCTTGAAAATCAAGTCCATGGAACACACAAATTAAGTTATTTCTGAAATATGAAGCTAGACCCTAGAAACCAATAACCAGGCTATTGACTGCCCCAGCACCATGCCTTACAGAGACTTAATAAATGCCTTCCGGGGTCCACATAATAACACTTTATTGAATTTCAGGGGGGAAAAAACATAGCCACCATTTTTCACTCTGCATTAAGCTGATGAATATGGAAATAATAAAACATATGATATGATAATGCCACCACATTTAACTTTTCTTGCATGAAAAGGTCATCTTTTGAGCCTTTTTTTTTTTTGCTAGATTCAAATAAAGTCTCTAGACATGCAAGATGGATATTTCAAAACTATGAAAAAAAGCCAAAGGGAACCTTCTCTAAGATAAAGGAAATCTTGCTGTTAGTCCAGTTGTGCTCCCATATATATTTTATAAATTGTCGTAATTCTTCAAATATCACCAGAGAGTGGAATTTGAAAAATGCATTATAAAGTAAGCATTTTCACTTTAGAAAAGATGTCGCAATATTTAGAATTATGAATGATCTGCCTTTTAAAAACAGAATTCATTCTATTTTTTGGAGCCATACTTTCCAGTGGAACTCTCTACAGTGATGAAAATGTTCTATATCTGAGCTGTACAATATGGTAACCACCAGCCCTTCTTGGTTATAAATGGTCGATGCCTACACTTACGTAGGAGAGTTAGTTTCAAAGAACGAGTTCCATACATGACATTCCACACATTTCATATAATCACATGCAAATCCAGTTCTTAAAACATCCTTTAAAAGCATCTCTACGCATTTCAATGTGTACTGCAAGAATTATACCTACATACTGGATTATTTCCAGAATTATATGAACACATGGGAGCTTTTCTTTTGCTCTCTTTGGTCATAATTCTGAGGGTTTTGTATCTCATTTCAACCATAGCACTTTTGGACAGAATACGCTCTTTCATGATAAAATATCTGAAGAAAGAGTTTAAGGCTCCAATGATACAATAGCACTTCTCTTTGATGCCCGACCCCAAACTACAATGTTGCCTGAGATTAAAGAGTACATTATTGCTATTAATCTGATTATGATCATTGCGCTTTTTTTCTTGTCTTCTAAAGAAAAACATAAAAGCATATATAGTGTTCAGTCTCAATATGTAGAACAGCTACTGTGTGTTCCCTCAGCACGTTTCTTTTTCCCCCAGTTTTACTGAGAAATAATTCATATATATATCACCGTAAGATTAGGGCATATACCATGACGGTTCAAGTTATGTATACTGTCAAGTGATGACCACAGTAGTCTCCGCTAACACAGCTAATATAATAAGCGCATCGTTTTTAACACACACGCTCTCTGCCTGGATCTAGAACAGGGTGGGAAAACTTTTTCTTTGTAAAACATCCAAATAATAATTATTCTAGGCTTTGCAGACCATAAGGGCTCTGTTGGAACTACTCAATTCTACTCCTTTAGTTCCCATACAGCCATAGAAATGAATCGTGGTTATTTTCTGATAAAGATTATTTTATAAATAATGGCCATGGTTCACCAACACCTGATTCAACGTATCAAATTCAAGCAAACTCAATGCTTCTGTGTCATTTTCTCATGGCCAGTATGGAATGTTGACCTCTTATTTTAAAGGCATGTATTGAAACACAGGCACGCCCTCTTTCTTACTAATAACTATTTTCCCCAAACTCAAGCATGGAAGCAGTCAGCAGGCTTGCCGGCCTTGATAGACAAGGTCACCTCGCTTAGAACAAAGTTTTTAGGTGTCAAACTCCTGGAAGACCTCAAAGTTCTCTTCGAACTCACCAAGGACAGTTTGGCAATATTCAACGATACTGCAGTTAATGTTGCTATAATTATCTGAGAATCTATCTGACTGGATTTTGAATGGGAGTAACTGCATTAAAACAGCACCTCCGTGTTTAGAAAAGAGAAGAATGGATTTATCTGTCGAAGTCTGAAGGAAATAATGATTCATTTCCATTGAGCATTTAGAAGATGACAGTAGAAAACCTGCTACAGCCTGTATCTGCTGGCTCTATGTGGACTTCAAACTTTCGTGCAGTGCTGAGACAGAGAGACAGAGAGAGAGAGAGAGAGACAGAGACAGACAGAGACAGAGAGAGACAGAGACAGAGAGAGACAGAGACAGAGAGAGACAGAGACAGAGAGGGAGAAATATTCAAATAACCATGTCTTTATTTTCTGTAGTCTGATGCTTTGACATTTGCGGTTTTGCTGTCCATAAGGGACCTCATCTCCCAGGGCTACTGACTTCCTAGAGACAGTAACTAGCCCCCAAGTGCATTTTTCAAATGCAAACCAATAAGTCTAGGACCCACACCCCAATCTCCTCCTCTATGGGGCTCCCATACTCTGGACCACGATCCACCTGCCCTTATCACCCCCAGAGCAGGTACCAGACACCCAGGGACCCCTGGAGTGCCAAGTCTTAACCACTGGACCACCAGGGAATTCCCGCAAATTTTCCGTTAATACACTGCATTTCAAAATTATACACAAATTATATATTATGTTATACATTATATTAGGTACATTAGGTATATTTATATAATAGATACTATATAGTGTAAATACATACATGTGTTATACATACATATAAAATACTATTAACATGTGTATATGCATTAATATATATAGTATTTTATATGTATCTATAATACATGTATGTATTTATACTATATAGCATACATATACAATTATATATATTATATATTTATATATGATAGTATATATTTTTATATATTGGGATAGTGTATTATTTAAAACCAAAATTTATATATATATAACATATATACACACACATGTATTTGTACACATATATATAGTCTCTTATTTAAACCAAAATTTAAACATATATAACATATATATGCACATATATAGGGATAGTATATATATTATTTAAACCAAAATTTATATATTATATATATATATACATATATGTATACATATATATATATAGGGCTAGTGTATTATTTAAACCAAAATTTATATATATAACATATACACATAAATTTATGTGTGTATATATATATATATATATATATATATAAACAAGTTAATGAATGCCAGACCTTCATTCAATAAATATTCATGGGCAACCAATTTGAACTAGACTCTGAATTTACTAACGGTCCTCTGTTCTTTGACACTTGTGACAATTAGTGAGACTGACTTTTTCACCATAAAGATTTCTGTTCCATGATAACCATATTGGTGGCCGTCAGATCCATCATTTTGAAATGAAATAGAAACAAAGATAATTATGGAGAATATTCAGAAGAAGTAACAAATGACACCATTGACCCTGGTGGCCGTGCTGGAGCAGGTGCTTTGAGCTGTTGTGAAAACCCAAGTTATGTGGAAAATGGCTTTAATCTCCACAGGGATTTGCGATAGCAGCCTCTGCCTACAGAAGGATATCTCACACCAAAGAAAGGACCCCTGACGGTCCAACCTGTGCAGACATCAGTGAGTTACATTTTCAGAAGTAATTCCCACAGATGTGTTTTCCTTATTTTGCCCCTTTCATTGTCCCTTTGTGCATAAATGTTACAGTACATACATATTTTCTTATCTTAGATAAAACTGAATTTCCCAAAGTAAGCATGATCCTTTGTAGGTTCTCACTTCCCTTCAACGGGACCTCCAAGCTTTTAAATTGAAGAGTCGTCTCAGCTGAGACCAGAAACAATAGATCTAAATGATAATGCTTATTAAAAAGGCTTTGTCTCTGTTTATTATGCTGCTACCTTTGCTATGGTTTTAGTCCACGTTGTGTATTTTACTTATGCTTTTTATTGGCCTATCTTCCATATTTTCAACAAGATTTCCCAATGAGATAAGCTTCTGGGTTTGACGTAATATCTGGAAACTTACACAGCCTTGTTGTATGAACTGGGAAGAAAATGGACCAGCTTATTTGAAATATGGACCAAATAGAGCTTCTAGAATAAGGTCTATATTTCACTCTTAGCTCTGTCTATCGACCCAGAATATTATTCAGGTCTCATCAGGCTAAAGAAAATGACATGACACTTTTCTTCATATATTCAGCTTATTGGGATAATGTTATAATCTAAAACCAAGTTCAACATCTTCATCTTTGAGGGTTGTGCCACCACCTTGTTTCCAAGTGTCCCCAGGAGATGAAAATGAATCCATGCAAGGCTCAGGGGCACTATGAGTGGGCGGAAAATCACAGTCATAATTTGCACAATGCTATAATATGTTCATAGAAATGTATTCTGAAATTTACAGGAGATAGGACAGGGAAACAGCTCGGTGAGATATCACATGACTAGCAAGGACAGAAAAATAATTTTCCAACCTATACACGAATGGGCATTGAGACACAGAAGATTTTAAGTACATGTGCACGTGTAAAATTAAACTTTTATATTGGTTTATAGACAGACATATGAAAATCAGGAACATATATACATTCATTAATTCCACATGGCAAATGTAAATCTCTGCATCAGTTTCAATACTTTAAAATGACCTTGTCTTTTATCAATTAGGATGTGTTTTCTCAGAAATTATCCATGGTGTTTCCACAACAACCAAGCACGGTACTAAGGCTAGGGATGAAAGGGATTTTTGACATTTGAGGCAAACGAGGAATAGAAACCACAGGGCTCTGTAGCCCTGATCCACGCTCTTTCCTCCGTCCCATGTTGACTCTCTGTCTTGCCAGTTAAGGGGTAAATGGAGAAAAGAACTCAGAGATGGGAAAAGAAAAACAGCTAGACAGGCAGTAGATCAAAGAAAGGAAATGCAAGACAAAGGTGTAACCGCAAGACATAGAGATACGGGAACAGACAGACACTGAAAGAGGGAGACGTGAGAGAGAAACATAAAAATAGACTCTGTTCCTTTCCTGTGGCTGCTATAGAACAAACTATCACAAACTGGGTGGCTCACAACCACGGAAATTCGTTCTCTCACGGGTCTGGAGTTGAAGTCTGAATTCCTGGCGTCCTTGAGGCTGTGTTCTCACAATATGGATGGAATCCTTCTCCCCCCACCCCACCAGCAGCCTCTGACATTCCTTGGCTTGTAGCTGCCTTACTGCAATCTCTGGCTCTGTCATCACATGAATTTCACTGTGTGTCCCTCTTTCTACCTGGAAGTCTCCCCTCTGTGCATGTTAGTTTCTGTATTTCTTCTCTTCTTATAAAGACACCAGGCACATTGGATTACGAGATCACCCTATGCCCGTATGACCTCATCTTAACTTACATCTTAATTACATCTGCAAAGATTATTTCCAAATAAGATCACAGTCACAGGGGAAAAAAAAAAAACCCTAAAAATACAGCTACTGTATGATCTGCAATCCCACTCCCGGGCATATATCAAGAGACAACCATAATTCAAAACAATACATGCACCCCAATGTTCACAGAAGCACTCTACAATGGCCAAGACATGGAAGCAACCTAAGTGTCCATCGACAGATGAATGGATAAAGAAGATGTGGTACATGTATGCAATGGAATATTACTCAGCCATGAAAAAGAATGAAATAATGCCATTTGTAGCAACATGGGTGGACCTAGAGATTGTCATACTGAGTGAAATAAGTCAGAGAGAGAAAGACAAATATCATATGACATTGCTTATATGTGGATGGTACAAATGAACTTATTTACAAAACAGAAACAGAGTCACAGATGTAGAAAACAAACTTATGGTTACCAGGGGATGGGGGAAGAGGGATAAATTAGGAGACCGGGATTGACATATACACACTACTATATATAAAATAGATAACTAGGGCTTCCCTGGTGGCGCAGCGGTTGAGAGTCCGCCTGCCAATGCAGGGGACATGGGTTCGTGCCTCGGTCCGGGAAGATCCCACATGCCGTGGAGCGGCTGGGCCCGTGAGCCGTGGCCGCTGAGCCTGCGCATCCGGAGCCTGTGCTCTGCCACGGGAGAGGCCACAACAGAGAGAGGCCCGCGTACCATCGAAAAAGAAAAAAAAAAAGATAACTAATAAGAACCTGCTGTATAGCACAGAGAACTCTACTCAATACTCTGTAATGACCTATATGGGAAAACAATCTAAAAAAGAATGGATATATGTGTACGTATAACTGATTCACTTTGCTGTACACCTGAAACTAACACAACATTGTAAGCCAACTCTACTCCAATATAAAGTAAAAAGTTAAAAAAAAAGTCACAGTCACAGGTGCCAGTGTTGAGGACACCAACTTTATGGCGGCTGGAGGGGGGGGAACAACAATTCCACAGACAACATAGACAGTGATTTTTTAAAGCTGTAGGAAGAACAAGAGAAACAGATGTGAAAACCTGAGATGTCTGCATATAGTAAGCATGCAGAAAGTTCCACCCTCACTGGAAAGTTTTCAGGACAGCTCCGAAATCAAACATAATCAACGTCAAACAGAAAAAGAAAGACCATTCTGTCTACCTTGATGGTAAAAGTCCCTCGTGAAATGATCTTGTTATTTATTTTACTAAAACATTTAAAATGCCATTGGTTTCTCTTCACCACACTTCTTCCCCTCTCTCTCTACCGTGGCTTATGCCAATTTAAATTGAGGGCCACTTTCCCACTCAAGACGAGGTATCCACTCTGCTATTTGCTGCTTCTCGTCAACCGTGAGCAGTGATTTTGCACACTTGATGCTGGATGGATGGAGACATTCCTGCTAGCATTTCAAGAGCTCTGCAATACAGCTCAGGAATAATATTTATTCATAGACAGTTACACTGTCTATGATCAAGAAGGCAGGCATTTTAATTTTACCCCCCAGCACTTAGGAGAAAGGTAAATTTAGAATTTAGCACCGTATAAAATACACAATAAATGTGGGCCCAAATAGGATCTGTGTGCACATTTCTTAATTTCAAGGATGTAGGAAATGAGTACATTAAGGGAGAGGTTGTCGACCTGTATTTTTCTTTGAAGAGCTGAGAAAACATGCAAAAGCTGTAAACCAATGAATCCCAAATACAAAGAATCTTGACAAAACCTCACAACTTTGGGGAAATGTCTCTCGGCTCCCTAGAGCTTTAAGTCAGAGAAGCTAGATGTTTCTACACATCAGAGGGTTTTTTTTTTTTTTAAGTAGCGAGACCCCAGCAATGACTGCTTGACAATTGCAACAGCGGTTGGTGGTCAAGCATCGCCCCACAATCCCACCCACTCTCGTAATCCCTTCTGTGAGGACGGTCCGCTAACCCTCTGTATTGAACGGTTTTAAAATTTCCACTTCACCACCAGCAGAACAGATAAGCCGTTGGAGGGTGAATCAATTCTGATGACATAAAAACACTCGCTGCACTCCTCAAATCCTTACCTACTTCTCAACGATAACTGCTGACCCCTAAAACGCATGGCAGGTCCAGGTCTCCGGTAAAACACCAAATGCAGCAGAGAGAGAAGGGAAAAAATGCCAGAAGGCTGATGAAACCACCTGTTCATGTAGTAATTGAAGTCAAATTTCATATGGAATAAAGGGAGTGACGTTTGGGAGACTGACCTCAAATGAGTCCAGCAAAGAAAGTAGAAATATTCTAATTCTAATGCATACTTTCGTGTGTAATAATTATTTTATACTGTATTATAGCTATGTCTTTTGCTTGTATGGATTTCATCTTGCAGGAAGTGAGACGAAGGAGGTAAGTCATGAAGTGGAGGAAAAAAGAGTGACCTGTATTAGAGAAGGAAACTAGGGTGGTATTGTGGAAATGACTATCTTGATAGGGAAAAGAGATCTAGAATCTGCAATTAGATTTTAGGTGTGTTTACGCGACCCAACCCCAAATTTGGAAATCAGCAAAAACATCGGGCTACACTGGCCACTGGAGGATCTTCCAAAGAACTGAAAGGAAATCTAGAAAATGGTTTCTTTTCAAACAATCCCTATGGGGAAAAAATATGCCACAATGAAATTTCCTTCCAGTATTTGTTTTGCCTCAGAGTCTAAATGTTACAGTTACATATTCCATTGCAGTTTCCTATTTTAACAAGAGTATCCATCAAATGGCAAATTTCTGACAGAGTTTAGATATCACTACACAAACACCATCAAAAATGAAAGCAGTCACTCAAATTCAAAACATGGAAAAACAATTTTTACAGGTTTACGTCTCTTGGAAATCAATATGTTTTTCATAATTTGATTTTGTGGGCTATCAGCTAGGGAAGGTAGCCACAGAGGGCAACGTGCAAATTCCAAAGATGATGGATGCTTTGTCCCTACAACAGAACTTTTAAAAACTGTGGTTCCTGGAAAAGAAAATTGTAAAACATATTAAATAAAACGAAAAGGTCAGTTCTCCATAAATGAGCGGTGAGCAGTTTTATGGCTTCGGACATTTAATTTGACACCGTAATAATGTTCTGTCAACTGCAGTTCTATACATTATGAGTCTTAAAGATAGTAAGATACTAGCAGACATCTATATATGGGGTGCATCAAATGATTTCAGGTAACGAATCCTCAACAGATCAAGTTCCTATTCATTTTCACGGAGTTTAAACCTACCAATACAGGTGTGCCCACCTGCGCCCATCGTAAGGCTGAATTCTACAAGAACGCGATGCCAGAACTCTGGTCATGATGGTTGGATAACTGTCAAGGTTCTACTGAATCGGTCATTTCACAGAACGCCTTTCACACAAAAGTCCAGCTTGCGTATTTATAGTCAAGATGGAGGTTAAAATTACTATAGCAAACTCGTCCATTTCTCATTAAGGAAAAAGAAATCTGATGATTTTTAGTATCAGAATTTATTTCAGGAAGAAGGAAACTGCCCTTTATAGGAAGGACTGCTTTATTTGAGCTTCTAAGTGAAGCATAAAAATATCGCTAAGTAATACCACCTTTCATCTTTATAATGCTGTGGAACTTACATAGTGCTTCCCATGCATCTTCTCTTTTTATTCTTGCAGTGAAAAAAAAAATTGAGAGGAGGATAAGCATTACTAACTAACTCAGTTTTATAGAGAAGGAAGTGTAGCCCCAAATCATTAAGTGACTTGTACAATATCTACCACCTAGAAAGCAGTAAATAGAACTAGAACTCAACTTTTCTGTTCTTTTTTTTTTATAAATTTATTTTTTATTTTATTTATTTTTGGCTGTGTTGCGTCTTTGTTGCTGTGCACAGGCTTTCTCTAGTTGTGGTGAGTGGAGGCTACTCTTCATTGCAGTGAGCGGGCTTCTCATTGCGGTGGCTTCTCTTGTTGCGGAGCACGGGCTCTCGGCGTGCGGGCTTCAGTAGTTGTGGCTCACGGGCTCTAGAGCGCAGGCTCAGTAGTTGTGGCGCACGGGCTTAGTTGCTCCGCGGCATGTGGGATCCTCTCGGACCTGAGCTCCAACCCGTGTCCCCTGTATTGGCAGGCGGATTCTTAACCACTGCACCACCAGGGAAGCCCCTCAAGTTTTCTTAAACACTGTTTTTTTCCTACTAATCTTTGGCCCCATGAATAAAACAAATTCTCAGGTGTATCTCCCATGTTGCACTAACTTTTTAGGCAGAAGTTCTGGATTTAAACCCCTGATCTGTCACCTACTATAAGATGTTGGGTGGACATTTCCACTGGCAAGAAATTATAACTTTGTGATGGTGCCATGGAGCTGCTGGAATCCTACATATGGGCAAAATTGTACTGGTGTATAAGAATAGGATGTGCCTCGCAGAATTTTACTGGAACAGAGAAATATATTCTGGTTCATGGCTGTTCCTTCTCCCCCAAACCACTGCTATGCCTTGGATCTCCCAGAACCCATAAGTATGTGGATTGAAAATAGTCATAGTATGAGAAAATCACAACCACTGAAAAGGATTGAGGAATGACTTGTGCTCTGAAGACTTGGATTTACTACTTCAGGACTTTTCCAAGTCTTGAAATAATGAAAGTTCTAACCATAAAGGTTGCATGTGAGACTCAGTAACTTGTAAGTATTATCACCCAAGTCTTTGTACCATTAACTGTTAGTCCCAAGAGCTTTTTCTAGGAGAGGAATCTCTCCTTTAGAATCAGGGATGAGTTCCTTAATCAACTGAAGACGTTTTCCAAGCCACAGGACACACTTGCATGGCTCCTTTTTCCCATCTGAGGGTGTGTCAGGAGGGCAGCATAGAAGAAATTTCACTGGGGAGGAGAAATTGGGGTACTTAAAAGAAATACCCAAGCCACTCAATTCTCCTTCTTTTTTTCTGAGTGTGTAAGAGTAACTCCTGGTACTGATTGATCCCCACCAATGGGTATCCTTTTAGAAGAGGGGTGACACAAGTTTTAGATGAATAGGTGTAACCCGTCCAGGTTTGTTTGCCCAACGCACAGCAAGACAAACGCTGAGATGCTGGGTTTGCAGCAGAGAAAGGGTTTATTCACAAGACAGCCAAGCAAGGAGATGGGAGAACAAATCTCAGACACACCTCCCTGAAGGGGAGGGGCTTGAGATATTTACAAGATGAAGAAGCAGGGTGGTCTTAGGTATGGGGAAAGGTGATTGGAGGTTAGGAAAAAGGTGAGGTAATTGGTGTTCTTTGCAGGACTATCTGAGTTACGTGTTTCTCATGGGATGCACGTTCAAAAATGGAGGCATTTGGAGGCTTCCCTGGTGGCGCAGTGGTTAAGAATGCGCCTGCCAGTGCAGGGGACATGGGTTCGAGCCCTGGTCCGGGAAGATCCCACATGCCATGGAGCTACCGAGCCCCTGCGCCACAACTACTGAGCCTGCGCTCTAGAACCCGTGAGCCACAGCTACTGAGCCCATGCGCCACAACTACTGAAGCCCGCGTGCCTAGACCCCATGCTCTGCAACAAGAGAAGCCGCTGCAGTGAGAAGCCCACGCACCGCAACGAAGAGTAGCCCCCGTTCGCTGCAACTAGAGAAAGCCCGCACGCAGCAACAAAAACACAATGCAGCCCCCCCACAAAAAAATGGAGGCATTTAGCCATACCACCCAAAAGCAATCTACAGACTTAATGTGCTTCTGATCAAATTACCCATGACATTTTTCAAAGAACTAGACCAAATAATCCTAAAATTTTTGTGGAACCATAAAAGATCCAGAATGGGCAAAGCAGTTCTGAAGAAAAAGAACAAAGCAAAAAGCAGAACCCCCCCCCCCGACTTCAGACAATACTACAAAGCTACAGGAATCAAAACAGCATGGTATTGGCACAAAAACAGACATACAGATACCAAGAGCAGAATATAGAGCCCAGAAACAAACCCACACACCTACAGTCAATTAATCTTCAACAACGGAGGCAAGAATACACAATGGGAAAAAGAGAGTCTCTTCAGCAAGTGGTGCTGGGAAAGTTGGACACCTGAATGTAAATCATACTAAGTGAAGTAAGTCTGAAAGAGGAAGACAAATACAATATGATATCACTTATATGTGGAATCTAAAATATGACACAAATGAACTTATTTACAAAACAGACTCACAGACATAGAGAACAGACTTGTGGTTGCCAAGGGGGAGGAGTGTGGGAGGGATGGAGTGGGAGGTTGGGATTCGCAGATGCAAAGTATTATACAAAGGATGGATAAACAACAAGGTCCTACTGTAGAGCACAGGGAACTATATTCAATACCCTATGATAAACCATAATGGAAAAGAATATTTAAAAAAAAGAATGTTATATGAACCTATTTATTCTCTTCTTGTTTTCTCCCCCTCTCTGATTAACCAGCACGATCTATGCAGGTTGATTTCAGGTTTGTCTTAAAGCATAATATAGGAATAGTTTCTTAAAAACAAAGATGATAGAACAATAGTAATAACAGGGTTTCATTCTCTAACTGTTTAAAAATGCAGTCACGTCCCAAAGAGCTCTTCTTTTCCTATTATTCCTTTTTTGCACTGACAGTCTCTTGGCCATTTTTCTACTTATTAGCACTTCCATCAGAAGGGAGGAAAGGGATGTGAAACCAAGATGTGTCAGTTTGAGACACAGAATCTTATATTAGGCCCATCACCACCTCGAAATGCCTAGACAATTCCTGTTCCCCTGGGAGTGTTCAAAGCCACCAGCCCTACAAAATCCATGTCCTTACAAAACAGCAAAGCATTTCAGCATACATGTCACATCCTTCTTATTTTTCTGTATGATTGTTGCATTGAGCACTTCACCAAAATAGAGGCGATGAGAGAATTATAACAGGTGGGTTAGATGCCAGAGTACTAGAAACCATTATTTGCTAATATGAAAATTGCCTTAAGACTATTAAGAAAATACACTGGTTTACTTCAAAGACTAAATTTGAATATTAAGTAAACTTGTGGTTTTCTTTCTTTTAGCTAATACTGACTGAAAATTCCAAAAGAAACAATTCATATAAGCCAGGGTGAATTGATTCTTCCTTTGGATAACTTGTGCTGCTTTGATAGCCATTTCATTCCCTACTGAGTTAAATTATTAAAGAATCCCACACATGCCAGAACTTATAGTCTACCTAGAATTATCACACCTTAAAACTGACATCTAATATATGATCAACTAATATTGGACAAGACAGCCAAGAATACTCAATGGGGAAAAGACAGTCTCTTCTATAAATTTTTCTGAAGAAACTGGATGCCCACATGAAAATGATGAAACTGGACCCCCATCTTATACTACCACTCACAAAAAAGTAACTTCACATAGTTTAAAACTTAAATGAAAGACCTGAAACCATATAACGCCTAGAGCAAAATACAGGGGGAAAACTCCTTGACATTGGTCTTGGCAATGATTTTTCTGGATATGAAACCAAAAGCAACAAAATGAAAAATAAACAAGTGGGACTAAACCAAACTATCAACAGACCCACGGAAAGGTGATGGACATCACTACATGCAAACATCAGGGAATGGACATCACTAAATGGACATCAGGGAAATGCACACCAAAACCACATGAGATACCACCTCACACCTGTTAGAACGGCCATGGTCAAAAAGACAAGCAATAACAAATGCTGGCAGGGATGCGGAGAAAAGGGAACCCTTGTATATTGTTGGTCAGAATGTAAATTGCTACAACCATTATGGAAAACAGTATGGACTTTGCTCAGAAAACTAAAAATAGAATTACCATATAATGCAGCAGTATCAGTTCTGGGTATATAGCCAAAGGAAAAGGGTATACATATACTTACATTAGCCAAGATATATATGTATATGTATACACATATATGTATATTGTATATGTATATGTAATATATGTAATATATATGTTTATATAGAATATATATCTTGGCTACTATAAATAATATATAAATGTATAAGTTAACAAAAAGGAGTTCTTACCTTTTGTGACAACATGGGCTGACCTTGGGGGCATTATGCTAAGTGAAATAAGTCAGACAGAGAAAGACAAATTCCGTATGATCTCACTTGTATGTGGAATCTGAAAAAAAAACAACAACAAACTCATAGAACCAGAGAGGAGAACGGTGGTTACCAGGGGCTGGGGGGCTGGAGAAAACGGGGAGATGTCGGTCAAAGGGTACAAACATTCAGTTACAAGACGAATAAGTTCTGGGGTCTAATGTACAGCATGGTTACGTATAAATCCAGTAAACATACAGTTAACAATACTGTATCATATACTTGAAAGTTGCTAAGAGAGCAGATTTTAAAAGTTCTCACCACAGTTATTGCTATTATCATTTCACAATATAAACAAATCATCAGATTGCACACCTTAAATGTACTCAACGTTATAAGTCAATTATATCTCAATAAAGCTGGAAAAAAATAAAATGATAATTTTAAACAGGCATCTAATGTTTTTGTCCTGAATTCTTTTCTGACCCAAATTTGAATATGATGTCTTAGAGTAGCTAATAAATGCATAAAGCCCAACTTTAAGAATCGTTGCTGTGAAAAGAGTTGATGTAGGGATTTTTCTTTCAATCAGTTTATTTTACAAGTTTTTGTTAAATCACAAAGTAAGGCGGTGATAAAATTCCAAGGAGCACGTAATTTCCTAAGGGCACTGCCTCAAACCCCAGTGCTAGCCCTGTTCCGGGACACTCATGCATGTTTATTGAAAACGCTCTGGCATGGACACATTTTCCATTAGTGCCAATATGGGTGGTCACACTTCTTCAGTAGAAAGTATTTTATACAGATATTGTGAAACAGTTGAAGGTCTCTATCATACTAGAAACCCAACCTATAAGTGGCCAAATTTACAACTGAGGCTGTCAGAAAAAAAAAAAAAAGAAAAAAAGCTAGATAGCAGCACCAAAACATTTGACTCAAATAGATGGTTTGCATTAATGGAATGAACCATTTCTACTTCACGTTCAACAAAAAAAGCTATATTTGAAACACTCTGGTGTTCTTATAATTGTGCATATGGTTGGAAATTCCTGTCTAGGTCAAATACTGAGTAATTCAAACCTAGTAGGAGAAAGAGGAAAGAAATCCGAAGAAGTAATGTATTAGCACTTTACATTCAATAGGGTTCTGGGGGTGGAAAAACTTTAAAACTTAATGTTTTCCACTAAGTATCCCTGCTTCCTTCACACTTCTGGAAAACAATACTGGGCTTAAATTCCCAAAGTATATTTAAATTCCTCTGGTGTGGTTGCTAACAGAAATCCATGCTATTTCCTCATACTCACGTTGGGTATCCTTTGTGATACGGTCTACGCCTAGTGGGCATGAAATTTTAAATAGTAATGTTTCTGAATGCTGCAGCCCGGAGTGTAGGAACCATAAAGTTACTTTGAGTAACAGAGTTATATTATTCCAGAAACCAGTTCATCATGCTGAACAGTGCTGATGCCTGAAGGAAGCTTTCACACCACACCTTGCATTTGCCAAGCACAATCCAAAAGACAACAACAGCCCAAAGTACATAGATGCTGCAGGAATTAGAGAGGAATTAATAGAGGGTAAAATTTTTAAAAGATACATGAGGATAGGGACTTCCCTGGCGGCACAGTGGTTAAGAATCCACCTGCCAATGCAGGGGACGTAGGTTCGAGCCCTGGTTCGGGAAGTTCCCACATGCCGCGGAGCAACTAAGCCCGTGCGCCACAACTACTGAGCCTGCACTCTGGAGCCCACGAGCCACAACTACTGAGCCTGCGTGCCACAAATACTGAAGCCCACGCGCCTAGAGCCCATGTTCCCCAACAAGAGAAGCCACCGCAATAAGAAGCCCGCGTACCGCAACAAAGAGTAGCCCCCGCTCGCCACAACTAGAGAAAGCCCACACGCAGCAACGAAGACCCAACGTAGCCAAAAATCAATAAATAAATATATCTTAAAAAAAAAGATACACGAGGATAAAAGTTAACAAAACTTCCTAGTATGGGTTCTTTGGTAAAGAAAAAATATGACAGATAAACTGTTTAACGTGATCATCATAAAAAAGGGCAGGGAGTCCAAATGTATAACGCAGGAAATGTGCAGACGAAATCTGAGCTATGAAGGAGGTCAAGGAATCAAAATCAACTTGTTTGGTCCAGTCCGTGCAAATGCATTTGAAAACTTGAGTAAAATGGATGCCTCGCTGTACATCCATTTTGCTCCCCCAGAAGAAAGAGAAACTGGAAACTGACTAATTATATCATCCCAGAGAGACCCAACTTCACTCCCTGTCTCGCCCATTCTCCCCCTCCAAGACGGCATTTCCAGATGGCTTCAGAAATTTGTTTTTTGAAAATAAGATTTACTTGCTAATATTTACCTTGGTTTAGGACACAGAAAAGGCGAAGTAGTTCCACATTTGATTATGAAGCTAGCAAAGTACCGACAAAATCCAAGAAATATCAGACAAACAACAACAAATTGATAGATATGTTTTAAACAACTAGCAATTAGAATCCAGCTGATGTTTAAAGAAACATTCACTGTGATGACTTGAGGTTTATTTCAAGAACAAAGGTAAATTCTTGTGTTAACTTATTAAACGTACGACTGTCATCACCATATATACGTAATTGCTATAAGTGATGAAAGGCGTTGACTAAATGTCACTATTTTTTCATTTAAAGAAAACCCCCAGCAAAATAGAAATAGACATATTATATATAATGTTTATACTGATATATATACAACGTTAAGATATCTATCTTATTCATATACTTATTATGTATGGGATGGATGTTAGTTAATTGTACCTGCCACTTACTAACCTCATTTTTCCTGTAATGTCCACATTTTGGTGGACATTACATACAGAGTGAAATGTTCATCAGAGTGAACCCAACTTTGTCAAATTTACATTTTTATGTCTCCAGCTCTACATAAGGGGCATGGAGTAATGGTAAAGGCAATAATAAATTTACTGAACCAAAAAATCAAAGTAATGGTAAAGGCAATAATAAACACGGATATTTCTACAATTGTGTGGACGTCGAGTACCTCATCTGTACTTACGCTGGAAATACAGACACCATATTTATGATGGAAGTCTTTGACACCACATTATTTTAAATATGGCAAATGTGTCCTGCTTTCCTTCAAGGCCTCCAGAAATGTGGGTGATGGAGAGTTGGTTTTCTTCTCTCCCTCTGGGATTTTTCACCACGCATCCTCAAAAGGCAGCAAGGAGGAAATGGATTAATTAATACCATAGGGAAGTGCTCTCCTCTGCTCAGTAAACTGTGCAGTATTCTAGAAAAATGCATCTTTTTTGACCCAAAGAAATGAAACAGAAATTATAAAGCCAATGCAAGTTTGATTTATGGTACTCGGGGTTTAAGACCGTTGACTCTGAGCCTCTATGAATTTACTGCTGTGGGGTAAAACGACCAGAAATGAATTTGCAACAGAAAAAAAAGAAAAAAATGTACTTTACTTTTTGTAGGAGTGAAATACACGACAGAAACATGAACAGAGACATTAAATGTGCAAGTGACAGGTACACTTCATTACTGCCCACACTTACCTATTTTATAAAAGATGATGGGTTCTCAGTGAAAAAGTGCAGTCGTACCTAAAACAATGCTAAAGACTAAATAATGCTCCTGGTTCAAATTGATCTATGTTTCTGTCCAAGAATTCCATTAGAGAAAGATTAAGGGATTTTTCCACATAAAGCAGAAAATAAGAAATTAAAGTCTAAATAATTTCAGGGGAAAAAAAAATCAAACCTTCATATTAAGACATGATTCTGAACGAAACACATCTGTTTAGATCTCTGCAAATGGCATAAATAGCTCAGGAAGGCAAGATAAAGTCAACCTTTTACTGAGAAAGGATGAGGTGCAGAACCGGCAAAACTCCTGTATGGTTTCCAAAAACTCAATTCACAGCGACTCCTTTTTCATAGTTTCGCTGAAATCATTAAAGAAGAAAATAGGAAGAGAGATGTCTCTCGGCAGCTGCCTTTCTTCATAGCTATGCATTTAACACGAAGATCTCCGATTTAAAAGTAAAAACAGGCAAAGCCTTGTCAGTTCACATAATTGCTGACTTGTGCCTACATTTTAGAAGAAACGTAGAGGAAAAACCACAGATACATTATTAACGGGGTGAATTGCTTTGGACACACATATTTTACATCCTGAAGGTGTCTCAAAGTGACCTCATTCGGAGAGGAATAAAGAACAAAAATAAAATATATTCTTTCTCCTTTGCATTTAATTTTTTTGGTCTAACACATTTTGTTTTCACAGAAATGGATATGATAGGATTAACAAAAAGCAGTAGAGACAGCTGGTGATGCTGAGGTGGATTTTTTTTTTTAGAAAAAATTGTAAAACGCATGACGGAAAATAGAACAGAGTTCACTTTGAACCGTTGTGCCCTTACCCAGATACCTTATTATTCAGGAGACGTTCCCTCTTACATCCCAGCTACCCCTTGATATATTTGGACATGCTGAATATACTTATACCATCTGACATATTTAACAGGATTGTGGGGTCATAGGACATCTTGAATGTTATTTTCTGAGATCTACTGGACCCCCGCAAAATCACGTTACTGAAATAATAGTTCCATAAAATTCTTCTGATTTTGACTAAAAATAGAACTACCATATGACCAGCAATCTCACTACTGGGCATAAACCCTGAGAAAACCATAATTCAAAAAGACACAGGTACCCCAATGTTCATTGAAGCACTATTTACAATAGCCACGACATGGAAGCAAGTGAAATGTCCATCAGCAGAGGAATGGATAAAGAAGATGTGGCACATATATACAATGGAATATTACTCAGCCATAAAAAAGAATAAAATAATGCCATTTGCAGCAACATGGATGGACCTAGATTATCATATTAAGTGAAGTAAGTCAAAGACAAATACCATATGATATCACTTACATGTGGAATCTAAAATATGACACAAATGAAGTTATTTACAAAACAGAAACAGACTCACAGACATAGAAAACAAACTTATGGTTACCAAAGGGGAAAGTGATGGGGGATAAATTAGGAGTTTGGAATTAACATATACACACTACTATATATAAAATAGATAAACAACAAGGACCTACTGTATAGCATAGGGAACTATATTCAATATCTTGTAACAATCTATAATGGAAAAGGATCCGAATTTATATATGTGTGTGTGTGTGTGTGTGTGCGTGTGTGTGTATCTGAACCACTCTGCTGTACACCTGAAACTAAAACATTGTAAATCAACTCTACCTCAATAGGAAAGAAAGAAAAGGAAAGAAAGAAAGAAAGGAAGGAAGGAAGGAGGGAAGGAGGGAAGGAAGGAGGAAAGGAAGGAAGGGAGGGAGGAAGGAAGGAAGGAAGGAAGAAAGGAAGGGAGGGAGGGAGGGAGGGAGGAAGGAAGGAAGGAAGGAAGGAAGGAAGAAAGGGAGGGAGGGAGGGAGGAAGGAAGGAAGGAAGGAAGGAAGAAAGGAAGGAAGGGAGGGAGGAAGGAAGGAAGGAAGGAAGAAAGGAAGGGAGGGAGGGAGGAAGGAAGGAAGGAAGGAAGAAAGGAAGGGAGGGAGGGAGGGAGGAAGGAAGGAAGGAAGGAAGGAAGGAAGGAAGAAAGGAAGGAAGGGAGGAAGGAAGAAAGGAAGGGAGGGAGGGAGGAAGGAAGGAAGGAAGGAAGGAAGGAAGGAAGAAAGGAAGGAAGGGAGGGAGGGAGGAAGGAAGGAAGGAAGGGAGGGAGGAAGGAAGGAAGAAAGGAAGGAAGGGAGGGAGGAAGGAAGGAAGAAAGGAAGGAAGGGAGGGAGGGAGGGAGGGAGGAAGGAAGAAAGGAAGGAAGAAAGTTGTTCCTTAACGTGTCCAAGTAGGCACAGAATATACCGTATTGACAGCCAATTGAAGACTGTACTCAACATGTTTTTCTGAGTCATTCTGATAATTTTTTCCCCAAATGTGTTGCCTTTTGCTGCCTATAAATTTGTCCTGCCTGAAGCTCTAGAACCTTATGACTATAAATATGTTAATTTATGTTAATCGTTTACATATAATTCATGTATTCATATAAATGACATTCCAATATAGAGAATTTTATTTATCTGTCTTGTTTTCACAAATGTTGTATTTTTGTTGGTGGCGTTGTTTGATCGTTCTGGCATTTTGGTCTTTCATTATGTTAGCTTCTTACACATCCACTTTTTACACAAATAAAAGGAAATAATTTGAGTTTCAACCTGTGTAACCCACAAGATGAAGGACATTTATTACTATCAAGAGAAAGGGCATTTCCATCACCTCAGATTCTACAAGACAAAAGATAGGAGAGTTACGGTTTCCATATCATTCAATCCAAAATATTTACAACTTCCCCTGTGATTCCTTATTTGACCCATGGATAATTCTGGATGGTCAATGACAACAACAACAAAAGATGTTACATCTCATTCATATTTTCATTCACTACATCCTGAAACACATCACATTATATAAAATATATTCTTAAAATTTGTTTCACCCATTTCAGTTCACTTTTTGAATGATGGCTGCAGGTAGGATATTTAAAATTATACACGTAACTCAGAGTTTTGGCTCACTTTACATCTCTCTTGAAATAGTCCTGGAAGAGGCCATTTACTTTAATGCAATTATAAATATTATAAAAATATGTCTACCATCTTGTTATTTGTTTTCAACTTGTCATACATTTTATTCTTCAGATTGGACCTATTTTAGCATTTCATTTTAGCTCCATTATTGGCTTTTCGTGCCTCTTTGTTTATTGATTTAGTTGTTATTTAATGGTTTACAATATTTTAACTTATTACCGGCAAATAATTTAATGGTTTACAATATTTTAACTTATTACCGGCAAATTTCAAATAATTTGTACCACTTTATATATAATGTAAGAACCTCAAATTTTAAACATCCATATTCCCCTCTTTTCATGTGTGCTATTTTTGTCTCAGTTTCCTTGTACATGTATTATATAACAGAATATTTTATACTATTTTGCTTTACATGATAAATTATGATTTAAGGAATGAAAAGAGATAAAACTATTCTATATTTACCTGTACAATTACCATTTCTAACTGTCTTCATTCCTTGTGTAGATATGTTTCTATCTGGTTTTACTTCCCTTCAAGATAAACTGCAAGAAATCCTAATGAAGGTTCATTGCCTGCTGAGCTCTGAATTTTCTCAGCTTTTATTCAGCTAAAAATATTTTCATTTTTCCTTTAGTTTTGAAGTATAATTTACAGATCTATTCCTATTTTCTATTTCTTCAGTCTTGGTAGTTTGTGTTTTCTAGGAATTTGCCCGTTTCATCTATGTTACGTAACATCTGGCATGTAATTGTTCATAGCATTATCTTATAATCCGTTTCATTTAGATAAGTTTTCATGTCTGATTTTAGTAATTTGACTCCTATTTTTTCTTGGTCTGTCTAGATAAAGATCTGTCAATTTTGTTGATCTTCTCAAAGAAACAACTCTTGGGTTCATTAATTCTTTGTATTGATTTTTGATCTTCTCTGTCGTTTTTCTTTATGATTTCCTTCTGAAGGCTATTTTTACTAAATATTCAATTCTAGAAAGATAGGCGTTTTTTTCCTTTGAAGACATGGTTTCATTCCTAAGACCGTGAGTAAGAAAGGTTTGAGATTTCACACACCATGTTGGAGAATTGCAAAGCTCTGAAAGAATATTGCTAACGAAGACGTAGGGCTTAAACTCAACAATTACATACGCCGAAAGAAATAATTTTCTGAAGTTTATCCTAAGGTACAATTCCTTGGCAACAACATCCCAGGGTATCCCACCACGAGACACGGATAGCAGGGGACACCCAGAAGAGGCTCAGTAGATCTTAGACAATTAGGAGAAAGTCATGATTGATAGGGCAAAGCGCCACCTGCTTCCTTCACTGCACGTGAGCTACAGAATTTTCACGATTCCTGAATAGTTAGTTGTAAAAAGGATTTTTAAAATCAGAAACTTAATTTCGAGTCTATCCCTTAGATATTATCTTATAAAGCTCTATTTCAAATTGGCTGGTCAATAAAATCTATGGTGCTCTTTAAACATCTTTATTGTTATCATTTACAAAGGTTGAAATTCATCCATTTTTTTTTTTGTTTGTTTGTTTTTGTGGTACGCAGGCCTCTTACTGCTGTGGCCTCTCCCTTTGCGGAGCACAGGCTCCGGACGCGCAGGCTCAGCGGCCACGGCTCACGGGCCCAGCCACTCCGCGGCATGTGGGATCTTCCCGGACCGGGGCACGAACCCGCGTCCCCTGCGTCGGCAGGCGGACTCTCAAGCACTGCGCCACCAGGGAAGCCCCATCCGTTTTAAGTGTATGTTTCAATGACTTTTAGCACACACAGGAACTGTGATAATTTAACTATTTAAAACGAATCCTTTATATAGCCATTATAAAGTTATTTCCAAAAAAACTTGCCCAGATTTTTCATCAGTAGGTCTCTGCATAGGGCAGGCTTCCTAAAATGTTGCACAAATGTTGACATGCAACATAGAAAAGACAATTGTGTAGTCTTAGTATAAGGATGAGGATTAGCATAATAATTGGATATATTTTCTTCCAGGAGCAAACGAAAACGTAAAATGAATACAGTATAAAATAACCCGTGCTAGCAGACATTTATGGAATGCTTCTTTTAGGGGAGCATGGTCTCACGAGCTCAGAGGAGTGATTCGGTAATTACCGCCTCTCCGAAGGAGAGGACAGAGAAAGAGGAGACGTAGAGAGAGATATCAGGAGAGGAAAAAGGACAAAGGGGAGAAGGAAAGCGTGGCCTGAATGAGGGTCCTGAGGCCCTCAGGGTGACAAAGGCAGACTTACCAAATGGCGATGCTGAAACAAGAGGTTCTGGTGGTCGCTTGTCACCCACGGACCGGGAAGCTGCATTTGGTGGTCCCGAAGGTGCCTGGATCCTCTCCTGGGAAAAAGACCCCATGGGCATCCCACCTGGGGTGCCACAAAGCATGATACTGACCTGGGTCTTCAGTCTCTTAAATCCATAAAAACTGATGAGATCACATAAGCATTTCAGGCAAGGCTTTACTGGGACTCGTGCTACAGCAGGAAGGAGTGAAAACAAGTAACAGGTGCCCCTGTACGCTCCCCGAGGTCGGCGGGTTGGTTCCTTAAACGGGGTGAGGGTGAGGACAGCTTGGTGGGTCGGGCCAGAGCGGTGGCTCAGGTTGACTGCCCACCCGCTGGGTGGTGCTGTGTGCAGGGCTCATGCACAGGACCCCGCTTTTGCTCCTGGCCCCTGAGAAGAGGCAGTTGGTTTGTAGCCCTTCTGTATCTTATTATTCCTGATTTGCCCCAGCTGTGCATGCAAGCAGTTATTTTTAGTCCCCGTTAGTTTCTTTGTATCTGTTGCTTGCAGAGACGTTTGCCCAGGTGCAAGCACTGCAGCAAAGGCTCCCGGGGCCCAGTCCGTCTCACTTCGTGCTCATTTCCCCCATTTCATCCTCAAAGCAATCCTATGATGTAGGGATCCTACCTGCCCTCTCTACACCCCAGAAATAAAAGCTCTGGAAAGTCAGCTTCAGTGATTAATAGGCTCCTACCTGAAAACCTTAACACAATGAGTTCCTTGCTAATTCCAGGTTCATATAATCACACATTTGTGTAATGAGGACAAAAAAAGAGCTATTTTCAAGTTGCTACGCTTTCATATTCAGAACGCTGAATTATTAGCATTTTAAGATCCATAATGAACATAACGTGTGCATCAGTATCTCAGAACACAATGTTACTTTCTCTGAAAACTTAGCTTTCAGAGAACGTAACATACAGGGATCACAAGGCAACAAACTTTTATGAATTTAACACTGTGTCTCACGTGTGTGATTTCTGCTTTCAAAATGTGTAACGCGTAGGGTTTGAACTTGTGCAAAAAACAACGTAATGAGCGCTATCTATTGAATTAAAGTACGCCGTCTTATGGCAAGCATGTGAGATGCCTCAGAAATTCCCAAACAGAATAAACTAAGGCGAAGGAATGAAAAGGGCAATACAGAGTATATATTGCTGTTCTCCTTTGATTGACGTTAGGAAAAGTTGGTAACAGTGAATGCTGTGTTTCACAGATACACGAAGGTATCATGCACTCCCCGAAGTGTATGAAGGCATCATTCTGCTGTATGCACTTCACAGAGGCCATGATTGCAAAAGTCTTTAGGGATACAGGTGGGAAAGGCACCCCATAGTGTAGCCAAATACCCTCAAAGTATTGTAATCCCCTTTCGCTGCAAAGTGGAGCTGTGGATGGTACCTCTCGGATTGGGTGTCAATTATTCTACTAAAGAAAACTGTAACAATGACTTTGGATTCCTGGGTAACTAAGAGTAGAAAGAAAAGGGGAGACAGTAGACAGATTCTAATCACATTTTCATGAGCCTAAGGTCAATACTCACTGTTTGGTCCAACAGAAAGCTACCCATTCTGAACGTGGTGCTGGCATCATTTCCTAGGAAAACTTGGGTATCCCGGGCAAGAAGCCGTGCCCTAGTATGCAACGACCAGATACAAAGGATAAGGTACAATGCTCAGTTATCCCTGAATGCCCACCTCTCAGCCGCCCCTTGCTCTACAAGTATGGAGCACATTGCTTTGCAGCTGCAACTCTAGAAAAATCTGCTGTGGTTTGGGGACACATTGGGAAACGAAGTTGCATACTTGGTTAAATGTACTGAACCTCAGATGTCTCACTGGTTTAAGCAGGAGGAATTGGTTTCGATTTCTAAACTATGATATGTGTCATATGTGCAACTTTCAATTTTTTGTTGATTTCTGCTCAGAAATTACCTAAACTCTGGAGGTCATTTCCTAGAGTTCAGATTCACTGCTTTCCTTGGGTCAAAAGGGCGATCCTATATTCTATAAATACACAAGAGTCTCTTAGTTATAATATTCACGAGTACCTTTGTTTCCTCTTGTCCCAAAGAAGACATATATCTAGAACAGTTCAAACGTTCATGGTTTGCACATGCCCCTTAAAAGAGTTTATTACTAACACACTATATCAGAGTTCATTTTCATGGTTAATCTTAATACTTATCAACACATTATATGGATTTGTTAGTACTGAAGACCTGATTGTACGATAAAATTAAAACTCAATGACAGGACTTTAAGATGATCTTTTCTAAAACTGCACGATTAAAACATCTCATTTTAATAAATGCAGGATTTTCATAACCACATTTGTAATAGGTACACATGTGGATATCAAACACTCAAACATAACTGAAAGATATTTTGAGCACAGGAAGGAACATTTTGGCTGATAATTTTTAAGATCTTTTTTTTTTCTGCAAAGGATTTAAAAACACCTAGTTCTAACCACACTTCTACGTTTAACATGCTAAAAAGCACACGGCGACCTTCAAAGAAGCTATTTGTAGTCGCATCCGATGTATTGCAGAGAGTACAAAATTAAAATGTGAGATGTGAAAATATTGAGTAATTTGTCTCCCATGGTCCATCACTCTGAGGCATCAGGCTTCCTCATCACAGTTCTAAATTAGTGTCTTTATGTAACCAAGTCTGCACAGGAGGAAGGAGTAATTTAGTAACATACAAGAAATTCATCACTTCTCTCAGATAGCTTAGATCCAGTTATTAATTACCTCTCCTTCAGGGCATCCATTAGCATCAGGGAAGTGTGGAAAAGGTAATGCAGAGAAAAACAGTGAAAAATCTCTACCTGATAGATCCCAAATCAAGGTGTTTACCTAGGAAGGTCAGATACAGGTTCTTGGACAAAACAGACGGAAATAAACCTTGGCTCTAATTGCTTCAGCCTCATGAGCTACATCCATCCAGGACAAAAGACTCAAGACAGATTGCCCTAATGTCAAATCCAATGTAAATTCAGCTAAGTTCAGAAAGCCCTCATGGGACATCCAGTCACAGTAAGGCAGTATGTCTCACACTCTATCGTACGTATGAATCCCGGGGTATCTCCAAACCGAACAGATGATGATTCACAGATCTCGGATGGCGGGGCATAAGAACTCCATAAATTCATATCCAGTGCCACATTCTACCCAGGACACAAAATACCCCATTTATCTTTTGGGAAAAAGAGAGGAAAAAGAAAAAAAATGCACGTGGGACTTTCCTGGTGGTCCAGCAGTTAAGACTTTGCGCTCCCAATATAGGGGGCCTGGGTTCAACCCCTGGTCGGGGAACTAGATCCCACATGCCACAACTAAAAGATCCCGCACGCGGCAACGAAGATCCCGCGTGCCGCAACTAAGAGCCGGGTACAGCCAAATAAATAAATAAATATTTTTAAAAAGCATGCACGTGTATTTATTGGGTCATCCTAGATGAGCTGTTTCCATTTCCCAAATTAAGTGCCTCTGTTTGATACTTTCTCTTAGATTTTTTTGTGTGTGTTGTTTGCATTTGTGTCTGCACGGTGACATACGAAGTTGTGTGTGACTTCGGGGCTGTTTACCTTTATATTTAATACAGATCTGAGCAGCTATTTTCCATTCACATTATTCTATGTATTGACAGAGACTGGGTTTGTTATATGCATGGCTGGATGTGACCACTCCTCAACATGGGATGTTTTCCAAATTGGCGTTTCTCACTAAGATGGTCCTACAAACCTAAACTGGGTCTTAATTCAAACAAACCAAGTATAGAAAAGTCATTTAGGGAGTTCAGGGAAATTTGGATATGAACAAGTGTTAGATGACTTTCAGAAACTGTTAAGTGCTGGATTAGTTTCCTATAGAAGGCTGTATTAATTCACACACTCTGGATGGCTGAAAAGGAGGAAAATATATCCTCTCACAGTCTGGAGGCCAGAGGTCTGAAGTTAAGGTGTCAGCAGGATTGGTTCCCCCTAGGGATGCTGAAGGAGGATGGGCCCCATGCCTCTCTCCTAGCTTCTGGTGGTTGCCGGCAATTCTTGGTCTCCTTGTCTTGTGGCTTCATCACTCCAATCTCTGCCTCTGTCTTCACACTTTCTGCTCTGTGTGTCTTTTTTTCTCCTCTTTTTCTGTCTCTTAAAAGGACACTTGTCATTGGGTTTAGGACCCACTTGTCAATCCAGGAACATCTCATCTCGAGATACTTAACTTTATCACTTCTGCAAAGACCCTTTTCCCAAATAAGGTCACATTCATGACATGAGTTCCAGGTGGACACTGTGGAAACAAGTCCAGATGTGATAGCGGCATCGTGTTTACTTATAACCTTCATATCTGTCAAAGCTGAGTGTTAAAGGGATGACAGGTAAGAGTGTGCTCTCTGGAACTGGGTATAACAGACTTTCTTTTTTTTTGGCCGTGCCGTGACACATGTGGGACCCCAGTTCCCTGACCAGGGATCGAACCCATGCCCCGTGCAGTGGAAGTGTGGAGTCTCAACAACTGGACCGCCAGGGAAGTCCCCAAAACAGACTTTTAACAAAGACAAATCTATAAAGCAGAAGCAGGGGAATGAATAACAAAGGTTGGCAAATATTTATATTGGCACATCCATGGTAAATATTAATATGGGACATCCATGATAAGTCTGCAGGAATTCACTCTCTTCTTGGGCATGTGTTTGAGAGTTTCCATAATAAAAAAAAAAAGTTAGTATAAAAGTATTAAAGAGTAAGTCAGTTTTCCTGGGTCTCTCCTATGTATACATGTTATTAAACTTTGTTAGATTTTCTCCTGTTCAAAAAGAGCTTTAAAGAAAAGAATGGCATTAACTGTTTTCAGGACCACCATGTCAAGATAAACCAAGGTAGGTGGAATGATTTGCTTTTATTCCTATGTGACAATATAATATTAAACACACACACAAACACACACACACACACACTCCAGTGGCATAATGAGGAGAGACCACTTAAGGGGAATGGGATGTCCCTTGGGGATGATGAAAATGCTTTGGAAGTAGCTAGTGGTAATAGTTGCAAGACATTATGAATGTACCAATGCCACTGAATTGTATACTCTAAAATAGTTAATAATTTGCTTTTATGTTATCTGAATTTTACCGCACTAAAAAAGAAAACATCCACCTCTATTTCAACAGGTAAAACACAGTAGCCTATACCATTTCCCCTACTAGCGAACCCCAAACCTGTCTACACGTATCCATTTCTATTGCTTTTAGAGGTAGAGTGAAAGAGCATCTTAAATGTTTTAGATTTACACACACTCAATGAGCTGCATTAAAAGAAGTGTGTAATCAACATTTCATTTAAACGGCAACCAATGCAGTTCTTTTCCATCTCTGCCTAGTGACCTGCCACTGGCATTGCCAAGTTCTGAGCGCACCTGCAAATTTTTATGAGGCAAACGATGTATTGGAAGTGATTAGAGAAAACGTTCTTAAAAATCAGGTGTTCTCTCTACTTCAGGGCGTAAGGATGTCATAAAAATAAGCACGTTTCTGCCTACCTCAGTGACTAGTGGGTACAAACAGAAATGTAAGAAAACAATAAGAAGCCAAATCCCATTTGGTTTTGCCTCCACCAGTTAAAGTCGGGCTGTTGGCAGATGGACAGAAACATGAAGACTGGTGATGGAGAAAAGTAGGTATCATCGCCAATCGGGTCTTCTTACCATGGTCAGAGAAGCAGACTGAAGCCTGTGTTACTTGTTTCTCCCTTTATACTCTCTTTTATCTTTTTTATTCCCAACAAACAACTTTTTATTGGAGTAGAGTTGATTTACAATGTTGTGTTAGTTTCAGGTGGACAGCAAAGTGATTTAGTTATGTGTATATATTTGCAGCAACACGGATGGACCTAGAGATTATCGTGCTATGCGAAGTAAGACAAAGACAGATATCATATGATATCACTTATATGTGGAATCTAAAAAAAGGATACAAATGAAGTTATTTACACGTCCTTTTATCTTTGATGTCAAGGACAGGGTGATGGCTGACATTTAAGGTTATGGGTAGACTGTGAACAGATTGGTATCTGCCCCCAATGATTTGGAGGTTGATGGAATATTGAGGTCAGGATATTGTCCCAGATAAAGGATGTGCGTGCATGTTGAGGGGCACGGAGGGTGAATGATATTGGGAATCTTCTATTCACACAGGCAGATATGCTTGTCACCCTCACCCTGCTGCCTGTCCAGAAAGGTTGAGTGGTATGGATTCCATCAATAGGGTCCCTGACTGTATGGTCTTGCTTGGGTTTGGCCAATGGGGAGCTCTGCCAAGGAGATCAGAGAGTGGGGTGAAGGGAACATGACTAGAGGGTATTTATTCTCCTGGCTTTCTCCCTATGGTGCTTCTTAGGATGGCAGGGTCTCTCAAGCAAAGGCAATTCTTATCATGATCCTTTCTCCACGGGACCATCTCCTTTAGGTTCTGGTAACCTCCTTCCCCTTCTCCCAGTGGGCTTCTGAGCAGTAAAGATCTCCAGTATTATGATTACTTGCTGCTTCTTTGCAGTTCCCCTGTAACACAGCCGCTCTTTTGTACGGAGTCCTGGTGCATTGTAACTGGCATAATGGACCCCCAAAGATGTCACTTTCTAACCCCAGAACCTGTGAATATGTTATGTTCCACTGCAAATATAAACTTTGATGATGTGACTAAAATTCTGGATCATAAAGTAGGGGGATTTTAATCACAAAGGCCCTTATAAGAGAGAGGCAGGAAGATAAGAGTCAAAGAGAAGATGTAAAGATGGAAAAAGAGGTGACGGAATTCCCAGCTTGGAAGATGGATGAACGGCCACATACCAGGTATGCAGGCCCCTCCAGAAGCTGGAAGAGGAAAGGAAATGGATTCTCCGCCAGAGCCTCCACATGGAATGCAGCCCTGCCTAAAACTTGATTTTAGCTCAGAAAATTCCACTTCTGATTTCTGACCTCCAGAAGGACCACTTCTGACTGTAAGATAATAAATTTGTGTTATTTCAAGCCATCAAGATTGTGGTCACTTTTTATAGGGAATGAATACACTGCGTAAATATCTCTTTTTTAAATTATTAATTAAGTTATCTATTTATTTTTGGCTGCCTTGGGTCTTTGTTGCTGTGCGTGGGCTTTCTCTAGTTGTGGCGAGTGGGGGCTACTCTGTTGCGGTGCGCGGGCTTCTCATTGTGGTGACTTCTCTTGGCACGGCGCAGGGGCTCTAGGCGCGTGGGCTTCAGCAGGTGTGGCATGTGGGCTCAGTAGTTGTGGCTCGCAGGCTCTAGAGTGCAGTCTCAGTAGTTGTGGCACATGGGCTTAGTTGCTCCACGTCACGTGGGATCTTCCCAGACCAGGGATCAAACTCGTGTCCCTACATTGTCAGGCGTATTCTTAACCATTGTGCCACCAGGGAGGTCCCTGTAAATATCTCTTTTAAATTATCCTAATTTGAGTGTCATCTGTTCCGAATTGGGACCCTGAACTGACTAGTAACTCATTGATAAAACCAGATAACATGGAAAGACAGGAATTTATTTTTTCCACTACTAGAAGCCTACCGCATGCAGTGTCTGTAAATCATAAGAATCACCTCATTTAATGTTTGCTCTTTGCCCCCAAATTCATCATCCTGTGAGATGATGGGTCCCTTTGTGACACGGTCATTGTCACATGCTGAGCTGTTACCAAGGAGATGCTGAGATGGAGGTTGAGTAAGGTATTTGGGGGTCAAGGCAGAGGAAGCAGGACTCAGAAAGAGTCCTCCCAAGGGAGCTTGGGAAATGGTTTAACAAGGTGTCAGCCAATCCAGGTGAGCTCTGGGGTCTCTGAGATCTTGTCTCTGAGACTTGGGGAGGGGGGCTGGGATGATGAGACTCTTATGCCCCTGACATGGAAGGAGCATAACTTTCTGAGGTTACTCTCTACAGAGGAGTCAACCATGAAGTTGCTGAAGCTGCAGTGTTGATAGCTCAGAAACAATAGTACTTCCCTAAAAGGGGCATCTAAACGTTACCCATACCTGCTTAAAAAAGAAAGGACTCCCCCATACTAAAACTGAAATCCTAGCAAAATAATGGTGATAATCAAAATGACTGATGCTCATATATAGCTCTTACTATGTGTTAAAGAAGAGGTGGGTAGGATCATTATCCTTAATTTTTACAGATGAGGAAACTGAGGCCCATAGACATTGAATCACGTGTCCAAGATCACAGAACGAGTGACAAACTCAGGAAGGCTGACTCTAGACTCAATGGGCTTGACCACTACGCCATCCTGTCTCCAGGATGGAGTTCCCTTTGCTCTGTTGACACACCTAAGGGGAGGTGTCTTCATTTCATCCCACTGGTTTTATCTCTTCCAAATATGGTTCCAAACAAGAGTAGTCAAGATCATTATCTCTGGAGTCTGTCCTTGTCCCTCTTTTCTCTTTCCTTCCCTCTAAATTCTCTCCTGGGATCATGACACTCATTCTTACGACTTGAAAGGGACCAATATTCTGATGAGGCCCCCAAAATGTGTCTCTAAGCACATCAACTCTCCAGGGTACCAGACATATACAGCTCCTGTTCCTTCAGGGGCTGCCGACACCTAGAAATGTCGATGTCTGAAAATGAAATTTCTACAGCCTCCTCGAAGTTGGTCCTCGTGAACTGCCTTATCCTTGGTGAACGGCCCCGCTGTCCACAAAGCTGCTCAGTATCACTATGGGTCATCATTGATTCTTCCTTCTCCATCTTCCTACATTCAGATGACCATCGTTTCTCATGGAACCAACCTTTTGTTCCCCTATATTTTGAATCTCATGGCTCGTTTCCATCCTTGCTGCTTTGATGCAGGTTCTCATTACTCCACCCTGCATCCCTGGATGGTCTTCTTAAATGCATCCCTCTGTCCAGTTTTTATCCCATCAGTTCTTCTCCACAGCAGCCACACAAACTCAAAAGGCAGCTCTGATCATGGTACCCACATGACGGTAAGTATCTCAGGGTCCCAGCCCCGGAAAATCTTCAGCAAGATGCTCTTTCAGGATTTGTCCCTTCCCTTCCTCTTAATCTCGTTTTCCTGCCAATTCTGCCAAGTCTCTGTTGTACCACCTCTCAAACTGCAACTGTACTAAATTATTTGCATATCTTAGAGTGGGACATGTTGTATCTGGCCTTATACCCATGCTATTATTATACATACAAAACACATGGGGGTCTTGAAAAAATGCGGATTCTGACTCAAGAGGTCTGGCATAGAGTTGGGGCATCTGATTTCTAATGATCTCCTGAGGGATGCTGATGCTTGGTGTAGTGAGTTGAACGGTGTCCCCCCCAAAAGACGTGTTGAAGTCCTAACCTTAGTGAATATGACCTTATTTGGAAATAGGGTCTTTGCACATGTAATCAAGTTAAGAAGAGGTTATACTGGATCACAATGGGCCCTATATCCAATGACTAGTGTCCTTCTAAGGAGGGGAGATTTGGACACAGAAACACAGAGGGAAGAAGGCCAGGTGAAGATGGAGGTGGAGATCAGGGTGATGTGTCTATAAGCCAAGGAATGCCAAAGATGCTGGAAATCACTACACAATGGAAGAGGCAAGTAAGGAGTCCTCCTTAGAGACTTTGGAGGAGCTACGCACTGCCAACATTTGGATCTCAGACTTCTGGACTCCAGAATGGCAAGAGAATACATTTCTGTTATTTTAAGATCCCCAATTTGTGGTAATTTGTTACAGCAGCCTAGGGGATTTATGCACTGCTGGTCCTCTGGCCATACTTTGAGTATCAAGAATCTATACCTTGCTACCAAGAAGCTGGACTAAGGTTTTCCTTTAAACCCTCCACATCTGTGCCCTGGTTCCCAGGACACACCTGAGTGTTGGTTCCAGGAAAGACACACACTCTAGGAAATGTTTCCAGACACACTCCTGATGGCTTTCAGGAAAGCTTAGCAACTGTCCAATTACTTCTGAGTATTTCCTATATGCAAGACTCTTGAAGTCAATGTCCTAGACATTCCCATCTTTTCATGCACTGTCCTTAGCACAGGGCTTGACACACCATAGGCTCCCCAAGCCTTTCTGAATAAATTTATGTGTATAGAAGCTCAATAAGAAGCACAGTTGATTTCTACAACTAAGGAACAGTAAACCCTTTTCTCTCTTATGCACTGAAATGGTTAAAGAATCAGGGGGAAAAAAGTACTACTAAATTTATGAAATCATTAGATGTCAGAGTATTTTGAATAGTGCTCCAATTATGGGATTTTAAATCTCATTCTAACCCTCTTCCTCCCGCAATAGTGCTAAAATCGTCCTTTGAGGTTGAGCGATATGGCTTTGTTATTTCTAAAAGTCATCAAGCACTTACGAACGTATTTATAAATACAGATTGCATCACGGGATATTTACTGCATACAGTAAGTAAGATGTCATCCACTTTCCATGCCCGGAGAGCTGAATGATCATTTGTGAAAGCAATCGCCCTTTGAATATTGCTTCTAATAATCCCACCCTTCAATCATATATTTTTTTTCTTACTTCATCCGTACACCATGTTAAATGCAAATACAGATCACCTTCCCAATATCTATGAAAATTAAATCCCAACACGAATGAAAATTTACAGCCCCAGCTTATATAGAGCAATATTCCTGATAGTTAAAGCATTCCAACACAGTTAAATAAAGTTAAGTGAGAAGTCTAACTGGCTGTTTTAGTTCAGCCTTGCAGTCTTTATGGCTCTTATTCACTGTGTGAAGTGACAGTCACCAGGTGCCTGCCTTGGCTGTTTATGTATTTTGAGCTCAGAACTGGGAATGGCAGACAAAACCCTAATTCAGAAAGACACATGCACCCCTATGTTCATAGCAGCAGTATTTACAATAGCCAGCGCATGGAAACAACGTAAGTGTCCATCGACAGATGAATGGATAAAGAAGATGTGGTAACTATGTACAATGGAATATTACTCAGCCATAAAAAAGAATGTAATATTGCCATTTGTAGCAGCAGGGAAGGACCTAGAGATGATCATACTAAGTGAAGTAGGCCACACAGAGAAAGACAAATATCATGATACCTCTTATATGTGGAATCTAAAATATGACACAAATGAACTTATCTACAAAACAGAAACAGACTCACAGACAGAGAGAACAGGCTTGTGGTTGCCAAGGGGGAGGGGAGGGGAGGGGAGTGGAGGAGGGATGGATTGGGAGTTTGGGGTTAGCAGATGCAAGCTATTATATGTAGAATGGATACACAACAAGGTCCTATTGTAGAGCCCAGAGAACTATACTCAGTATCCTGTGATAAAACATAATGGAAAAGAATCTGAAAAAGAATAGATATATGTATGTATAACTGAACCACTTTGCTGTACAGCAGAAATTAACACAACATTGTAAATCAATTATACTTCAATAAAATAAATTAAACACAAAAAGAACTGAGAACGGACCTGTGGGGGGAAAATAACAACCCTCAAAAATGTGCACATCCTAATCCGTGGAACATGTGAATGGCTTACCTTACTGGGCAGAAGGGATTCTGCAGATGTGATTAAGGACCTTGAGATGCTGAGAAGATGCTGGATTATCCAGGTGGGTCCAGTGTCATCACAAGGGTCTTTCTAAGAGGGAAGCAGAAGGGTCAGAGTCACAGAAGGACCTGCAAAGACAGAAGCCGAGGGAAGAGTGATGTGCTCTGAAGTTGAAAGTGGGGTTGGGAGCCACGGATTACCGGCACCTCTAGAATTACAGGCACCTCTAGAAGCCGCACAAGGTAAGAATATGGATTGTCCCCTAAAGCCTCCAGGAGGAATGCAGTTCTGTGGACACCTATATTTTAGCTTAGGGAGACCCCATTTTGCTTTGCTTTGTATTTTTGAAAGATTTTTAGTTTTTTGGATGTGGACTATTTTTAAAGTCTTTATTGGACTTGTTACACTATTGCTTTTGTTTTATGTTTTGGTTTTTTTGGCTGCGAGGCATATGGGATCCTAGCTCCCTGGCCAGGGATTGAACCCACACCCCTGCATTGGGAGGCAAAATCTTAAACACTGGACCCCCAGGGAAGTCCCCAGGGAGATCCCAGTTTGGACTTCTGACCTCCACGACAACATGATAAATTAGTGTTGTTTCAAGCTGTTACATTTGTAGTGATTTCTTACAGCAGCCCTAGGAAACTCAGGCAGACCAAACCCCAGATTGCCTTCATTTTGGTGGTTTTAATCTCCAGTGCAGATGTCAAGGATGACTCGGATGGCATGCATCACTCCTCAGCTGATACGAGAACATGCAAGAAAACAGCGAAATCTAACTGTCCCTTTAGGCTTGCAGTATGTCTCTCTACATGGACTGAAAACCCCATCATCGGTGGGTAGGACGATGTGGAACCCAATTACTGTGTAAGGAGAAAGAAACACAGAGCATGAGAGAAAGGAAAGACCATTGCATGGTTCTGTCCAGATCTGAAGTCTCATGCAAGGAGAGATTCCCCTTTACCCTGTTGCCCATCTTCCACTGACAAGCATCCTCTCATGCTGGAGAGACTGAGGTTGATTTGTGTCTTTCTCCTCAGTCAGGTGTTTGCAGAAGGCAGCATGAAGATTGATATCCCTTTATTTTAACCCAAGCAGCATAATCACAGGTTGACGACCGTAGCCCCACCTAAATCCTTTTCCTAACGCTTCTGTGCACCCCAAGGCAATTCAGCCCTTTGGCCACCTGCTTGGTTGTAATTAGAGCTTTGATGAAGATAAAGCATGTTTGGGTCTTTCTATTGAACAAGATATTATCCAGCCATGAAAGTATCACTCTCCCCAGAGCCAAAGGTCAGTGTACCTTGGGAGTGACGGATCTCTACTCCGCTCACTGTAGATGCTCACTCGGCCAATATTAAAGAGCTAGAGGGCTTCCCTGGTGGCGCAGTGGTTGAGAGTCCGCCTGCCGATGCAGGGGACGCGGGTTCGTGCCCCGGTCTGGGAAGATCCCACATGCCGCGGAGCGGCTACGCCCGTGAGCCATGGCCGCTGAGCCTGCGCGTCCGGAGCCTGTGCTCCACAATGGGAGAGGCCACGGCAGTGAGGGGCCCGCGTACCGCAAAAAAACAAACAAAAAAAAGAGCTAGGAACCTTCTCGCTGACAATGGATGGTTTCTAACGGCAGGCGGATTGTCTCTTGAGAATAATGTGCAAGGCAGAAAAAGCACAAAGGTTGATTTTCTGCGCTCCAAAGTAACATAGAGCAGGGGAAGGGATTATTCAGAAATCATCTAGCTCCACAAAATATGTACTTTTCAATTACCGATGATAAATTCTTATATTTACAATGTCATCTCATAGCTCCTTGCACAACTGTCTGTGGGAAGGAAGCATTGCACTCAAGTTAAATAGCCTAACAATAAATCATGGTTTTAAATGATTGGACCAAATACGACCATTATGTTCAGTAAGCAACATCTTTTTCTTTTCCTTAAAAGGGTAAACTGTATAAAAATAATGCGATTCTAAAAATATGAGGACTGTACAATAAAGCACACTTATAAAATAATGTACCTTTTTGGTGATTTTTCTTTCTTTTTTTTTTTTTTTTTTTTTTTTTTTTGCGGTACGCGGGCCTCTCACTGCTGTGGCCTCTCCCGTTGCAGAGCACAGGCTCCGGACGCGCAGGCTTGGCGGCCATGGCTCACGGGCCCAGCCGCTCCGCGGCACGTGGGATCTTCCCGGACCGGGGCACGAACCCGCGTCCCCTGCATCGGCAGGCGGACTCTCAACCACTGCGCCACCAGGGAAGCCCATGATTTTTCTTTTTTTAAAGGAGGGGATTGGGAAGAGGAAATCGGATTTTTGTTACGGAATTGGTGTGAGGTCACTGCATGACCCTGGCCACGTCAACAACTAGAGAAAAGATTCTCAGCTCTAAAATTCTAATATTCTCATTTGCAAAACAATGGCTTTGAAATTAAAATTGCAAAGTTCTGCTGTTTATGCAGAACTCAATGGACCCACACACTGGACTGAAAAATATATATATTGTGTGAATACATTCTACATACATATACATATTTATAATGCCATTTTATATATAATACATATGTATTTATTTACGTATTTTCTGCACTCCAAAATAACATACAGCAGGGGGAGGGATTTTACATATTTACATATGTAAAATATTCAATCTATGCATGCATATTTATATCAAATATTAGTTTATTAATATATTATGCTAAAATTACATTCATATTATATAGAGCAATATACAGTGTAACTTTATATTGCATATATATACATATATATTCTTTAATTTCATTTGATCCTAATATTCATACAAGGCATTGTCATAGTGTCTTCCCATTTTGTAGATAAGGAACCTGAGGCCCAGAGAGTTGGGTGAACTTTCCATTGAGATGGAACTGAAAAGGCCAGAACTGGAATATAAATACGAGATAGCTGGGCTTCCCTGGTGGTGCAGTGGTTGAGAGTCCGCCTGCCGATGCAGGGGACACGGGTTCGTGCCCCGGTCCGGGAAGATCCCACACGCCGCGGAGCGGCTGGGCCCGTGAGCCATGGCCGCTGAGCCTGCGCGTCCGGAGCCTGTGCTCCGCAACGGGAGAGGCCACAACAGTGAGAGGTCCGCGTACCGCAAAAAAATATATATATATGAGATGGTACCAGAGCAGCATCCTCTTTGATCAACCTGTCTCATTCATGTACAGGTGTCTTAATCTCACTCCAGACCTACAGAATCAGACTCCTGGGCAGGGCTGGGATCTATAATTTTAATGCATTTTACAAGTAATTCCTAAGTATCCCACAAATCTGAGAATCGCTGCTTTCCCAGTTAAATTGGTTTCAAAGCCATTTTATGTTCTAAGGACTTCAGATGTTCAGTGACAATTTTGCAATGATATTTGCAGATCTTTTGGCTAATTATACACTATATTTTTCATAGAGAGATTTACAAAATGTGACTGTTAATCCTCTTAAAATCTCCACAGGGAAGATAAATGATGAGAACTGTATCACAGATTTGCCTTAATATATTTTTAAGGAAAGATAAAAACAGGAAAAGACATTGAAATTCTATATCGATTTGTATACAGGGAAGAACTTATTCTTAATCTGATGCAAAATTACTTGTTATTATATAGATCCAACATTTGCAGCAACATGGATGGACCTGGAGATTATCATACTAAGTGAAGTAAGCCAGACAGAGAAAGACAAATACCATATGATATCACTTATATGTGGAATCTAAAATATGATACAAATGAACTTATGGTTACCAAAGGGGAAAGTGACTTGTGGTTACGAAAGAGGAAAGTGAGGGGGGATAAATTAGGAGTTTGGGATTAACATATGCACACCACTACATATAAAATAGATAAACAACGAGGTCCTACTGTAGAGCACAGGGAACTATATTCAATATCTGGTAATAACCCATAATGGAAAAGAATCTGAAAATACATATATAACTGAATCACTGCTGTATACCTGAAACTAACACAACAATATAAATTAATTATACTTCAATAAAAAGTTGTTTGGGGGACCTATATTCAGTATCCTGTAATAAACCATAACGGAAAAGACTATGAAAAAGGATCTATGTATATATAACTGAATCACTTTGCTGTACAGCAGTAATTAACACAACATTGTAATTCAACTATACTTCAATAAAAAATAAATTTTAAAAAAGTTGTTTGTTTGGAAAAGAAAGTAACTGTGTTAGTTTCCTAGGGCTGCTTTAGCAACGTGCCACACACTGGGTGGCCAAAAAAGAGAGAGAGAGAAAGAGAAAATACGACATATTCCCTCACAGTCCTGAAGACCCGAAGTCTGCAATCAAGGTGCGGACAGGAAAGCACCCCCTCCAGAAGCTGTAAGGGGAGACCTTTCCTTGCTCCTCCAGCTTCGGAGGGTCCCTGGTAATCCTTGGCATTGTAGCTGCATCACCCCAATCTCTGCCTTCACATTTACATGGCTGTCTTCCCTCTGCAGGTCCCCATCCAAATTCCCACTCCTCCTAAGGACATCAGCCATTGGAGTAGGGTCCACCCTGAGGCGATACAACCTCATCTTAACTTGATGCCATGTGCAAAGACCCTCTTTCCAAATAAGCTTGTGGATGACCATGAACTTGGGGAGACATTGATCAACCCAACAGGTTGATCTTCAAGGTGAAAAATAATTATGGAACTTTTGCATCATTGTAGAAAAGTCTGGGAAAATGGATGGTGGTACTTATTTTGTAGAGGTGACTGTTTTAAAAAACAGAGCTCCCCAGTTCTAGAGGTATGCAGTAGAGCAGTCCCTGCAGTGAACAATATTTTATTACACGCTGAAAAATTTGTTCAGAGTCGAACTCGAGTTAAATGATCTTATCATAAAAACGGGCAGGAGGAAACTTTTGGAGGTGATGGATGTTTATTGCCTTGGTTGTGCTAATGACTTCGTGGGTCCCTACAAATGTTCAAACCTATCAAATTGTATAGACGTATTATATATGTGCAGTTTTGGGTATATCAATGACAACTCAATAAAGCGTTACAAAAAAAAAAAAAGAAAAGAAAACCAAGAAGAAAATGCATATGCTCATAGGTCAGAGGTGAAGCTATGATGGCATAGGTCAGGAACAGGGGTCCATGTGTGTACGCTGGATTCCTATGAAGGTGGATGGAATGTGTATTGGGGTTCATTTTCTGATAGTATGCACGGTTTTCTGGGTGTTCCACTGACCTTTCCATAAATCCGTTATTCTTCTCACATTCCTCTCCACAGACCTTTTATTTTTTTGATGGTATTTCTAGAAGGAAGGCACAGAAATCTATTACATCTTCCTTCCTGTAATCTTTTACGTAAGTGATCTTTTTCCTTCCTTTCTGCAGTGTGATAGCATCCTTCCTCTAAGTACAAACCGTGAAAGCATGTCACGGCCAAGTCACTTCCTTGAAGGTTAATTACATAACCAGTTCTACTGAAGTTACGTAACTCTGTTAATCAACATACATCACTGAAATAGGACTTAAGAGTAGAGCTACATCTTCCTGCTTACTGACTATTTTCCTTTGCCCACATTTTATCCGCCCGTCTAGATATATTCGGTGTAATTTGTTTTATCACGGTAACTAATTTGTTGTTCCGTAAGGCAGATGCCCACTGCCCTTACTGTCTACCTCACAAAGTGATTCCCTTAAGTGTGAAATGGCAACGTCACATGAACAGCAAACTTTCACCAATGGCTTGGCATACCTTCTGATGGATGCTCTAGACCCACCTCCAAGTCCAGCTTCTTCTGCTTCACTGACAGTAAGATTACCAATGATTCACTTCTGAATACGGCAAACAGTACCCTTCTCTATTTTCTAGGAGAAAGTTAATCCTACACAAAGTAAGCCTATCTGTCATGTGGCAAAGTGCTATTTAAATTCTGAACCAGGATTTTGTTACAAAATGTAGTCCTTTGGGACCATGCTTTTTTCCCCTGATGGGAGGAAGAGACCATTGTAAGTGTTGATGGGAACGACTGCATGCAAAGGTGCCAAGGAGGATGGTCTATAACATGGGACATCCTACATGCTTATCTGGTCCCATGTGTACAGCCCTGAGTTCAACTCCACAGGGATGAGCAGCCTGCAAATGAGATCAGGTCAAAAATACCTCCCACTGCAGGTCTACGAGTATTAGATTTGCTCCAGAGGCTTAATCCGGCTCAGCAAGAACATTCATGCTCCTAAGGACGACTGGGCAGATCACGCAAAGCCTGAAACCCTGTTATCACCATCAGGAAGTGTCAACATTTGCAGCGTTGCTAAGGACTCCAGGTGGAATATACCCCCTTTTCTACAAAAAGAAGGTGACATCCTGGAAAGACCATGGGCTTCTGAAGGCTTATGACCTCCAGGGGCAGCCAGTTTCTTGGCTTAAAAAAAAAGATACAGAAGAATTTTTACTTCTTGCATCTATATCTTAGGTAATCACATCTGTATCAATGGTAATACATGCTTATTAAATGCACTATCTTTTTTTTAATTCTTTTTTTTAAATTGAAGTATAGTTGATTTACTACATTGTGTTAGTTTCAGGTATACAGCAGAGTGACTGTCATATATATATATATACTTTTTCAGATTCTTTTCCATTATGGTTTATTACGAGAATTTGAACATAGTTCCCCGTGCTATACAGTAGGTCCTTGTTTTTTTTATTTTTTTTACCTATTTTATACATAGCAGTTTATATCTGCTAATCCCAAACTCTTAATGTATCCCTCTCCATCCCTTTCCCCTTTGGTAACCATGAGGTTATTTGCTATGTCTGTGAGTCTGTTTCTGTTTTGTAAATAAGTTCATTTGTATTATTTTTTTAGATTCCACATATAACTAATATCATATGACATTTGTCTTTCTCTGTCTGACTTACTTCACTTAGTATGATAATCTCTAGGTCCATCCATGTTGCTGCAAATGGCATTATTTCATTCTTTTTTATGGCTGAGTAATATTCCATTGTACATATGTACCACATCTTCTTTATCCATTCATCTGTCGATGGACACTTAGGTTGCTTCCATGTCTTGGCTATTGTAAACAGTGCTGCTGCGAACATTGGATTACATGTATCTTTTCAAATTAGAGTCAAATACATGATCTTATGTTGTTAAACTATGTAGTAATCTAAGAGCAAAAGAAATGGATAGGTTTCCATCTCAACCATTCTGTTGACTACCCTCCTGACTTTGAACAATTTAATTTTTCTGTGCCTCAGTTTCCTCACATATTAAAAGGGGAAGATGATTGGACTTTTCTTATCATGTGACAAATAAATGGGATAATACGTATTGAATGCATTGAATCGTGTCTGCCATATTTTAAACACACACATATCTTGTTTATTAATTTTACAGAGGAAACCCTAATGGTGACAGCTTCCATCATTTGTCAGTTTTCTCAGGGACAAAAATAAAGGCTGCATGGAAGGAGGGTACATTTTTGCTGTGGAGTCCCAGAGGATACCTTTGAGATCTTCAAAGGCAGATAAAAGACAAAATATAGAACCCAATCAAATCACACTTGTTATCAATGGTTATACTTGGAGGATGCAATTGGAGTCCCTGTTATGATCAAATAATGGAAACCCTTTTTATCATTAAATTTTTATTATGGATATAGCTCTCCCAAAGGGAAAAAATATCATTATAGAAGAAAGTATTATCATTTAATTATAAGATAAAAATCTAAATACATGATTTGGCAATAAGCTCACAGCAATTGTTAAACATTAAAATGAAAATTTAAAAAAAGCACTGTTTCCAAATAATGATTATTTCCAAAGTATAGTTTTTTAGTTTGGGTGTTTTTTTTTTTTTAATTGTCCTTTTGAGAGAATGATTAAACTGAATCAAGTTCAATACTTTGCAATGTTTCAATAAGCAAATAGAATTTCCCCAAAGGGCACTTCTGGGACTAAATTGTTTGTTTATAATTTGTCCTCAAAATGTTTTTACAAAGGGAAGATATGTCCTATTTAATTTCCTATTTAAATGATTCTTGAATCCTTATGAAAAGCGCATTATACTGAATTTTTATTCTGGTATTCAGATGTGTACAGGCACAGGTATGCGTACACAAACACTGGCCACTAAGTTAATTTTTAAACTATGATCGACTTTTATTTTCAGCATCCTTTCACCGCTGGCTTTGAAGTTTCTTCGATACTCCCTTTCTTGTATGTCCATGTTGAGCAATCATGCTACTTAAAATATTAATCATTTAGCAAATGGGAAAGAGACAAGGCATCAGAAAGTTAAGTTGTATAGCTAACACTAGTTATTTCTGTGGTGGTAGGATAATGTTGATTTTTTTTTCCTTTGTATGTTTTCTGCATTTCTAAAGTGTTCCCCCTTTAACTTACCTTTTAAAATAAAAGATCTGTTTTTTTTTCCCCTACAAGCTCTTTGTCTTCATCTGGTAGTTACAGGATTTCTGTCACATTATGATCATTTGGCATTAATATACTTTTCCCCTTGAATTCTTTACAATATTAACTTATACTTCCACACACACACACAAAAATCAAGGGCAGTTTTTGAGCTAATGATTGAATATCCTGTATCAATTTACACAACTTTATTTTACATGTATCTAACAACCTGTTTTACCTAAAGTCTTTTTTGTCACCATTCCTTTCCATTTTTTTATGTTTATGGCATTTGATTCTATTTTTTTAACTTTTTATTTTATATTGGAGTATAGGTGATTAAGAGTGTTGTGTTAGTTGCAGGTGTACGGCAAAGTGATTCAGTTATCCATACACATGTATCTCTTCTTTTTCAAATTCTTTTCCCATTTAAGTTGTTTCATAATTTTGACCAGAGTTCCCTGTGCTATACAGTAGGTCCTTGCTGTCCATTACATTTTGTGAAATGCCCTCTCTCTTGCTTTTTCTAGAGTGTGCTTGGATATCTAACATAGAGTATAAACCGTCTTACCATGAAATTACAAGTCTTAATTAAAAGAAAAAAGTTTCTCTCACATACACCCTTTATTCAGGATATAGCTCTTTTGCTAGCATCACAGAGCCTTTGTCTCTTCCAACTTTATACTGGGAAGGTAGACAGAGAGAAAGAGAGAGAAGTGTCACTAAACGTTATAAATATGACGGAGAACCTGGTGTGAACACATCTGGGAAGAATTCAGAACAGGAAGCAAAACAAATGAGAAAATCTACACGGTTTTTGCTCACAGCAAACCCCAGCTTCATCTTGCAACTTAGAAAAAGGATTTGCCATATTTTTCTACAAGGGGACAGATTAACAGTGTTTTTGGCTCTGGGGGCCAGGTGATCACCTCTGAACTGATAAGATAAAAGCAGACTTTGGCCACAGGCAACAGAATGGGGGTATCTGGGTTCCAGTAAAACTTTGCAGAAACAGGTCACAGGGCCTGAGTGCTGCGAGTAGATGCTCAACCTCTGCTATGGACGCCACCTAAGAAGAAGTGAAAACAGGCTTCTCACCACTTACGCAAAGCTGAGGCTTAAATTAAAAACCACCGCACGAAAAAAACCAACTGTGCAAAATTTCTCCAACCCTCCAGAGCAGGACACGGGGTGGTTCTTTACCCAGAGTATCTGCCACCCGTTTCTGCTTCTGCTTCTCTACATCCAGGGAGACGGTGCAGATTCCAGGATGCTCCGTGCACAAGGGTGCAGAAAGCGATCAGCGGCACGGGGTAGGGGAATTTCACTCTAAATAGAACGATGCAAGCGCAGGCAGAGAAAAAGAACCCTGGGGGCCATGCATGCTGTGAGTCTGGGAGTAGCTTTAAAAAAGTGTACTAAGTTCATCTCAGAAAACCACGGAAACAGAGTAAGCAGTAAGGAGGATAATGAACCAGCCCAGGAAGTCATTCGGGGAGTGACATTTGGAACAGCGAGGATGTGAGGCTGTCCATGGCTGCTCCCACGGTTAGAGCAGCTGTGAAGCCCTGAGGCTCAGGCACTGCCCTTCTCCAGCCTGTTCACAGCTATCACCTTACCCAAGATGAGTAAGGGAAAAGCACACACACAAATACAGAATAAAAGAATGGGAACTACATACAGGGCATGCACTCCAAGAACGTAAATCTAAAAATAGCCCATCCCATCAGAATAGGAAAAAGGAATCAAAAAACTGCATTAGAATCAGGATTTCATACGTCTAAATTAAACCTCAAATGTGGAGAATAAAATAGGACATTTCATTACTTTATTCAATAACTCTTTGGCAGCATCCACCGGGTGCTGCTTTACGTCCATGAGGGACCGGGAAGACACTATATCAAATGAGGTATCCCACCCCTCCTGGGAGGGTGGGGGGCTTCCCGCCTAGTAAGGGAAGCACACAGGTAAGCAACTGGTCATGACCCAGGGTTCTAAGGGAGCAGACAGATGAGGGAGACGAAGGGAGATTTCATTGGTGGGATAAAATGCTTTTGCTGAGACTTGACAGATGACACATCAGACAAAGCCAATCTCTGGGCAACCAGAGAGCTTGTCAGGTCAAGGGTCCAATTATGGGGAACGTGATATGGACCCAGTTACCGGACTTTGCTGGCAAAATGAAGACTGTAAGAAATGAAGAAGAATCCATGTCATCAGATTTGGAGGTCCATGAAAGATGGTGTAACCTGATGGTGAAAGCCACGGTTAAAGCTGCGGCATGTTCAACAGCTGGTCCAGATAAGCATCAATGAACTCTTAGATAAGCATCATTGACCTCTTGGATAAGGGTCCGTGACCTCCTGGATAACGATCCATGATCTCCTGGATAAGGGTCCATGATCTCCTAGATAAGGGTCCATGATCTCCTGGATAACGATCCATGACCTCTTGGATAAGGGTCCATGATCTCCTGGATAAGGGTCCATGACCTCCTGGATAACGGTCCATGATCTCCTGGATAAGGGTCCATGATCTCCTGGATAAGGGTCCATGACCTCCTGGATAAGGGTCCATGACCTCCTGGATAAGGGTCCATGACCTCCTGGATAACGGTCCATGATCTCCTGGATAAGGGTCCATGACCTCCTGGATAAGGGTCCATGACCTCCTGGATAACGATCCATGATCTCCTGGATAAGGGTCCATGATCTCCTGGATAAGGGTCCATGATCTCCTGGATAAGGGTCCATGATCTCCTGGATAACGATCCATGATCTCCTGGATAAGGGTCCATGATCTCTTGGATAAGGGTCCATGACCTCCTGGATAAGGGTCCATGACCTCCTGGATAACGATCCATGATCTCCTGGATAAGGGTCCATGATCTCCTGGATAAGGGTCCATGATCTCCTGGATAAGGGTCCATGACCTCCTGGATAACGATCCATGATCTCCTGGATAAGGGTCCATGACCTCCTGGATAACGATCCATGATCTTCTGGATAAGGGTCCATGATCTCCTGGATAAGGGTCCACAATCTCCTGGATAAGGGTCCATTTCTTCCTGGACCATGGTCCATGATCACCCGAAGTAAAGAGGATAAATGGTGAAGACTGAAATCCGTGTAGCCTGATAAATCCATGCATTGGTATACAGTGGAATATGTTCATTGGATACATCTCAGAAACATTTAACCATTTTTTACTCTGTTGAGCAATTGTGCAAGTTGCAATTCTTCTCCCATATAAATAACATGTTTTAAATACTGTTATTCAATAGAAATGACTATACTTCCTAATTATCCAGATAGCAGCTCATTTCCTGTGGAATCCACCTCCAAGGTGTATTATTCGAAGACAGCCTGTAACTAAGGAAGTGGGATGAAAGAAATCATAGAAACAGGTCAGGTTTTAAAAATTAAATTTTATCCTATGGCTTCAGGGAAGCTAACCTAGCAGAAAATGAAATCCCAGACCAAAAAAAAAAAAAAAAAAGAAATGGAAAATGAAGTTTTAGCCTCAGGGGAAATATCAGAAAATGACTAACAGGATGAAAAAAACACAGCTCAGATTGAGAGGGTGGGAAAAAATAAAGGAATGGAAATCATTCCATACAAAATGTATGACCTAGTCTTCAATAATGTACGATCTGTAAACACTAAACTCATGTGACCTGTGCATATGGTGGTTTTTAAAAAAAAAAAAGAAAAGTCATGAAGGGTAAGAGGAAATAGGTAGTACAAAAGAGGTGATTGCATTTGCCAAGGAAGGTGATATGTTGGCTACATAGGTCAGACAAGGATAGTTCCTTTTATCACTGGGCTTCTGTCAGATGGTTCTGTTACTTGTGATTGAAGATGCTCTTTCCCCTAAGACTACTGGTCTCAACAAGGAACATTTACATCCCCTTTCTCCTTAGAACTGCCTTGTTATCCCACCTGAGAACTGTTCAGGTTTCTTGGAACCTGGATTTCCACAAGAAAATTTCGGTAAGAGTACCATAAACTCAGCCGAGTTATGGGTAGCTTTGGTCGAAGACAGCTAGAGCTTCCTCTGTCTTGATTTTCCTGGTGACTTCGTTGAATGTTTTGCATTCTTCAGACAACCAGGTGGGAAACATTTGGGAAAACTCTTCTAGTCATTAGGGCTAACCCTTCAAACAGCCCAGGGTGGGTTAGAAAGACTTGTGAACTACTGAATCTGATTGTTTTGGGTACAGTTTTGCATAGACCACTCATATTTCCTATCAGCTCTTCATATATTGCTACTCTTTCTTTGAGAGCCCAAATAGATATATCTCATACCATCTGTATTCATCTATTTTGCTTCTAACCTTCTGCTTGATGGTTGGACTATTTTTGTTTCTGTCCCCCATTCTCTGCAAATTCCTTCATAATCAGTTTCATGTTCTTCTCTTCTTTTCTTTTTTTACCATTCTATTTCAATTTCCTGAATCTTTCTTAGACACTTCTACACTAAGTTTAATTCTCATTATCGAAGTATATATTTTAAAAATAAGATTTCTCGTTTTTCTTTCCAACATATCTGTTTGGCTCACTTTCAGATATATCATCTCGTTTTAACTCTGCCTTCTTCTGTATCTGTCTTTTTTTTAGATGAGCCTGAAATATTTTTAGCAATAAATCACTGTAATTATAGTAGTGATGATCACCTTGTATTACAGAATAAGGGTACATGATTACTCCAGTAAAGATCTTTCAAGAACTTCACTCAGATCTGATTTTGTACCCCAAGCATAAAGCATGATTTCAAGTTGTGTGTGCAACGTTTTTATTTTAGTGTCTGATGCTTTGACTCATGGTTTATCACAGACTAGAATCTCTTTGTCTCATTTTCTCTTCAAATCTTCATTTGCCTCTACTTTTCAGATAAAATGCTCACATCCCTAAGAATCTATACCCACCTCTTCCAAGGTTTAGTCGCTTCTTTTTTCCTTTTGTATATGTGGTATAAAATGTCTATTTTTTATAGACTTTATTTTTTTAATTATTATTTTATTATTTATTTGGTTGTGTTGAGTCTTACCTGTGGCAGGCGGGCTCCTTAGTTGCAGCTTGCTGGCTCCCCAGTTGTGGCACACAGGCTCCTTAGTTGTGGCATGTGAACTCTTAGTTGCAGCATGCATGTGGGATCTAGTTCTCTGACCATGGATTGAACCCAGGCCCCCTGCACTGGGATCGTGGAGTCTTAACCACTGTGCCACCAGGGAAGTCCCAAAATGTCTATTTTTATAATTGATTTTAACTCATCACTTATATATGCCATCATCAATGTACATCAACCAATCAGGGGCAGGAACTACACAGGGGTTTTCTCCACTTGTCTTATAACACAGAACTTTCCACACAGTACATACTCAAATGTTAGATGAATTGAATTGTAAGTTACATAAATTCTTTTTGAAAATGTTTATATATAATCTTAATCTTAGAGGATTTCAATATTTTGAGTCATAATAGGAAACAAAACAAAAAGAACACTATTTTTTGAGAGAAATCTAAATATTTCTTCATGTAAATACATAATTAAAACAGATTTAATTATATATATTTTGAAATTTTCATGTGGCAGAGACAAAGCTAGTACTTTCTGAGAAATTGCAGGAAGGAAAGGCGGGAAATGAAGACAATAAAGTGAAAATAATTATTTCATGGAATGAAATGAATTCATTTTAACAAACTAAACAACTGTATTGGACTTTTTAACACTTTACTCCATCCTCACTTTATCTGACAGGATTGCCAGCAATGTGGGTTTAAAACAAAGGTAGTTTTACTTAGAAATAAATATCACCTTGTGCCAAAAGAGAAAATGTGCGTGATAGAAACAAAAGCAAAAATAAACAAGCAGGACCTAATCAAACTTCAAAGCTTTCGCACAGCAGAGGAAACCACCAACAAAACAAAGAGACAACCTACAGACTGGGAGAAAATATTTGCAAATGAAGCAACTGACAAAGGATTTATCTCCAACATATACATGCAAGTCATGCAGTTCAATATCAAAAAACCAAAAAACCCAATCCCAAAATGCGCAGAAGATCTAAATAGACATTTCTCCAAAGAAGACATACAGATGGCCAACAGGCACATGAAAAGATGCCCAACTTCACCAATTCTTTGAAAAATGCAAATCAAAACCAAAATGAGGTATCACCTCATACCTGTTAGAATGGCCGTCATCAAAAAGTCTACAAACAATAAATGCTGGAGAGGGTGTGGAGAAAAGGGAGCCCTCCTGCACTGTTGGTGGGAATGTAAATTGGTGCAGCCACTGTGGAGAACAGTATGGTGGCTTCTTAAAAAAAACTAAAAATACAGCTACCATATGATCCAGCAATTCCACTCCTGGGCATATATCTGGAGAAAACTAATTCAAAAACATATGTGCACCCCAATGTTCATAGCAGCACTATTTACAGTAACCAGGACATGGAAGCAACCTTAGTGTCCATTCACAGATGAGTAGATAAAGAAGATGTACATTTATACAATGGAATATTACTCAGCCATAAAAAAGAATGAACTATTGCCATTGGCAGAAACATGAATGGACCTAGAGATTACCATACTGAGTGAAGTAAGTCACATAAAGATAAATACTATATGCTACCACTTATATGTGGAATTTAAAAATTAATACAAATGAACTTATCTACCAAACAGAAACAGACTCACAGACATAGAAAACAAACTCTTGGTTACCAAAGGGGAAAGAAAGGGGGAGAAAAATTAGGAGTATGGGATTAACAGATACATACCACTATATATAAAATAAACAGTAAGGATTTACCATATAGCATAGGGAACTATATTCAATACCTTGTAATAACTTATTATGGAAAAGAATCTGAAATATATATATATATATATATATATAACTGAATCACTTTGCTGTACACCTAAAACTAACACAATATTGTAAAACAACTATACTTCAATTAAAAAAAAGAGTGGAAAAAAGGTACAGGGAATGGATATTATTCAAATTCAATCAAATACAGTTGCTAAATTATAAGGCAAGTACAATAAAGGACTAAAACTTAGCTGGCTATAATTAAAAGGCACATACTCTTCTAGGCACCATGAAAATATCCCCCTTGAATCTACACATCAAATACGAGAGGGAGAGATTATTTTCTTCCATTTACTGTTGAACAACTGAGACAAAAACATACTGCATAGCACAGGGAGGTCAGCTCGGTGCTTTGCGACGACCTAGAGGGGTGGGATAGGGAGGGTGGGAGAGAGGCTCAAGAGGGAGGGGCTATGGGGATGTATGTCTGCATGTGGCTGATTCACTTTGTTGTACGACAAGGCTAGCGCAGTACTGTGAAGCAGTTATACTCCAATAAAGATCAATTTAAAAAAAAAAAAGGTACCCGGTAATTGTCCCAATCACACAACCAGTAAAGCGCAGAGCTTCTGCAAAAATCCAAGTCTTGCAAGCTATTATATATATAGGATGGATAAACAACAAGGTCGTACTGTACAGCAAAGGAACTATATTCAATACCTGGTGATAAACCATAACGGAAAAGAATACGAAAAAGAATATGTATGTATAACTGAGTCATTTTGCTATGCAGCAGAAATTAACACAACACGGTAAATCAACTCTACTTCAATAAATAAGTTTTAAAAAATCCAAGTCTTTTCCATATACTACACTGCACTCCCCCACCCTCCATCATCCCAAATTCTTTTTTTCTTAAATTTTAGAATTTTATCTATTTTTTTATACAGCAGGTTCTTATTAGTTATCCATCTGATACATGTTAGTGTATATATGTCAAGACTTGCCTCACGCACTGCATTGCTCTGGAGTTCTGATGTAGAGAGAAGTAATAAGATATAAAATTATTGGTTTCTGTTCATCTACTCTCCATGTTTTCTTCTTTCCTCCCTTCCCTCTTTCCTTTCAACTTCCATAGTAACTGTTGATTCATAAGTCGCAATTCGAATTAATCTTACAGAGGATTCAAATGTCAAGTATCTTCGTGAGGATGCATCTTTTAATAGCAGAAAATACTTTCTTTCACAATATACAAATATTACATAAGATATGTCCTCAAGAAACATCGGGGTTTTCTTTTTTTCAGGAAAGAAACAAAATAATACCTCCAATATGTATTTCTTATCATTGCTTATTCTGAATAAATAAATGTATATGTGTGTGTGCTTTTATAAATAAATATGCTTTTATAAAACCAGATAGATACGATATAATGCGCTTAAGGTCTAGAACATCAGGACGGTCCACACATACATATACATTCTTATTGCTGACATGAACTGAAAAACAAACAAAAATATGTAGATATATAGGCTCCTTTTCTTGCACAGATAAAGTGGATTTTTCCAAAAACACCATCAAATCCGTTGTCTTAGGATGCCAAGCGGTTGCAGGACAAAAGGTTCTATTACTCCTTCTCTGCCTCTCTAATTTCATACCCCGTGTCATGACGTATTTATGTACAAATGGTCTAATTGTCACTAGACCATCTTCATACTTCAGTATGTAAATCTCCACGACAGAGTTCAAAGGAGGCATTTCTTATACAGACATGTGCTTTAGAGGTACTGCTTTCTACCCCATCTCAAATATACTTTCCTTTTGTTCATAAAACGCTCACGAATTTCAAGGGCAGAAAATGACATTCAACTGTGTCAGGCAGAAAGGGCCCCAGCAAAGATGATTCCTGGGCTCTTCGCGTTCATTTATGGCGTTTTAGGACATTGATCATGTAAATGTGTGTTTGCGGAATTTTAAGGTCTGATGTATCCTGTTGGAGGGGGAACGGAAATATTTACTAATCAGACTCAGGTCATTACCTGCCTAACTTAAACATTTACTTGGATGATCTTTTTTTTTTTTTAAATAATCGAAAGCTGATAGAGAGCAGTGAAGGGCGATTTATAATAGGACACAAATTTCATTTTTAAGCCTCTGAGGGCACTGGTAGAATCAAATACTTCTGCGTTCTTTGAAGAATATAAATTGTTTCATGGCTGGCCGTTCCCTGGGACTTGGTTATTCACTGTCGGGGATCAAAGATAAGGACTGGGGTGCTCAGCTGAAATGAGAGATGTGTACAGTGTTGACAAAAATCAGAGGCCCTTCTGATACTAATGGGCCCATCAAACAGCTCCCCAATACAAATAGCTTCCCCAGCTCTTTGGAATCAAGCGACTTCACTTTCTTAGAGGCGAAGGAATTGTCCTACCTGTCCTGCCTTCCAAGATGGGGCCAGGCTTCGGGGTATTATGCAGCTAGCTTTTCTGGGGCACTGGGTAGCTTTCCTTCAATACATCCCCTGGAAACAGCAAAGACTTTTAGGATTCCACTTTGGAATTCTGCCATCATGTACTGCTCAGACCAGGGGAAAACTAAAGGAAACTCTTAATCTTTCATGCTTCTTCCCAATCTAGCACTTGTAAAAGATATGTGTTTCAGGTGAAGTGGACGGGTATGGATTCCATACCCGATTCTAAATCAGTTTTGCTCACAGTAACATGTTCAGATTTGATTAATAATGAGATGACTTGAGCATAGCACAGAGAACTCTGTTCAATATTACGTAACAACCTAAATGGGAAAAGAATTTGGAAAAGAACAGATACATGTATATGTATAACTGAATCACTTTGCTGTACACCTGAAACTATCACAACATTGTTAATCAGCTATACTCCAATATAAAACAAAAAGTTAAATATATATATATATATATATATATATAAATGAGATGACTTGTAAGGGAACATTGTTACATGTGGTCCACTCTGGCCCACAGTGCCCTTCACTAATCAACCCCGAGTATTTGGGAAAATGTTGGCGTGTCCCTCCTAAAGAGTTATTAGCAAGTTTCCTTAGCATTCGTCCTAGTTACCCTAAGTCCTATGGAAATATTTGCTTTTGTTCTATATTTATTTTTCTGACCCAGACAATATATTAGCATTCCTCTGCTTAAAATGAAAGATGGTATTCTTTGGGGAATTTTGTAGCAACTTGAGAATAGATACAGATTTAGATGTCCATATACAAATATTAGGCTACATACACAGAGCTGCACACAAAACCTGGTATAAACCACTCAAAGCAAACCACAAACATTTACCCCCACTCCGTCTCCATCAAAAGTCTCAACTCCTGTGCTTCCATCAACCACCCAACCCCATAGAAACAGGCCCACATCACTTACCTAAGGCAGAATCAGCACTATTTGCTTTGCTTCAGGACCTCAGGCTTGTCAACACATATGGTTCACACATGTGGAGCTGGGGGGCCCGGAGCAATACAGCTGGAATCTGCGAGTTCCTGTAATTAGTCTTCATCCCTCAGAGGACAGAGGAGGAAATTACAGTAAGTGAGGTTTCCTAATTTTTCCAAAGTTGCAGAGTTCATCCCATTAATAAGAGGGCAAACTGAGACAGCGTACACCTACAACGAATATAATGTGATATGTCAGTTATCTCTCAAGTAAACCAAAAAAGAGCAAAGGTATTAAAATCTAGTTCTTAGCCTTCCAGCTCTCTCTCTCCATTCAGAAAAAAACTGACTGAGTTTCTCATGTGTGTGAGGTCTTTAGCTGAGTTCCATTGATGAATTAGGTAACTAAAATAGGACCAGTCCCTTTCCTAATGGCATTTGGGGAGGCAGACGATAAACAAGAAATTAAAAGGTCATTTAAGTTCCATGGTAGGAGAAACACTGATCTCAGAGAGGGCTACATGCCCCTGTATGGCTTGAATGGATTGTAGGAGAAATTATAATGCATGACCACATATATTTATTCTAATCAGGGCACTAATCCTATGTGAGGACCCCACCCTCATGAACTCATCTAAATCTAATCAGCTCCCCATGTCCAAATACCATCATATGGGGGGGTTAGCACCTCAAAATATGAATTTGGGGAAACACAGATATTCATCCAGATCATGTACATAATGTATGCCTGTTCCTCAGAAAACTAAAAATAGAATTACCATATGACCTAACAATCCCACTCTTGGCCATATATTGAGACAAATCTATAAATTGAAAAGATACATGTATCCCTACGTTCACTGCAGCACTATTTACAATAGCCCAAACATGAAAACCACCTAAGTGTCCATCGAGAGATGGGTGGATAAAGAAGATGTGGTACATATATACAATGGAATACTACTCAGCCATAAAAAAGAATGCAATAATGCCATTTGCAGCAACATGGATGGACTTAGAGATGATCATACTAAGTGAAGTCAGTCAAAGACATATATCATCTGATATAATTTATAGGTGGAATCTAAAATATGGCACAAATGAACTTATCTACAAAACAGAAACAGACTCACAGATGGAGAGAACAGGTTTGCGGTTGTCAAGGCATTGTGGGGGGAGGGTGGGATGGACTGGGAGTCTGGGATTAGCAGACGTAAACTAGTATATATAGGATGGATAAACAATGAGGTCCTACAATACAGCACAGGGAACTATATTCAATATCCTATGATAGGGGCTTCCCTGGTGGCACAGGGGTTAAGAATCCGCCTGCCAATGCAGGGGACACGGGTTCGAGCCCTGGTCCGGGAAGATCCCACATGCCGTGGAGCAACAAAGCCCGTGCACCACAACTACTGAGCCTGCGCTCTAGAGCCCGTGAGTCACAACTACTGAGCCGTACACCTAGAGCCCATGCTCCGCAACAAGAGAAGCCACCGCCACGAGAGGCCCATGCACTACAACAAAGAGTAGCCCCTGCTCGCCGCAACTAGAGAAAGCCCGCGTGCAGCGACGAAGACTCAACAGAGGCAAAAACAACTAAATAAAATTTTTCTTTTAATTAAAAAAGAGAAAAAAGAATGTCTCTATGTGTATAACTGAGTCACTTTGCTGTACAGCAGAGACTGACACAACACTGTAAATCAATTAGACTTCAATAAAAAATGTATGTCTAGATACATTGGATATATTTATTTATCATAAATATAACTATTTTATGCATAATATGTATTTATACTTAACACAAATGTTTGTGTTTTATTTATATACATAAGTATGTATGTATATGCAATATGTATGGATATACATACTTATACATATTGTATAAAACATATATGCACACATCACATACATATGTGTACCCTTGCACGTGTGCCATAATGAATCAAGCTTCATGCTCTCATGGGGCCACCTGGAATGCAGCTTTCTGAATTAGATGAGACAATTCCATTCTAACCCGATATACTGAGCATTTCCATTCTGCCCAAATGCATCAGACAGAAGGCTGAAAAGAGCACTTTTGCTGATCCCAATGTGTTCACAATCTCCTGGGCAGAAAGAGCCTTTTCTGTATTGCCTGGACATGCACATGGATGGACTTCTAGCAGAAAAAGGATGTCTGAGGTTAGGGAGTGGGGCGGACCCAAATTGCCCAGTTAAAATAAACCAGTATTTATTTACGAAGGCCCTGCTATGTACCAAGTGTTTTCTATGTTTCACCGCATTCTATAGATTTTGTACTCTTGGAGATATTACTATCCTGGTTTTACTGGAAAGGAAAACACAGCACAGAGAATTGACGTAAAGTTGGGACTGGAGAACTGCTAAGTCGGGGCCTGATTAGAATGCAGCTGTGCTTGCCACCAACTGCCATCAGCTTCCCTCCACCAGTGGTTTCCAGCCTGTGCTCCTCTGAGCCTTGAGATTCCACAGAGGAGGGAGACCCAGGGACCGGAGAACAAAGCCCTTGACTTTTCTGTCACGTGCTTTTGGCTCAGTATCAATCCAATTGGGAGAAACTCCCACTGCTACGTTTGCATTTGGAATCTACGTGGCTGCACCATATTAAGGTCTGAGAAGCACATCCCATACCCATCTGTACCCCGGCTTTCTGTGTCCTTTTAGAATCATTGGATCCATGCTATCTGTATAATACAGCATTCTAGTTTTCATTTTATGAGGATCCTTCTAATCTTCAGGGTCCCTACTCAATGATTTATTATCGGTCAATAAGATATGCTTTTGTTTCGAAACAAAATCAGGGACATAGAGAACAGACCTGTGGTTGCCAAGGGGGAGTCGGAGTAGTGGCAGGATAGACTGGAGGGATGGATTGGGAGTCTGGGGTTAGCAGTTGTAAACTAGTACAGATAGGATGGATAAACAACAAGGTCCTACTGCAGAGCCCAGGGAACGACATTCAAGATCCTGTGACAAACCATCATGGAAAAGAATATGTGTATATATATATATATATATATATATATATATATATATATATATACACACACACACACACACACACGCATATATACATATTTAAACATGTATAACTGAGTCACACCGTAATTCAACTATACTTCAATAAAAAATTTTTTAAAAATAAGGTATACTTGTCTCCCTTTTTCCTATAAAAACTAAGACATGGTCCCAACTTAATGATCCAAGGGAAAAGATACATAAAAACAACTTAACCAAAGAACAGAACTGACACGAAGGGTCCTGCTGATGTGATGCGCTCTAGGTAACTGTCAGAGCCAGGCTAACCACCGGCCTCTTTGAATTTGTCTTAGCTGATGGATTATCAGTAAGCACTGGAGGGGTCTCCAAGGAAACCATGGTGTCTCCCCACAGCTACAGCATTCTCTTTCCCTACCCTCACTTTGGAGGGTCTATTTTATAAACTCTGTATCTTCCATCCCCTCAAGGTAAGTGAAAGGCATCACTGATTTGTTTCATGTTCTAAAGCAGAAAGTTCTCCTGGGGTCAGGGGGCAGGACAGAAGACACTAAGATTTTTCTTTCTTTCCTTTTCCTCCTTTATAAACTATTTTAGTCCTATTTCCACGACTCCTGCCCCCTGAACGCCAGTCTGGAAATACTAGTGGCAGTGTGGCTAAGAATGTCGCCTACCATAACAGCAAGCAAAGATGTTGCAGCCATCAAGCCCTCAGTCACTGCAGCCGCCCCCCTGAGGGGATTCAGGATAGAGAAAAACAGGATATTGGCCCCAGAGAACTAAGGTGCATATCAAAGGAATGATTTCAATGAGACCAGACTCTCGCATCTTCCCATACACAGAAATGCGCTACATTCATTAACTTGAGATGTCTGGTTCTCTCTAGTTAAATTAACAGTGACCTTTTGACGTTGGCACTGCTAGGTCTTTGTGGCAGAAACCCCTACATATCCAGGCTCCTCCCCTACCTTTTTGGAGCAGTCCCTCAGAGCTATCTGAGATGCTGCTTGCTGGGCTTAAGTCCTCAGAAAGTCCGCCAAACACAACATAATTCTCAACTTTCAGGTTGTGCATTTTTTTTTTCACTTGAGAGCAGCAACTGTCTACATGGGGATCAGAAATGATTCCATGGACAAATGCATTTGAAATGTTTGCTGATCAGACGATGCTGATGGATTTTGTTTGGTTTTTTAAAAATTTTTTTGGAGTATAGTTGATTTACGATGTTGTGTTAGTTTCAGGTGTACAGCAAAGTGAATCAGTTATACATATACATATATCCACTCTTTTTTTAGATTCTTTTCCCATATAGGCCATTACAGAGTATTGAGTAGAGTTCCCTGTGCTATACAGTATGTCCTTATTAGTTATCTATTATATATATAGTAGTGTGTCTACGTCAATCCCAATCTTCCAGTTTGTCCCTCCCACCCCTTACCCCTTGGTAACCGTAAGTTTGTTTTCTACATCTGTAACTCTATTTCCATTTGTGGATAAGTTCATTCGTACGCTTACCATATGATCCAGCGACCTCACTCCTGGGCATATATCCGGAGGAAACCATAATTTGAAAAGGTACACGCACCCCAATGCTCATAGCAGCACTATTTACAATAGGCAAGATATGAAAGCAACTTAAATGTCCATCGACAGATGAATGGATAAAGAAGATGTGGTACATATACACAATGGAATATTAGCCAAAAAAAAAGAATGAAATAATGCCATTTGCAGCAACATGGATGGACCTAGAGATGATCATACTAAGTGAAGTAAGTCAAAGACAAATATCACATGATAGGACTTCCATGTGGAATCTAAAGAAAGGATTTTCGTTTTATAGAAAAAAGGTATGTACACATGTCCCTAGTTGTTCACTGTCGTGTATGAGGTAGGTTTTGAACGCTGCATTTAATATCACTAATACATCTCCTTAGAAGAACTGTTTGCATGAATTAGAATCCATTCCCACCAGCTCCCCAGCGTGGAAAAACACAAACGTGAACATGACATTTACTAAAACAAACTAAAACAGAGGACGATGGATTTTTTTTTTTCTTTATAAATAATTTAACAGGGCTTCCCTGGTGGCGCAGTGGTTGAGAGTCCGCCTGCCGATGCCGGGGACGCGGGTTCGTGCCCCGGTCCGGGAAGATCCCACATGACGCGGAGCGGCCGGGCCCGTGAGCCATGGCCGCTGAGCCTGCGCGTCCGGAGCCTGTGCTCCACAACGGGAGAGGCCACAACAGTGAGAGGCCCGCGTACTGCAAAAAAAATAAAATAATCATAATCATAATAATTTAACAGGATAATTCACTTTTACAGTCTTAGTTGAATGTATTATCGAAATTCTCCCACCGAAGACTGCTTGAATTGAACATGGAATACGAGCAGTGTGTTTAGTGCTCTCTGCAAAGTGTACTGATTCAGTATGTGGGCAAAGAAGTCCTCCCGTTCCTGACCACAATCAGAGGATCATCAAAGTGTCTCCCTAGCGTTCTGTTTTGTTAGCCAGTACACAGAAGTACATGGTGTAATTACAAGTCCCCTTTTTTTCTAGGACAGGAAGAGGAAGGAAGGGGACAAAAAAATATGAGAGGCAGGAGGTAGGAAGTCAGGAGGGAAAACAAGAAAAATCTCTGGGAAGCTATTTTTAATAACGGGAGAGAAACAAAAACAAAAACAGACATACCTGCACGTTTGTGTCCAGATGTGGCATGATTCATTGGCCCTGGCTTTGGAAATGAGTTTCTGAGATGCGCTGACTGTTGTAACGGTCTCTTCCCTTGGGGCTACCGTGGACTCCACACTCCGAAGTCCACCTGCCCACAGGGAAGTGATTACTTCTGTGTCTGCAAGTCTGAAAAACCACATAAGGTTATCTTTAAAAAAACACCTGAAATCGTTTTGCTGAATGAAGGGCAAGTTTTAAATTTACTCCAAATAATAATTCTATAATTAATTAATTCTAGCTAATTTCATGGCTTTTTGATCTTTAACTGATATTCCAAAATTATAACACTTATCAATAGTAAACTTTAGTATATTTAACTATAAACATTTAACTATATACGTAATTATATATATAATCTATCAGTCATCTATCTATACGTCCATCTTATGTATCCAGCCATCCATCTTATCTATCTTGTTTCTATCTATATATATATCCATCTATCAATCCATCTAATAATCTATCTATCCATCCATCATATCTATCTATCTATATGCATACACATCAGCTACATAAAGAAAATTCACTCTCGAAATGACTGCCTATTTCTTCAGCATGCACGTGTCCCAGGAAAGATTTCCACAAAATCTGCAGAGTGTTTGAAATATTCTGACCAAAACTACAGGGGATGTGGCACACCAGAAGCCATTTGGGGCACTCTGAGGGCCCCTCGAAGAACCCAACTGCCTTTGCAACCTGGATTGACATGGAGAGAGCAGTCCCCTTCTGGTCAGGAGAAATGTGCTCATTTTAAGCCTCTCTGGGCAGAGAAAACCATCCAGGAGTTCTTCTAGGGGCCCTGAATCACAGGGTCTTACCAGGGAATAAGCTCTGACTTGCAGCTGCTGGTGACTGAGCTGATTCCTCTCCATCCCCTCCCTGCATCGAGGCTGCCTTAGGGAAAGCAGCAGCTGGATGTATTTACGAGGCATCTGTAAATGATTCTCCCGGGCTAACACTAGCATGGCCCGCTACTCAGTAAATAAAATGCAATCTCTCCAGGCTGCGCCGGTTGCCTCGCAGGACTGATTTCTACCTGGAGGCTAGCAGAGTTCTATCCAATTTTGACCATGAGGAATTGTATTCCAGATTTGATTTGAAGCTGGAATAACATACTCTTGAAATAATGGCCTGGATGACCGTAGTTTATGTTATAACTCTATCTCCTGTTGTTAGAAATAAAATCTCTTTCTCAAAATAAAGATACAGTGGTATCAGATCAAATGTGGCAGAGAACAAAGAGAAATACGCTGGTCCAGGGACAGCGTCGAATGAGCACAGGAGGGCACGTAGAATCTAGAAATACAAAGAGCTTGCTCGCCGCAGAAATGTAGCAAGTCAGTTACTCTGGTTGTTTGTGGATCTTAAAGAGGGAGATGACCCTAGATATAAAAACATGAACCAAGATGACTTCAACCCTCATTTACCTTCCCATTAAAGAGAGATCACTTCTGCATGGTGAATTAAATCAGGGGGCTGGGAGCTCAAATGTAATCACGTTTTGTGGACCTCGGGACCTCTTGCATAGAATCACAGCAAACAAAGGGTTCAGTTCAGACCCTAAAACTAATTACTGGACAGTCTCTCTGCAAAAACACCACCCCGCAGTTTCTGAATGTGAAAAAATGGGCACAGACTTCAGACCTGTGGATATTCATATGTTTTCACGTGCAACCATATGCTCCTTGCTGAAGTTTTCAATCCATTTTATGAGAGCACGCACGCACACACGCACACACACACACACACACGCATGGTAATGCACGTCTCATATATTTCCTCCAATGAATTCTTGTTCTGTCCTGAAACAGGTACTTGTCTTTAGAAATAATCTTTGTATACTACTAGAATCTAAATAGGAAGAGATGATCAAGATAGTTATTTGTGGGAAATACTGTGTGTAATTCATTTTTTACTAAATATGTGCCCGTTGTCAGGTAGCAAAATGAACAGCTAATGGGTAGGGTGCTTTAGAATTCGCACAGTCCTTTGGCAGTGCTTATGCCCAGAATTATTTTTCAAATGTGGATCCAAGTCACCTCCTATGTGTTACGAATCAGCCATAAGTCCATGGGCGAGTTTCTTCCTCCTTCTAATGTCCCCTGTTCTAAGGTATAGACATGCTATGTAGATAAGAATTAACATGTGTAAAATATGTGATGTAAAATCTGGTGATGGAGCCTATTTGGATGATGAGGAGATGAGAAGGAAGAAGATACTGAAATACATTTGCTCTCTTGGGCAGAATTCCTGTGAGGCAGCACCTGATGCATATGACTTATTCATAAAAGATTGTAAGCAAGACATTGCCAGGAGATTGATTCAATATGGCAGAGTAGAAGGACATGCTCTCACTCCCTCTTGCGAGAGAACCGGAATCACAACTAACTAGTGAACAGCCATCAACAGGAAGACACTGGAACTCACCAAAAAAGATACCCCACAACCGAAGACAAAGGAGAAGCCACAATGAGATGGTACGAGGGGTGCAATCACAGTAAAATCAAATCCCATAACTGCTGGGTGGGTGACTCACACACTGGAGAACACTTATACCACAGAATTCCACCCACTGGAGTGAAGGTTCTGAGCCCCACATCAGGCTTCCCAACCTGGGGGTCTGGCAACAGGAGGAGGAATTCCTACAGAATCAGACTTTGAAGGCTAGTGGAAATTGATTGCAGGACTTTGATAGGACTGAGGGAAATAGAGACTTCACTCTTGGAGGGCACACACAAAGTAGTGTCTGCATCAGGACCCAGGGGAAGGAGCAGTGACCCCAGGGGAGACTGAACCAGACCTACCTGCTAGTGTTGGAGGGTCTCCCGCAGAAGCGGGGGTGTGGCTGTGGCTCACCGTGGGGACAAGGACACTGGCAGCAGAAGTTCTGGGAAGTACTCCTTGGCGTGAGCCCTCCCAGAGTCCACCATTAGCCCCACCAAAGAGCCGGGGTAGGCTCCAGTGTTGGGTTGCCTCAGGCCAAACAACCAACAGGGACAGAACGCAGCCCCACCCATCAGCAGACAAGCAGATTATAGTTTTACTGAGCTCTGCCCACCAGAGCAACACCCAGCTCTACCCACCACCAGTCCCTCCCATCAGGAAACTTGCACAAGCCTCTTAGATACCCGCATCAACCAGAGGGCAGACAGCAGAAGCAAGAAGAACTACAATCCTGCAGCCTGTGGAACGAAAACCACATTCAGAGAAAGACAGACAAAATGAAAAGGCAGAGGGCTATGTGACAGATGAAGGAACAAGATAAAACCCCAGAAAATCAACTAAATGGAGTGGAGATAGGCAACCTTCCAGAAAAAGAATTCAGAATAATGATAGTGAAGATGATCCAGGACCTCGGAAAAAGAATGGAGGCAAAGATTGAGAAGATGCAAGAAATGTTTAACAAAGACCTAGAAGAATTAAAGAACAAATACCTAGAAGAATTAAAGAACAAACAGAGATGAACAATACAATAACTGAAATGAAAAATACACTAGAAGGAATCAATAGCAGAATAACTTAGGCAGAAGAATGGATAAGTGACCTGGAAGACAGAATGGAGGAATGCACTGCTGCAGGACAGAATAAATAAAAAAGAATGAAAAGAAATGAAGACAGCCTAAGAGACCTCTGGGACAACATTAAATGCAACAACATTTGCATTATAGGGGTCCCAGAAGGAGAAGAGAGAGAGAAAGGACCTGAACAAATACTTGAAGAGATTATAGTCGAAAACTTCCCTAACAAGGGAAAGGAAATAGCCACCCAAGTCGAGGAATCACAGAGAGCCCCAGGCAGGATAAACCCAAGGAGAAACATGCCAAGACACATAGTAATCAAACTGACAAAAATTAAAGACAAAGAAAAATTATTGAAAGCAGCAAGGGAAAAACGACAAATAACATACAAGGGAACTCCCATAAGGTTAACAGCTGATTTCTCAGCAGAAACTCAACAAGCCAGAAGGGAGTATCATGACATATTTAAAGTGATGAAAGGGAAGAAACTACAACCAAGATTACTCTACCTGGCAAGTATCTCATTCGGATTCGATGGAGAAATCAAAAGCTTTACAGACAAGCAAAAGTTAAGAGAATTCAACACCACCAAACCAGCTCTACAAAAAATGCTAAAGGGTCGTCTCTAAGTGGGAAACACAAGAGACAAAAAGGACCTACAAAAACAAACCCAAAACAATTAAGAAAATGGGCATAGGAACATACATATGGATAATTACCTTAAACGTGAATGGATTAAATGCTCCAACCAAAAGACACAGGCTTGCTGAATGGAAACAAAAACAAGACCCATATGTATGCTGTCTGCAAGACACCCACTTCAGACCTAGGGACACATAAAGACTGAAAGTGAGGGGATGGAAAAAGATATTCCATGCAAATGGAAATCAAAAGAAAGCTGGAGTTGCAACACTCATATAAAATAAAATAGACTTTAAAATAAAGAATAAAGAATGTTAAAGTATGTTTAAAATAAAGAATGCTACAAGAGACAAGGAAGAATGTTACAAGAGACAAGGAAGAACACTACATAATGATCAAGGGATTGATCCAAGAAGAAGATATAACAATTATAAATATATATGCACCCAACATAGAAGCACCACAATACATAAGGCAAATGCTAACAGCTATAAAAGAGGAAATTGATAGTAACACAATAATAGTCGGGGACTTTAACACCTTACTTACACAAATTGACAGATCATCCAGACAGAAAATTAATTAAGGAAACACAAGCTTTAAATGACACAAGAGACCAGATAGATTTAATTGATATTTATAGGACATTCCATCTGAAACAGCAGATTACACTTTCTTCTCAAGTGCACATGGAACATTCTTCAGGATAGATCACATCTTGGGTCACAAATCAAGCCTCAGTAAATATAAGAAAATAGAAAGCATATCAAGCATCATTTCTGACCACAATACTATGAGATTAGGAATCAATTACAGGGAAAAAAAACATAAAAAACACAAACACATGGGGCTAAACCAGACGTTACTAAATAACCAACAGACCACTGAAGAAATCAAAGAGGAAATCAAAAAATACCTAGAGACAAATTACAATGAAAACACGATGATCCATAACCTATGGGGTGCAGCAAAAGCAGTTCTAAGAGGGAAGTTTATAGCAATACAAGCCTACCTGAAGAAACAAGAAAAATCTCAAATAAACAACCTAACTTTACACCTAAAGGAACTAGAGAAAGAAGAACAAACAAAACCCAAAGTTAGCAGAAGGAAAGAAATCATAAAGATCAGAGCAAAAATAAATGAAAAGGAAATGAAGGACACATTAGCAAAGATCAATAAAACTAAAAGCTGGTTCTTTGAGAAGATAAACAAAATTGATAAACCATTAGCCACATGAATCAAGAAAAAGAGGGACAGGACTCAAATCAATAAAATTAGAAATGTAAAAGGAGAAGTTACAACAGACACCGCAGAAAAACAAAGCATCTTAAGAGACTACTACAAGCAACTCTATGCCAATAAAATGGACAACCTGGAAGAAATGGACAAATTTTTAGAAAGGTGTAACCTTCCAAGACTGAACTGGGAAGAAACAGAAAATAAGAACAGACCAATCACAAGTAATGAAGTTGAAACTGTGATTAAAAATCTTCCAACAAGGGGCTTCCCTGGTGGCGCAGTGGTTGGGAGTCCGCCTGCCGATGCAGGGGACGCGGGTTCGTGCCCCGGTCTGGGAGGATCCCACATGCCGTGGAGCGGCTGGGCCCGTGAGCCATGGCCGCTGAGCCTGCGCGTCCTGAGCCTGTCCTCCGCAACGGGAGAGGCCACAACAGTGAGAGGCCCGCGTAACGCATAAAAAAAAAAAAAAAAAAAAAAAAAAAATCTTCCAACAAACAAAAGCCCAGGACCAGACGGCTTCACAGGAGAATTCTAGCAAACATTTAGAGAAGAGCTACCACCCATCCTTCTCAAACTCTTCCAAAAAGCTGCAGAGGAAGGAACACTCCCAAACTCATTCTATGAGGCGACCATCACCCCGTTATCAAAACCAGATGAAGATACTACAAAAAAAGAAAATTACAGACCAATATCACCGATGGATATAGATGCAAAAATCCTCAACAAAATACTAGCAAACAGAATCCGACAACACACTGAAAGGATCATACACTATGATCAAATGGGATTTACCCCAGGGATGCAAGGATTCTTCAGTATACACAAGTCAATCAGTGTGGTACACCATATTAACAAATTGAAGGAGAAAAACCATATAATCATCTCAATAGATGCAGAAAAAGCATTTGACAAAATTCAACACCCATTTATGATAAAAACTCCCAGAAAGTGGGCATAGAGGGAACTTACTTCAATATAATAAAGGCCATATATGACAAACCCACAGCAAACATCATTCCCAATGGTGAAAAACTGAAAGCATTTCTTCTAAGATCAGGAACAATAAAAGGTTGCCCACTCTCACCACTCTTATTCAATATAGTTTTGGAAGCTTTAGCTACAGCAATCAGAGAAGAAAAGGAAATAAAAGGAATCCAAATCGGAAAAGAAGAAGTAAAGCTGTCACTGTTTGCATATGACATGATACTATACATAGAGAATCCTAAAGATGCCACCAGAGAACTACTAGAGCTAATCAACGAATTTGGTAAAGTTGCAGGATGCAAAATTAATGCACAGAAATCTCTTGCATTCCTATTCACAAAGCATGAGAAATCTGAAAGAGAAATTAAGGAAGCACTCCCATTTACCATTGCAACAAAAAGAATAAAATACCTAGGAATAAACCTACCTAGGGAGACAAAAGACCTGTTTGCAGAGAACTATAAGATACTGATGAAAGAAATTAAAGATGATACAAACAGATGGAGAGATATACCATGTTCTTGGATTGGAAGAATCAACACTGTGAAAATGACTATACTACCCAAAGCAATCTACAGATTCAATGCAATCCCTATCAAATTACCAATGGCATTTTTTACAGAACTAGAACAAAAAATCTTAAAATTTGTATGGAGACACAAAAGACCCAAAATAGCCAAAGCAGTCTTGAGGGGAAAAAACAGAGCTGGAGGAATCAGACTCCCTGACTTCAGACTATATTACAAAGCTACAGTAATCAAGACAGTATGATACTGGCACAAACACAGAAATATAGATGAATGGAACAGGATAGAAAGCCCAGAGATAAACCCATGCACTTATAGTCAACTAATCTATGACAAAGGAGGCAAGGATATACAATGGAGAAAAGACAATCTCTTCAATAACTGGTGCTGGGAAAACTGGACAGCTACATGTAAAGGAATGAAATTAGAACACTCCCTAACACCATACACAAAAATGAATTCAAAATGGATTAGAGATCTAAATGTAAGACTGGACACTATAAAACTCTTACATGAAAACATAGGAAAAACACACTTTGACAAAAACCACAGCAAGATCTTTTTTGATCCACCTCCTAGAGTAATGGAAATAAAAACAAAAATAAACAAATGGGACCTAATGAAACATAAAAGCTTTTGCAAAGCAAAGGAAACTACAAAGACGACGAAAATACAACCCTGAGAACGGGAGAAAATATTTGCAAATGAAGCAACGGACCAAGGATTAATCTCCAAAATATATAAACAGCTCATGCAGCTCAATATTAGAAAAACAAAGAATCCAATCAAAAAATGGGCAGAAGACCTAAACAGACATTTCTCCAAAGAAGACATACAGATGGCCAAGAAGCACATGAAAAGTTGCTCAACATCACTAATTATTAGAGAAATGCAAATCAAAACTACAATGAGGTATCACCTCACACCAGTTAGAATGGGCATCATCAGAAAATCTACAAACAACAAATGCTGGAGAGGGTGTGGAGAAAAGGGAACCCTCTTGCACTGTTGGTGGAATGTAAATTGATACAGCCACTATGGAGAACAGTATGGAGGTTCCTTAAAAAACTAAAAATAGAACTACCATATGACCCAGCAATCCCACTACTGGGCATATACCCTGAGAAAACCATAATTCAAAAAGACATATGAAAAAAAAAAAAGACATATGCACCCCAATGTTCATTGCAGCAATGTTTACAATAACCAGGAGATGGAAGCAACCTAAGTGTCCATCAACAGATGAATGGATAAAGAAGTTGTGGTACATATATACAATGGAATATTACTCAGACATAAGAAGGAATGAAATTGAGTCATTTGTAGAGATGTGGATGGATCTAGAGACTGTCATACTGAGTGAAGTAAATCAGAAAGAGAAAAACAAATATCGTATATTAACGCATACATGTGCAACCTAGAAAATGGTACAGATGAACTGGTTTGCACGGCAGAAATAGAGACACAGATGTAGAGAACAAACGTATGGACACCAAGTGGGGAAAGTGGCGGGGGGGAAGGTGGTGGGATGAATCGGGAGATTGGGATTGACATGTATATACAAATATGTATAAAATGGGTAAGTAATAGAACCTGCTGTAGAAAAAAATAAATAAAATGAAATTTTCAAAAAAAAAAAACCTAAAAAAAAAAAGACATTGCAGGGGAAGAAGTTAAGGCACATTGTAGCTTCAGCTGGAGTTCAGCTCCACCCTGATCCTACAAGGAGCTCTGGAGTGTGAAGAATGGGGATGCTCGTCAACAACCTATAATTCACTAAGCAGCCCCCAGCACCACGAATGATGCAGCCTCAGATGCCAATAGCACCAAAGCTGGAACACTCTCGAAGGACATTTTTCTGGAGAAGAATGATGTATGTGATCAGCACACAGGGCAGCTGGTGATTACGTACAATGACCCCATGAAGGGAATCCGGAGGGGTGACAGAAGTAGTGTTCACTAGCGTTGGTCTGTCTGTATTGGGCAACTATTTCAGAAGGGGAACCATTTTTACAATAGTTTCCAATAAACCTCAAGGTTGCAATTCTTTCAAAGTAATGAACTTACGTTCATACTCCATGAATGGCTTCTGAAGAGAGACAGCAAGGTGATGGTAACCCAGCGTAGCCAGAAACTTCGTTTTGCCAAGGACTTGACCCCAAATGCAAAATTAATGGAAGTGCTGCAGGGAAATTCGGGAGGAGCTGATGTACCTTGAGGAAGCAGCGACACGTCACTGCTGTGAGGGGGTTTCTTTGCAGAGTCCGGATGGTTGTTCCCCTAGGGATTCCATTAACATAATTGAAGGGAGGATTATTGTGTTCTGGTTAAGTGGAATGAAAGGGGCTAATTAGAAGCTGCCCTTCTTGGGACATTAATTTAATCTTGAAATTCTTAAGAGCAGAGAGGGGACAGGCTTAAATGTTATACACAATATACGTCTCCAGTTCTCTTGAAGAGAGGGACCGTGGCTTCAGTCCATCTGAATTACTCATGAGTCCATAGTATATTTTTATGCATTTAAGTAGTGAGACTATTTCCCGTTTTTCTCCATGATTGATACATCAGAAGCATGACAAAATAAAGCGAAGAGTACCTATTTGGAAAACACGTGGATTTTCCAGAATGATATAACATCTTGGTCTTTCTTCTGTGACTTTGAGAATACACAATAGAATGTGCAGTAACACATTTTCCATATTAAAGGGTGTTCAGGTTAATCCCCCCGATCATTTGTGATTTCATTCATTTCTAAGCCAACATGTTAATTTAAAAAATATATGTATTAGGGGCTTCCCTGGTGGCGCAGTGGTTGAGAGTCCGGCTGCCGATGCAGGGGACACGGGTTCGTGTCCCGGTCCGGGAAGATCCCACGTGCCGCGGAGAGGCTGGGCCCGCGAGCCATGGCCGCTGAGCCTGCGCGTCTGGAGCCTGTGCTCTGCAACGGGAGAGGCCACAACAGTGAGAGGCCCGCGTACCGCAAAAAAAAAAAAAAAAAAAATGTATGTATTAAATATATAATATAAAATATATTAAAAATATATTGATGGAGAAATCAAAAGCTTTACAGACAAGCAAAAGCTAAGGGAATTCAGCACCACCACACCAGCTCTACAACAAATGCTAAAGGAACTTCTCTAAGTGGAAAAGAAAATGTTACAACTAGAAATAAGAAAATTATAAGTGGGAAAGGTCCCTGGTAAAAAATGATACAAACAAACTTATTCATAGAACAGAAACAGACTCAGATTTCAAAAACAAACTTACGGTCACCAAAAGGGAAATATGGGTGGTAGAGATAAATTGGGAGCTTGGGCCTAACATATACACACTACTATATATAAAATAGATAAACAACAGGGACCTACTGTACAGCACAGGGAACTCTACTCAATATTCTGTAATAACCTATGTGGATAAAGAATCTGAAAAAGCATGAGTATATATAAATATATATATGTATATATATTTGAATCACTTTGCTGTATACCTGAAACTAACACATTGTAAATCAACTATACTTCAATAAAATAAATTAAAAAAAAATATGTACATGAAAGCTAAATTGTCCCCTGCTTCTTAAAAGGAAATGTTTTTGCAGAAACATATCCATTTTATTAAACAAATAAAATTGGAACTACTCTTCTTGACTCACGTTCAAGAGGAAAAAAGAAAGAAATCAGCATTAGATAGCATATCCAGCAAGAGGGAGACTCTTCTAGAAAAGTATTGATGCAAAGCAAGAAAAAATTGCTTCCAATTTTATCATTTTCTGAAATGATAAGATTCAGATTGCTTGTGTCTCTACACAAATGACCCGGCTTCTCTCAGAAGTCTAGCTATAATATGTTGAGTTATGGTATCTTCTTGCTAGGATGGGCTACTCTAGAAAAATTTCAGAGAAGCAGGGATGCACAAAAAGTGATGTCATAGGGTTGCAGAAAAAAATAATAATTTAGAAGAACTAACAGGAAAAGGATCAGGCATAGGTGATGCTGAAAGATGTTCGTTGAGGTGAAGTACTGTGAAAAGAAGGAGTGAAAAGAACACCCAGGGAATGAATTGTTAAACTATTAAGTCTTCCTGAGATAAGCAACATTTTGATTTTAACAGGCGAATTTTAACTCCTTAGTAGCTGAAAATAACCTATGTTTTTGTTTTTTTTGCGGTACGCGGGCCTCTCAATGTTGTGGCCTCTCCCGTTGCGGAGCACAGGCTCCGGACGCGCAGGCTCAGCGGCCATGGCTCACGGGCCCAGCCACTCCGCGGCATGCGGGATCTTCCCGGACCGGGACACGAACCCGCGCCCCCTGCATTGGCAGGCGGACTCTCAACCACTGCGCCACCAGGGAAGCCGTAACCTATGTTCTTGACTCAGGTTTCGATGTAATCATATTTCTGATGAATCATATTTCTGCGTTTGTACTTAAGAAGTGTTATTGAGTGTGGCCGGCGTTTAGGGTAACATATAAATAAGTAAATGGTCATGCTACCTTGGGGGACGGGTTTGGGCCCTGGCTCCCAGATGGCAGGCCTTAAAAGATGACTTCATCAGTCAATCAGCTGCACTTTATCAGGTATGGGGGTGAGAGGGAGGGAGCTTTGGGACGCAAACACCATAAGGAAATTCAGCGGAGACCTCCACATCCAACAGAGCGTGCTTGCCGTGAACTTTCCTGGTCTTCAGAATTGCTGTAGAGTTAAAATGGTCATCACACCTGTGATTGAAGAGAATAAAATCAAAACAAAAGGAGTTAGCACAGACATAGAGAGCAGACTTGTGGTTGCCAAGGGGGAGAGAGTTGGGGGAGGGACAGAGTGGGAGTCTGGGATTAGCAGATGCAAACTAGTATATGTAGGATGGATAAACAACAAGGTCCTACTGTAGAGCACAGGGAACTGTATCCAGTCTCCTGGGATAAACCATAATAGAAAAGAATATTAAAAAAATGTATATATGTGTATAACTGAGTCACTTTGCTTCAATAAAGAAAAAAATGTATGTATCTGTCATGTATCTCTATGCTCAGCTAGGGGCAGTGCTTAAAATTTGGTTTGTTTTTTAAAAAATATTTTTAAAAATTTATTCTTTTTTTTTTTTTTTTTTTTGGCTGTGTTGGGTCTTTGTTGCTGTGCACGGGCTTTCTCTAGTTGTGGTGAGCGGGGGCTACTTTTCGTTGCGGTGCGTGGTCTTCTCATTGCGGTGGCTTCTCTTGTTGCAGAGCACAGGCTCTAGGCACGCGGGCTCCAGTAGTTGTGGCATGTGGGCTCAGTAGTTGTGGCTGGCAGGCTCTAGAGTACAGGCTCAGTACTTGTGGTGCACAGGCTTAGTTGCTCCGTGGCATTTGGGATCTTCCCGGACCAGGGATAGAGCCCTTGTCCCCTGCATTGGCAGGTAGACTCTTAAGCACTGCGCCACCAGGGAAGCCCCTAAAATTTGTTATATAAATGTGTGAACAAGTAAATGAATGGTTAAAAGAGTATACAGCAGCGGAGGGCACTTTAAAAAGCTCTGTTCAGGGATGCATTTGCAAATCTTTGCCAGTCCGGTGCCTGGGCCACAGAGTAATAGCTATACTTTACTGAAGAGCTTCATTGTACCAAGCATTTTAGCTTCATTAAGTCAAATTCTCACAACAGCCCAAAAAAATAGGTGGAGTTTGGTCCATTGGCCAAGAATCCACAGCTAGTAAGTGTCAGCATTTGACTTGGAACCCAAGACTAACGGGCTGTTATATGTGGGGGGTTATAATTCATCCCTGTTTCTTTGGGGAGATAACCCAGAAAATAATTTATATAAAAATACATTCCTACATCCTCAAATCATCATCTCCACATATGAGGAAACCCTAAGTCAACTCTAAGGAATCGATGGGCATTTTTCTTTTCTTTCAATCCCAGCACCTCTTCTGACCGATATTTTTATGACCTTGTTATTACAGGTTACATTTTGTGCGATACAACTAGATGGGTATTTAAAAGTATAGGCGTTTAAAGGTCCAACTCTCTTTTCTCAACAGTAAACAGTAATGCCTTTCATGACAGTAGTGACAAGGAGATTAATTAGCCTGCGTTTGTAAAATACTTTGTGCTTCGGTGCCGATTCATTTCCTTTGGTGTGTTTCCAGTGGAGAGCAGAGAAAATGATGAACTCTGGGAACAATGCCTGGAATATTATTAAATTACCCTTGTCCTGTGCACTGATTTGCAACCTGTGGGACTTCAGACCTTCAGAGCATTTGTGTTCCAGTGATATTCCCAAAGTTCCACCATTGTATCCGTTTCCCTCCGATTTAAAATGTCCATTCGTGTTAAAGTAAAAGGTTTCTTTAAAATATGGCATGAGCTGTAATCACCATGATGGCTCAGTTTGCTTCTGAGTAAATTTAGGAGCTCACGCAGGACATAATAAATGAAGCTGGAAGTTAAAATTATGATAACTGAAATTATTCCATTTGTATTTTTAAGAGGGTGGCTATCATTTATTTCATATTTACCTAATTTTGTCATTATTCATTGGATTCTTTCATCTCACCCTTATTCTGTTGGACTTTATTTCCTATTAGAGGCACTGAAATCATGAAATAACTCACACCACAGGTAATAATGAGAAGTTAATATGCTCCAAAAAACTATCTTTATTTCCTCTGAAGTTATACCCAAAGATATATACTATGTGCCACCAGCCAACAAAGTAGGAAAACTACTTTCCTCCAGACACACAAAACACAACTTTGACTAGCTATTGGAGTTTCATGGTAAAACAAAGCAAAACAACCAAAACAAAAACAGCCCAGTGGGTTCCATACCACTGTTAAAATGCACCATGGTTGCTCCGGTTTTTAGGGTGTTTTCTTTTTCTCATCTTATTCCACTGTGAGCACATTACACTAACATGAATAATATATGTGGTTAACAGATTTATATAGGAAACTGAAGATCTATGTTTACACACAAAGTATCTCAGAGGGTTTCAATGAAAACCTGAATAATTGAATTTTTTAAAATTAAAATTCCATTGATTGCTCTGAGCTTGAGTTTTTATAGGAAGAGTAGGATACATGCTTGTTTCTTTACCTTTATTTCAAAGTCATGAGTGGATTCTCAAGTATTTTCTAAAGATGATCAGTGTGGCTATTTTTAGCATCATACATGCAATACAATTTGTATTTTAATACATTAAAACTGCTATCCTTATTAATGGTCAGAGTGTGTCATCTTTAGCCAGTGGGAGCCCATCCAAGATGGCTCTAGAATCCTTTTGACACCGTCCTAGAAGTCTTAAGACAGATTTGCTTTCTCGTAACTGCACAATTGGTGAAGGAAATTCTCCTTTACAGATCAATTCCAAGTGAAAAGTTAAGAAAGATGGGCATAAGGAAAGTATCCTTATTTTTCAGCCCCTTATGAACAAAGGGATCTCGGCAATGATCATCAAGGTCTTGTAACATCCCCCAAAAGAGAGACAACCATGCCTTTTGTTGATCCTGGTGGAAGAACTCAGTACCATTAATGAAGCAGTCTTGCTAAATTCAAGCTAGTCTTGAAACTGATCAACATTCTAGACCCTGCCATGTAGTTGCAACATAGGTTCAGCCTACCTGATGGGAAGCTCTGGGGCTAGAATGGCCAATCAGAGTTCTCCCGAATTGAAGTAAGTGGCTACCTGTTTTTATCCCTACACCAACCAATCATGGATCAAGGTCCACCCCTTGGGGAGAGGTACAGACTGGAGGGTAGGCAATGCCTTGCAGTCTAGGGTAGTTCTCAGGAAGGGAGTCTAGGAGCCGCCAGCAGCCAAAATTTTCAGCAAAGAAGGATGAGTATGCCAGTCTGAAGACGGGATGCATTAGGAACAGAACATCACCTCTTCAACCAGTCCATAGTAAGTTCTCCATATCAAGCTCTCCCAAGTCTTTGAGATTTTCCTTGATAAATCTCATTGCCAATCACTCCCTGGCAACCATTCCAGGCCAATTTAAGGATATTCTGAAAGCCACATGTATAGTGTATAAGAGGAGAAGTCCAAAGGAATATTAATGAAAGCAAAGAAAACATGAGCTTGGGGAGTGATTTTTCAGGTTCATAGGCTTTGCAGTAGAGTCTAAGTTAATAGTTACCTCTTCTCTGTGGTGTATCGCCAGTCTGATACGACTCTGATTTTTCTTTCTTACCTTTAATCTGGAAGGTTTTCAACTGTGCATCATCTTTTCCCCTTCATCACCCTCCAGGTATCCGTGACCAGGAAGGCAAAGTTGACTGTGAAAATACTAAAGAAAAAGTGAATATTATTGTCATTGTATGTTAAATTACAATATACAACCTTATGTTTCTAGACCCACGATCCTGTAACTGTACTCTAAGCTGTTCAAAATAGTGGCAATATACATTTCCAAAAACATATTTTTAATGGAATCTCATTCTTTTGTTATATAAACATAGACATTGTCAAAAAATCCATATTGCACCAAAAAGCCCAAAGGAAAAAAAATAACCTGCCTACCTAAAGATAACTACTCTTTTTTTTTAAGAGATATCTATTCTTAACATTTTGTTTTATATACTGCCAATCATTCTCTGCATGATACATACTATATGATGTTTTACCATAATATTTACATGCTGTACACATTTTTTGAAATAAGCATTTTTTCAATTGATACTATAAACAATTTCCCCTTTGCTATGAAATATTTTTCTGTCCAACCATAGTAATTGATGGAATATATATATATATGGATATATTACAAATAATTTATCCAGCAATCTATTGCTATCTATTTAGAAAGTTGAAGTATCCTTTTTATAAGCTATAAAAGGTGGTGGGGCTGGTGGTGAATATTCTCATTAAAAACCTTCACACTCTCTCCATCATTTCCTAAAGGAAATTCCAAAAATCAGTATATCATCCCTTTTTTTTTTAATGAAAAAATTACGTTGATAATTCTTCCAGAAAGGGCAAACAACAAATCTCACCAAACCTGAACTGGGATAGAGAGCTCTCATCTACAAGTCTTAGGGAAATAGATGCTTAAAAAATTGTGATGTATTAGCAAACGCACCAGATTTTGATTATTTTGAATGACAGCAATATATATTATTTTCTTTTATTATTTCATGGATGTTTGGAGTAAATTAATATGTAAAAATGGATGTAAGGCATTCACCGTCTAATTTTCCTGTGAATGTCAAAAAGGTTAAAGACCACTTACTATGTATGAGTTTGTCTGTAACAGGAAATTAACTACTCATACAATTAAGGCCTCTGCTTGGAGTTCTCCATCTGACTTTCAAGCGCTAATAAGACAAAATTACCCAAATCCAGGAAAGGAATTAAGAAATGTAAAATGTTAATTAAATTCAGAAACAGAATTAATAAGAAAACCAATGTGAAATGGAAATTAAACAAGGGGAAATAAATACATATATATCTGTTTAGACAGCAGGAAAAAAGAATCCAAGAGAAGTACAGAATTAAAAATAGATCTTTAAAAGGTCTTCGAGTGATTTGCCCACCTTTAATAGATTCAGTGATGGTTTCTGAGAAGGTAAATAAGCATCCAATTTCAATAATCTGTGGATGTTTCCTTCACAAAACCAAAGTCCCATAATCACATCTAATTGAAACAGAAAATCAATTTATTTTAAGATGTCATTGAAATGCCTTTTTTGGATGGAATTTGGTAGCTAGGATTATGGAATAATCCTTAACTTCCTTTCCAAGAAGGGGAATCATAATTCAAATTAAACAGAAGAAGAGAGGCAAGATCTACTATATTAACTTCTCAAGGAAATCTAATCCCTGATAACAGTTCCGTAAACTCTCCAGGCAATTTGGGTTTTGACCAAAATTCAGTGGTTTAGGGATCCTTCCAAATTGGCAATGGGCATTGCAGAGAAATGGCATTTACTGAGCGTTTCCTGATAATTATCTTGTGTTACCACCTTTACCCCTTTTAACCCAAATCTGTTTTTAACATTCTGGGTTGTTCTTTTTTTTTTATTATTAGTGCTTTTAACACATGGTGAGCAAGAAGAACATGCAATTACATTTTCCTATTACCATATATTTCTGATGAAAAATATTATTGAAGAGGACGATGGATTACATTTTTTATATTTAACATTTGATAATGTTACTAAGATCCAACCCGGGATGATAGAGCTGTATCAATATTTCTTAATAAATGTTGTGTCTTTTCAATATGTACTTGTTTTAATTTTTACTTTGATTTACTACATTTTGACTTTTCATACTTAAGTGTTTGTTAACACTTTAAATATGATTTCCTGATGAAAAAATCGTATGTCAGGAAATCGTATTTAAAGTATGAAATTTTGCTGTTTCCCTTGTTCTTCGAGGTCATCGGATATGTGTGTGAGACAGCTGTCTCACCTCAAGAATTTGTGTTCTCTGTTTATTTTGTCCTATTTTTTCTTCTTTCCCTTTGAGATGCCAGTTACAGGTGTGGTTACTGCTTCACAGGTAATGGTACTGTAAGCACACCTCGTAATCAAAGTGGAAAAGGATTATAATTAATGAGATTGATGAAGCTGGGTCCAAGAAAATATTTCAGAAAAAAAAAAGAGATTTAGAGAGTCAGTGGTATAAACCTTGTCTTTTTCTGGATGCATCTGAGTACTATACCCCAGACACAAGCTCTGTAGCCCAGGTGAGTAGAAGGTGAGTGGACAACTCAGATACATATAAGCAAATACATATTTATATTTATATATAAACATTATATATAATATATATAGCAATAGCAATGGGATATCTATATCGATATGGTGTCTATGTAGCAGTGATATCTATCTATATTTAGAGCAATTGTATATACATATATGTTATATGTATACATGTACAAATATATACAAATATATGTGTATATTTATTTATTATTATTTTAAAAATATTTAATTAATTAATTATTTTTCACTGTGCTGGTCTTCACTGCTATATGTGGACTTTCTCTAGTTGCAGCGAGCGGGGGCTACTCTTCCTTGTGGTGCGTGGGCTTCTCATGGCAGTGGCTTCTCTTGTTGCGGAGCACAGGCTCTAGGCACGTGGGCTTCAGTAGTTGTGGCACGTGGGCTCAGTAGTTGTGGCGTGCAGGCTCAGTAGCTGTGGCACACAGGCTTAGTTGCTCCACGGCATGTGGGATCTTCCCAGACCAGGGCTCGACCCGTGTCCCCTGCACTGGCAGGCGGATTCTTAACCACTGCACCACCAGGGAAGTCCCTATCTGTATATTTATAATATATATTTGTATATGTGTGTGTGTGTGTGTGTGTATATATATATATATTTCATCATGATATCATGATGTGCTTCCTTCAGAAAGTATAAATATATAAGTATAATCCATTTTTTATTCTCAAGTGGTATATATATTCCTTTTCCTATTGAATCCATCCATTCGAATCCCTCTCAGTGAGCTTAGGAATACTCTATCTTCTTAAGGATCATGAACAGATCTGTCCATCTGAGACAGAAAAGAGGTGTAGTCTGAAGGATGTCCTGTGGATTCATCATCTTGGACCATTCGGGGACATAGTCTGGAGAGGTAGGAATAATACGGGTTCATTGGAAGCTGTCACTCTCTAGGGAAGGTCGTGATGGAGTCAGGGTATAATGTACATCCATGCTTTCTAAAGTGTATTATGACTCAGAACACTCATTTAATGAGATTCTCTGGGGGAAGAAGGTGAGGGTAGGTTCTGGGGTCAAATAAGATTTACAGATTTGCAATATACATTAGAATATTAAAATCTCCTAAATATCCTGCAATGAAAGATCCTGCTTTTCCAGCACCCACACATTTATGTAAATTGAATTTTCTCCTCCCTACTAAAAATGGGCATAACTTTTTGAGAAATACAGTTAGAAAATGAAAAAATTACTGAACAGTAATTATTTTTATTATTGAGAATAAAAATACAACACAACGTTTGTCTTCAGTGTTCTCATCTGTACATTAAGTCGGTTGGATAAAACAGTTTCTAAGATTCCTTTCACATTGGAAGATTCACATCTGATGACAATAATTACCTGATTTGACTCTAATTAATTTTTCTGCAACATAACAGTCCTTTGCCTCACTTTATCTTTTTTCCATTATGCAGATTTGTTTTTGATAATAGGATGTGTTATCTGGAAACACCTGTATATTATATACAATGTATCCTTTTTCCATATGGCCTTACCGTCCTCCAATTTAGTAAGAACACAAAGAAATGCAACCTTTAGAATATCTTCAGTTGAATTTTGAAATCTATCCATTAATGCTAATTTTTCCAGCTGCAATTCATACATCATGAACACACTCATATATAGAGGGGTCTTGAAAAGATGCGAGACTTCGAAATCTCCCATCCTTCTGGAAGTTGCCAAAAGAACATTGTCTTTAGTTTCAAATTTGCTTCTCTCCCGGAAAAAGAAAACTGCTGACAAAATGAAAGTCTAATTAACTCTCAGGTTTGTAGGAGACATGTGTGAAATTTTTAAAAATGTGAAAGGTGGCACTTTTCTATCTTCATTTATAACATGTCCTGTCATCCACCTGCAAGGTTAGTCATTTCTAAATGTCTCACCTGGAAAATGCACGTCGGCTGTCACGAAAGTAGGCAATGATGCTCAAGGTCATTTTAAGTGGAAGGAGTGGATGAAGTTGAAAATGCTTCTTACAAAAATGCAGAAAACAACTGGTTCTACCACATTCTTTAGTCCACTGCAAGCAACTTCATTTAGATTGGTGTAATATGTAGCTGAACTCCAAAGCAATCTAGCAATCGCAGTGTTTCTAAAAGGTCTGGACAAACATTTAAGGAAAGATATCAGAGGCAACTGCCCATTACAGGGAAGCATTAATATCCCAGATCTATATGCAAGTGGTGTATCGTCTGATCTAGCAAGATGGACAGTTTAATACCAAGGGGTGAAGAAGGAGTGGTGATGAGATCGGGATCTCACAGGGGTACCTGCATTACCAAGTTCGTCACAGCCGTATTCACGATAGCCAAGACGTGGAAACAACCAAAGTGTCAGTGGATGGATGGATGGATAAAACAAAGATGAGACAGACAGGTTGATTGATAGGTAGATACAAAGATAGATAAGATAGATAGTAGATAGATAAGATAGATAGACACTTAGAGACATAGTTATAGATGATAGATAGACACACACACAATGGAATATTACTGGGTCTTTAAAAATAAGTAAATCCTGACATTTCTGACAACATTGAGGGACCATGAGAACATTATGCTAAGTGAAATAAGCCAGATACAGAAAAACAAATACTGCACGATCTCACTTACATGTGGAATCTAAAAAAAAATTGAGCCATAGAGAGAAGCAGAGAGTATAATGGTGGTTTCCAGGGGCTGGGGGCTGGTAGAAATGGGAAGATATTGGTCAAGGGATAAAAAGTTCCAGTTATGCAAGGGAAATATGTTCTAGCAGTCTCATGTACCGCATGGTGGCTATAATTAATAATACTTCACTGTGTACTTGAAATTTACCAAAAGAGTACATCTCCAGGGTTTTACCACACATGAAAACATCGTAACTAAGTGAGGTGATGGATACGTTAATTAGCTTGACTGTGGTAATCAGTTCAAATGGATACGTATCTCAGACCATCACGTTGTACACATTAAACACATAGAATTTTTATTGGTCAATTACACCTCCGTGACGCTAGAAAAACAAAAGAAATGGTAGGGCTTCCCTGGTGGCGCAGTGGTTGGGGGTCCGCCTGCTGATGCAGGGGACGCGGGTTCGTGCCCCAGTCCGGGAAGATCCCACGTGCCGCGGAGCGGCTGGGCCCGTGAGCCATGGCCGCTGAGCCTGCGCGTCCGGAGCCTGTGCTCCGCAACGGGAGAGGCCACAGCAGTGAGAGGCCCGCATACCGCAAAAAAAAAAAAAAAAAAAAAAAAAAAAAAAAAAAAAGAAATGGTAAATTGCACCAGACTATACTAGCAGGATACGTTTGTCACAGAATTACATCCAAATCAATACAGTGGGAGATTAATGACAAAGTACTCACACTCTCTCTTTTTTTAAAAACAAAAAATTTATTTATTTATTTACGGCTGCACTGGGTCTTCGTTGCTGTGCACGGGCTTTCTCTAGTTGCGGCGAGCGGGAGCTACCCTTCGTTGTGGTGCGTGGGCTACTCATTGCGGTGCCTTCCATTGTTGCACAGCACAGGCTCTAGGTGCGCGGGCTTCAGTAGTTGTGGCACATGGGCTCAGTAGTTGTGGCGCACAGGCTTAGTTGCTCCGCGGCATGTGGGATCTTCCTGGACCAGCGCTCGAATCCACGTCCCCTGCACTGGCAAGATCCTTAACCACTGCGTCACCAGGGAAGTCCCCACACTCTGTCTTAAAAGTTGTATAAAGAAAAGTCCTGGCAAGCAGAACACATTGTATTTTCTAGAATTATCCGGAGTTCCAGGTATGATCGTTTGCCTTCTTTAAAGGCATCAGGAAGCATCAGTTCCATAGTTTGGCTATTCCATTAACTTCCAGAGCGACGTCAGCAAACTCATGAAGCTCTAGGGGGTCTCAGTATCAAAAGTATAATTTACCAGTTCCTCCATCAAACTGTGAGTCCTGCTTTAGAGTACGTAAACCCTAGAGCGTCATCTCACCCAGATTTACTATTCTCATGGACATTTGATATGAAAAACACTGAGTCCCAGTGGAATTATTTGCTGAAGGCTGACCTAGTATCCCAACATTCATCTTCCAGGTTTGAATCCTAGGCTCCTTCTGAAACGGCATTCTGCCTCTGAGTTTCCATATTTTGTGTAAATGTACATCCTTCTCTTGTAGAAATCCCCCTTTCCCTTTACATCAGTTCACGTGTTCATGTTTAGATCCATGGAAGTGTTGGGTCAATGCCCCTGCCTTGGACTTTTCTCTGTCTCATGCTTGACTCAGAACAGTTCACTCAGTGACTTCAACCTAATCCTCTGTGATGTCCCCTTACCCATCCATCTCTCAGAACGTAAGTGTATGTTTGACTCTCGTTGATCAGTGAATATTTTATCATCCAAGTTACATGAGAAAGTGCTTATGGAAGATTCTATGATCTGTCCCATTTTTTCCACTTCCTTGCCATGAATCGTATATCCACAACCTTGTCATGTAAGGGTGAAAAAAAGGCCAGCACTGGTAGAATTATTCTTGAGTTCCAGTGGTATGCCACTGTCACCTCTCGCCTGGGCTCCAGGAGAAATACAAAAAGGACATACCGGAAACAAACTACAGACCTGACCCTAGTTACAGGCTGGAGCAGAGTGGCTCAGACTAGCCCATGTCGACCATCCTTTTCAGAATTCAGAAGTGAGGTCAGGTTGAAAAACTGATAGCAAAGGTGACAGAGTGGCCATAAATGTTTTTGGAAGTAATTTACATGTATTTTCAAGGAGTGGCCTTTACTCTTAGTACCTTGCATAGAATATCAACCTGCACTTTTGCCCTAACAAGTGGCCACTTCAAGGCAAGAGAGCACATCAGTGACCAGGATCTACAATTGCGTTTCCAGGAAATCTTACGAGCGAAATTAATGCATGTGTAATCTATCTCAAGTCTTCTTAATGCGCCAGTGTGTGTCAACCATTTTAGCTTTGGCCTTTATAAAAATCAGGTCTTAGAAAAGAGAAAAGGCTTATGCATTCTCCGTGTCACAGGCAGTAAATTGATGTAAGTAGCTTACCTAATGGGAATACTTTTCATGATTTCACAATTAGGGCCAGCAATGGCTGTCATACTAATGTTCCATTTTCCTTCTATTACTTGCCAGCTGTTGCTTTTAAGTTCTTAAAGAAAACATCACTAGGTAGTCTGAAACATCACCTGAGAAAGCAAGTATTAGACTATAGCATCCCCTCCTCAATTTTCCCTGGACTTAATCCCCTTTTCCAAAAGACTGCTCTTAAGACAGAAGCTAATCTCTCCCTGGATCCACCCTCCATGTAAGTCCATCTTTAATTGGGCAAAGTCTTCCAGTCAACGACTCAGTCCTTTAATCTACATCGGAAGGCGAGATCTGTCAACGTGAGAAAGAAAAATAGGATTTCTCCAAACGCATCAAAGGAATATCTAATTTAACTCACTGACCATTTAAATCATCCAAACCATGCATTTCTGAATGGCACGAGCTTCTCTTTTTCAAGAGGATACGAAAACGGTCCTTGAAAAATCTGCAAAAGAATGATTTACCAACCTGCATTCCAAGGATGTCTGGACAGCTATGTCACAACTTTAAGAAATACTGTCCTCAGACAGAAAGAAGGCATCTATCCCAGGACCAGCAAGAAGTTAGTGATGTATAATGTTCAGTTGAACATCAACCTGGGCATACAATGCTCCAGCTACTACTAGTCTATGAATAAGACCAAAATTGGCACCAAAGTCCAGCTTGATTTCTCTATTACATGGGTACTACTCAGAGTCCACTGAAAATCATACTTCACTGTTAACTTACTATTTGCTAACAACTGAAAGAGTAATTAGGGCATAAAGCAGACCAGCTCATGTGTGAGAGCTAAGGGTCATTTTTGAGGACCAACTGTCAGCTCTTCAACAGATTTAAATTATCCACCTGAACAATTTCACTCTAAATCATGTATTAACTACAAGGACAACATCACTGATAAGATTGTCCTTTGAATGGAAACTTGCAATCCACAAAATCATATTTGGGGACTAGTAGGGATATACGTTTCACACCAGGGAGAGGTTAGAATAAACAGGGAAATCTGGGATGAACCAGAGCATGGAAATGAGGTAGGGAGTACAGAGGTGAAAGGTATGAGTTGGTCAAGAATACCAGCTGGTCTAAGGGGGTACACAGCCTGGTAGATTGACTATAATCTTGGTCATGCTTTTTCATCCTTTTCTGTATCCATGTCCTTTCAATATAAATTCCTTCTATAAGGAGGTGGAGTCTATTTCCCCTTCTGTCTCCTGAATCTCTGCTGTTCCTTGTTCCATCCATGCCATCGTAGACAAGGAATCCCTCAAGCAACTGTGAGCCAGCCTCCAGGAGGAAAGACAAGTGTCTGATGTGAACTGGCCAAAGCCAGGAGGCAACTCAGCCCAGCCTAGAACTGGAAGAACCAGGAAGATGAACGCTCCCTGAAGGAATCACTCAAAGAAAGGGCAAACTAAATGATAATCGTTGACGTTTTAACAGCAGCAGGTTAAGAAACACCACCGATGGACGTTTGTCTAGGCAAATTTCATCAAACAAGGAAGAGTATTAGGCAATGGTCGTGTTAAAATGAAAGTATAAAGTATCGGGAATTCAGTTAGGAATGTCAGAAAGTGGATGACTGCATGGAGGAGATATCAGTTCAACCTCTGGTCTTGGGAAAATGTCTTTTTCACTTTCACAGTGTCTGAGCCAGGAGGGCATTGTTTCTACCTGCTCCTCAATAGAAAGGATCGTAGACACTGTAACTCCCAAGAGATTCTTCTTCAAGAGAAAATTCTTAATACCTTTATCTTCACTCTACACGTGCATCCTTCAATTTATAAAGTCAAATATGCCACCTGCCATCACTGTAAAAATATAATTGTTTGGACATTTTAATACGTGAGGTTACAAAGGACTGAATGCTTTCCTAAGATAGGAATTTTGAATAAAACCTATTAATGTAACTTTATAGAGACCTGAATGAGCAGGGATGACAAAATAGTCCGGGAAATGGAAGGGTCTATTGTGGGAAACTTGAGCCTCTTTCTTCTGTATTGCTCAGTTATATAATACTACGAACGAAGGGAAAGGTTTCCATTATTGGACCTTCAATATTCATTCGTTGGACCTTACCTAATGTCGTAAATATAAAAGACTTCACGGTAGATTCACAGGTATGAATTTATGTATAAGTACATAACCATGTATGTGAGTGTGTCCCAAAGGGACTGTGCATTTCCCACTAACTCCTTCTTTTTAATTAATTTTTTTGGAGTATAGTCGTTTTACAGTGTTGTGTTAGTTTCTGCTGTACAGTAAAGTGAATCACTTATCCGTATACATGTATCCCTTCTTTTTTAGAATTCTTTCCCATTTAGGTCACCACAGAGCATTGAGTAGAGTTCCCTGTGCTATACAGAAGGTTCTCATTAGTTACCTATTTTATACACAGTAGTGTATATATGTCAATCCCAATCTCCCAGTTCAACCCACCCCCCCTTCCCCCCTTGGTAACCATAAGTTTGCTCTCTACACCTGTGACTCTATTACTGCTTTGCAAATAAGTTCATCTGTACCATTTTTCTAGATTCCACATATAAACAATATTATACGATATTTGTTTTTCTCTTTCTGACTTACTTCACTCTGTATGACAGTCTCTAGGTTTATCCACGTCTCCCCACTAACTCTTTTTTTTTTAAGTTCTTAATTTTATTTATTTATTTATTTTTGGCTGCGTTGGGTCTTCATTGCTGTGCGTGGGCTTTCTCGAGTTGCGGTGAGCGGGGCCTACGTTTCATTGCGGTGCGCGGGGTTCTCACTGCGGTGGCTTCTTGTTGCAGAGCACAGGCTCTAGGCCCACAGGCCTCAGTAGTTGTGGCACGTGGGCTCAGGAGTTGTGGCTCATGGGCTCTAGAGCGCAAGGTTCAGTAGTTGTGGCGCACGGGCTTAGTTGTTCCACGGCATGTGGGATCTTCCCAGACCAGGGCTCAAACCCGTGTCCCCTGCACTGGCAGCTGGATTCTTAACCACTGCGCCACCAGGGAAATCCTTCCCCTCTAACTCTTAACAGCAGGCTTTTGCTACACATACTTATCTGGGGCAGAGCAAGAGAGTTGCTATATATCCTCTACGAGGTATTCAGGCTCACGCAGGTACTATGTAGCCGCATACCAAAGGCAGGAGTATGGGATGAGACCTAACAGAAATTCTCCAAAGCATCCCTGGTCTTCACACACTGTGAAGCAACTGTCCTCTAAAGGCTGTAGGAAGAGCCTCAGTACAGAGAGAGGTCTCTCCAAAACAGAAATATAGGAGTAGGACTAGGAAACAAAGGGAAAGAAAACAAAGGGGAAATCCTCAGCAAACCGAAAAGCTGGCTGATGCTGGGCCGTAAACAAGAGAGACCACCCATGGAATGAAATCATGCCAGTGCTCTGCTGTAATTGATGCTGAAAAGAAAGCCTGGAGCATGCTTTCAAAATGCTTGAAGCCATTAGTAAATTAAATCCAACCAAAGCTTCAAAAAGCATAAATTTAGCTAAACTAGAGGTCATATTGGCATGGCTCCATACTCCAAGGGCTTGATAGAAAAAAAAAAAAAAAAAAAAGGTGTGTTTTTTCCCTGGAGTAAAAGATTATGTATTTCACACTCTACTATTCTTTTATACAAAATAACTGATATGCAAAATAAAGATCACGAGACATCCAAAGAAATAAAAATGGATAACTTGTGCTGAAAAGAGAAAACAGTCACTGAAAACAGACACACAGATGGTCCAGATGTTAAAGTTATCAGACAGGGTATTTAAAATAGCTAAGACAGAAAGAGAGAGAAAGAGAAGTGGGGGGGAGATGAGAGATGGATGGATGGATGGATAGATAGATAGATGGGACTAATGTAGAAGACAAACAAAAGAACGAAACTAGACAAACAGGAAAATAAACAAATAGGGCCTAATCAAATTAAAAGCTTTTGCACAGCAAAGGAAACCACAGGTAAAAAGAAATGACAACCTATCATTTGGGAGAAAAAATGTGCAAACACTGAGACCAAGAAGGGCTTAATTTTGAAAATATACAAACAGTTCATACAGCTCAATATCAAAAAACCCAAACAACCCAATCCAAAAATGGGCAGAAGACCTAAATAGACATTTCTCCAAAAAAGACATACAGATTGCCAAAAGGGTAATGAAATGAGGCTCAACACTGCTAACCATTAGAGAAATGCAAATTAAAACTACAATGAGTTACCACATCACACCAGTCAGCGTGGCCATCATCAAAAAATCTACAAATAATAAATGCTGGAGAGGGTGTGGAGAAAAGGGAGCCCTCCTACACTGTTGGTGGGAATGTAAATCGGTGCAGCCACTGTGGAGAACAGTATGGAGCTTCCGCAAAAAAGTAAAAATAAGGCTTCCTTGGTGGTGCAGTGGTTAAGAAAACGCCTGCCAATGCAGGGGACACGGGTTTGAGCCCTGGTCTGGGAAGATCCCACATGCCACGGGGCAACGAAGCCCATGTGCCACAACTACTGAGCCTGTGCTCTAGAGCCCACGCTCCGCAACAAGAGAAGCCACCGCAATGAGAAGCCTGCACACTGCTACAAAGAGTAGCCCCCGCTCGCCGCAACTAGAGAAAGCCTGTGCACAGCAACGAAGACCCAACGCAGCCATAAATAAATTAATTAAGTAAAAAAAAAAACTAAAAATAGAGTTACCATATGATACAGCAATTCCACTCCTGGACATATACCTGGAAAAGATGAAAACATTAATTTGAAAAGATACATGCACACCTATGTTCACAGCAGCACTATTTACAACAGCCAAGACATGAAAGCAACCTAAATGTCCATTGACATATGAATGCATAAAGAAGACGTGGGGTGTGTGTGTGTGTGTGTGTGTGTGTGTGTGTGTGTGTGTATATATATATATATATATATATATATAATGGAATACTACTCAGCCATAAAAAAGAATGAAATAATGACATTTGCAGCAACATGGATGGACCTGGAAATTACCATATTAAGTGAAATAAGTCAGACAGAGAAAGACAAGTATTATATGATATCACTTATATGTGGACTCTAAAAAAAGGATACAAATGAACTTATTTGCAAAACAGAAATAGACTCACAGACATAGAACACAAACTTATGGTTACCAAAGGGGAAGAGTGGGGAGGGATAAATTAGGAGTCTGAATTAGCAGATACACACCACTATATATAAAATAGATAAACAAGGGAATTATCTTGTAGTCCAGTAGTTAGGACACGGTGCTTTCAGTGCTGAGGGCCCAGGTTCAATACTTAGTCAGGCAACTAAGATTCCACAAGCTGCGTGGCATGGGCAAAACAAAAAAAAAAAGATAAACAATAAGGATTTACCATATAGCACAGGGAACTATATTCAATATCTTGTAATAACCTATAATGAAAAAAGAATCTGAAAATGGATATATATATACATATAGTAAAGCAACTATATTTCAATTTTTTAAAACAGTAGGTATTTTGGTAAAGATTTGGAAATTATAAAAAGGCACCAAAAAGAAATACTGGAAATTAAAAACTATGGTATGAAAGATGACATATTAACTGGATTCACTCCACAGGAGACTGGAATAGCAAAAGAAAAAGTATATGTACCTTTGACATAGACCAGAAAAGTATCCAAACTGGTCAACAAAAACTTTAAATAAAAGAGTGGAAAACAAACCAAATAGAGCATCTGACATCTGATGGACAACATCGAGCGCTATAACATATGTATAATTGGTATTTCAGAAAGCGACGAGACATGAGAAGGGGCAGAATAAATACGTGAAAGCAAAATGGCCAAAAAATTTCTAAAGCTGATAAAGTACATCACCCAAATAAGGCAACAAGCTTGACAATCACCAAGCAGAATAAATACATAGAAAACTATACTGGCTACTGCATAGTCACACTGTTGAAAATAAAGATAAACCTCAAAGCAGCCAGAGAATAAAGACACATTTATATTCAGGGAAACAATGAGAAGAATGCAATGTAACAATTCCATTTATACAAGGGAGCCTGGAAGACAGAAGAATAAAAACTATAAATTGCTGAAAGAATTGCTCTCGTACAGACTTGCAATAAAAAAGATGCTAATGATGGAGGTTTGAAACGTAGGAAATAATGCTGTTCTAAATGGAAAAAACGCACTCACATTTAGTAGCACAGAGCAAACAGTAAAAATATGGAGGATTTGAATTATGTGATCAATAAAATATACCTAATTGACATAGTTGTAACAGTACATCCAGGAACTTTATTTTTTTCTTAAACATCTTTATTGGAGTATAATTGCTTTACAATGTTGTGTCAGTGGCTGCTGTATAACAAAGTAAATCAGCTGTATGTATACATAAATCCCCATATCCCCTCCCTTTTGCGTCTCCCTCCCACCCTCCCAATCCCACCCCTCTAGGTGGTCACAAAGCACCGAGCTGATCTCCCTGTGCTATGCGGCTGCTTCCCACTGGCTATCTGTTTTACGTTCGGTAGTGTATATATGTCCATGCCACTCTCTCACTTTGTCCCAGCTTACCCTTCCCCCTCCCCGTGTCCTCAAGTCCATTCTCTACGTCTGCGTCTTTATTTCTGTCCTGCCCCTAGTTTCCACAGAACTTTTTTTTTTTTTTAGAGTCCATATATATGTGTTAGTATACGGTATTTATTTTTCTCTTTCTGACTTACTTCACTCTGTATGACAGACTCCAGGTCCATCCACCTCACTACAAATAACTCAGTTTCGTTTCTTTTTATGGCTGGGTAATCCTCCGTTGTATATATGTGCCACATCTTCTTTATCTATTCATCTGTTGATGGACACTTAGGTTGCTTCCATGTCCTGGCTATTGTAAATAGAGCTGCACTGAACACTGTGGTACATGACTTTTGAATTACGGTTTTCTCAGGGTATATGTCCAGTAGTGGGACTGCTGGGTTGTATGGTAGTTCTATTTTTAGTTTTTTGAGGAACCTCCATAGTGGCTGTATCAATTTACATTCCTACCAACAGTGCAAGAGGGTTCCCTTTTCTCCACACCCTCTCCAGCATTTATTGTTTGTAGATTTTTTGATGATGGCCATTCTGACTGGTGTGAGGTGATACCTCATTGTAGCTCTGATTTGCATTTCTCTAATGATTAGTGATGTTGAGCATCCTTTCATGTGTTTGTTGGCAATCTGTATATCTTCTTTGGAGAAATGTTTATTTAGGTCTTCTCCTCACTTTTTGGATTGGGTTGTTTGGTTTTTTTGATATTAAGCTGCATGCCCTGCTTGTATATTTTGGAGATTAATCCTTTGTCAGATGCTTTGCATGCAAATATTTTCTCCCATTCTGAGAGTTGTCTTTTCGATGGTTTAGAATATATATTGCTTTTCAAGGGCACCTGGACATTCGCTAGCGTGATGTTCTATGCCTTACTATAAACCTCAAAAACCATTAAAGCGTTGCAATCATATTAAGTATTTTTGCTGACTAAAAGGATATTAAATTTTATATCAGTTGCAACTAAATATGTAGAAAATGTCCAAGGCACTTTAACAAAGCAAGAGGTATGTCTGTGTATTCTGTCTCTGTGTGTGTGTGAGAGAGAGACAAAGAGAAACAGAGAAAATTCATATATTAGGAACTTAAGACAATATTTTTTAAAACCCAGAGAATGAATACGAAATGACAAGAAAGTTAGGAAATGTTGACATCTGAAGATGAAAAGACCACATATCAATATGTGTGTGATGGAGCTAAACTGTACTTGGACTTAAAGAAAAGCATAAAACCAGCAAAGTAAGATTTGACATTAACAAACTAATAAAGAAGAGCATGCAAAAAAAAAAATAAATAAAATAAAATAAAATAAAAAAGAAGAGCAAAATGAAGCCAAAGTTGAAGAAACTAAATAATAAAAATAAATGTAGAAATTAATATTTTAGAAAACATGCAAAATAGAGATATCAAGATCGTTAAATGTTTTCTTCTGAAAATTTAATACAATTGATAAATGTTTATGAAGACTGCTCAGGAAAAACAGAGAAAACACATATTACTAATGCCAGAAATGGTAAAGGGATAATAGATGTGCAAATGTTGATGAGGGCACACCATGAATAACTTTATGGTAATGGATGCAAAAACTTAGATAAAAATAAACATTTCCTAAAAATATCACCATTTATCAAAACTGACATAAGGGGAAATAAAATTCAAACAGATGCATAACTACCAAGTTAGTCTGAAACATAATAATTTTAAAATACCATAAAAAACTTCCTTCAGGCCAATAGATTTACTGGTAAATTCTCTAAAATATTTAAAGGAGATATGACACTAATACCACATAAACACTTTTAAAAAATAACATGAACACTTTTCCTCTTGTTCTAAAAGTCAGCATTACCTTGATACCAAAACCTGATAAAATTTAAAACCAGCAACAATACAGAACAGTAAGTTCATGAACCTATTGGCAAGAATGCCCAATAAAATCTTAGGCAGTTGAATCCAGCGACATTTAAAAAATTTGTTATATTACGACATTGAAAAATGAGAACAAAGGGAAGATTTACACCGTCTGACATCAAGAGATACTATAATATTACTTTCAGTATAGTAACACTGTAATAGTGAGATGGATAAGTATACCACAGGAAGAAACAGAATATTTAGGAACAGACTCAAGCATATATAAACCATTTTCAATAAACGATATTGGAAAAGAGAACTTAGATTTCTACCTCACAACAGCTAATAATTAATTCTAGATGTGATATACACCTGAATTTAAAAGAAAGACTCTGGAAGAGAATACAGAAGAATTTCACTTTACCCATAGCGTAGCAAGATTTCTTGGACAGGACAGAAAAACAACCAACCATAAAATACCAAATGGAAAAATTGTATTCGGTCAAATTGATCATTTCTTCTTACCACAGAGACCACTGTGAAAATATTTAGGCTAACCATAGACTGATAAAAATTACACATAATATATATAAAATATTATATATATATATAAAATATAAACTCCTACAAACAAGCAATAAAGGGTAAACAATGCAATAAAATGGTTAAAGACTAAAACGTGTCATTCGCAATTCAATACATAAAAATTACCAATAACCATATGAAAATTTGCTCACCATTCAATTCAAACCGTATCTACCAGAATAGTCTAAATTATGAAGACGGATGATTCCATGTTGGCGACTACTGTGGAGCAACTGGAATTTTCTTGCTTTGCTGAAGGAGTACAAAATTAGACAACCTCTTTGGAAAACTAGTATTTTCTTACAAAGTTAAACGCGTGTCAATCCTACAACTCAACAAGTCCCAGTCACATGAAGAAATATGTCCATGCAAAGATATGTGCATAGATGTTTATAGAACGTATGTTTGTAACAGCCCAAACCTGGAAACAACCCACACGTCCAACATTTGGAGAAACGTTAAACAGTCTGTTTGTCCAAGCCAGTACTAAAATGCAATAAAAACGCATGATCTGTTGATACACACAACACCATGATGAATCTCAGAAATGTTATACTGAGTTTAAGATAAATGACAAAACATATAATGTTATCTAATTAATAAAAAGTATAAGAACGGGGAAAACTTTTCCAGAGCGACAGAAGCTAGGTTCTGGTGGGGAGTAAATTGATGGGGAACGGTCGTAGACAGGGACTTTCTAGAATTATAGAAATATTCTGTGCATATATCAGGTGATTATTATATAAACACATAAATTGACAAAAAAGTCCAACTGAGCACTGAAAATCAGTGCATGTTCTGGGTGTCAAAAGGCATCTCAATAAAAATGCGTTTTTGAATCCAACCTTCAATACCTTTTATTGTTTTTAATTTAATATTTTTAAATTATTATTATTATCATTTTTTTGGCCACGCCTTGCATCTGGTGGGATCTTAGGTCCCAGGCCAGGGCTCGAAACCCGGGGCCACGGCAGTGAAAGCACCGAGTCCTAACCATTGGACCACCAGGGAAGTCCCCTAACGTTCAGTACCTTTTAATAAAACCTGAAAGAAAATTACCTCTTTCAAACACAAGGCAATGAAAGAACAAAGGTTTAATACCTAGTTCAAATTCTATTTAAGAACCAAAGGTAAATTGAGTATAACTACTGTGACGGATCTGAGATTTTAGGATGAGAAATAGCTCGCAAATAGGAAAAAAAAAAAAAAAATCCAGTCGGAATCCTACCAATATCTTTGGGGAAGTTTCCATGCTTCATTGGTTTATATTTTTCTTCAAATGATTCAAAAGACACACTCTTTTACCTATTGGCATGATCTGCTGTGTTTTAGGAGTTAAAAAGAAAAACAATAAAGATGACTATGGTCTTTATGGGTCAACCCACAGCCAAAAGATGGATGGAATTACTGGGAATTGGTGGGAAGGAGTTTAGCTCCAGAATTCAAATTCTATTAGATTATATCGCACTTTTTATTCGAGCAATGTCAGCCTCGTATATTTCATTTGATTCTAATTTGATGCTAAAACAAGCCACAGGACTTAAATGGTTTCTTGTTGAATTTGTGACGACCACTATGATATCACTAATCACTTCTGAGTAAGCTGGGTGTTTAGACTCCAGGGAGAATGGATCCCTGACCCCTTTCCAAGTGCAGGCTGTAGCTGGTATAAATAACAGACCTATGTACCTGTGGCAGACAAAAATGGAACTGCAGTCCTAGTTACAAACGTCAGAGAAAAATCTATTGAGACAAGTGGCAGGAGGCAACACAAAGATCATTAAGTTAAACGGGTCTGTCACACTCCTCACCCCACATGGCTTTGCTGAGAATGTGTCGCAAAGCATTTTGGTCTCATTTGGAAGCCTTGAAGATTTCAGATTTAGCATGTACTGAGAGTTTAAGGGGAAAAAATCCACCTCCATGAATTTTCATGAAATGAGTAGGCTTAAAAACTGAACCACTACAGATTTAACCCATTCATATCACAGAATCCTCCAATTTAAGATGCTCTCAGGAGACCCACAATGTTATGTAATAGTTTCTAAGGAGTTGAAAGTTTCATGTTTTTCTCCCCCAATAATTACACTTATTTAAGATGTCTACAAAATGGAAAGATAGTATTTTTCTAGGCTCTCACGACGTTGTAGGTATGGACAGAAAAATGTCACCTGCCATATGAGTAAACAAAGGATGTTGCAGCCATCAAGCCCTCAGCCACTGCAGCCTCCCCCAGCTACGCACCCTGAGGGGATTCAGGATGGAGAAAAGCAGGGTACTGGCCCTCAATAGGTAAGGTGCATAGCAAAGGAATGATTTCAACAAGACCACACTCTTGCATCTTCCCATACATAGAAAGTGCTAAATTCGTTAGCTTGAGATGTCTGGTTTTTCTTTAAATAACAGTAGTCTTTTCAAACTCTCAATGTAGTAGGCTCTACACTGTTTCTCATCTCCCAATCAGCTTTACGCAAAGGCAGAAGTGAACTGCCTGCTCATTTTGCCCATGGTCAAAGGAACGTAAGGAAGAGAAAATGACATCTCTCTTTGGTTGTGAGTTTTCTTGCATATAGTCTCTATATGTCTGTCCTCACTGCTTTTCAATTAAGTACCATTATTGTGCTTGTTGCAAAAATAAAAATGCTTGCACTAAAAAAAAAGACAAAAAAAAAAAAAACACCCCACAAAACAGTACTCTTTTAATGTTCCAAGTACCTAGTGTTTGTTGCAAAAATTCCTATATATCCTGGCTCCTCCCAGGTGTCAGTCCTCAGGATGCCTGCCTAAGAAAACATAATTCTCAACTTTTAGGTTGTGCATTTTCTTCAGGCGACACAGGTAAGATATTCGAATTAGATTAGCGATTGAGTCATGCCCTGCATTTCAATATGTATGACGCACTATATGACATTTCATTATGTCATACATTTCCAGGTGTGTCGTTATTGGTGTCGATGTCAAGAATCGGCAAATCACCTCTTCCTATGCCAGAGCGTGGGCAGTTCTCAGTGAATTTGAAGAGAGAAAAATAGATTTTTGTAGCATCATTAAGAAAATAAACCACCAGATTTTCTTATACCACTCTATTCTATGTGTCCTGTTAAGTTAGTGGATGAAGCAACTAAAGACATTTTGTACCACCGTTTGATCAGTTCTGTTCGCTGAGATTTACTTTGAGTTTTATAGTTCAAACAGTAAAATTAAAATCTCTCCTCCATCTTTCTGCAGGAATGTGTCATTTTTAATCATTCATCAGTGAACTCTTCCACCCAAGCCAGTTTTCCAAAATCTAACCATTTTGAAGGGAAACACTTCTTAAAAACTAGGTTCTAATTTAATATCTTCTTTAAATACTCAGAGCCATTTAAATGAGTGTTTCCCAAATTGTATTGTCGGGCATACTAATCCCACTGGGTGTGATTTGATACCTGAAACATATTGCATAACACCTAGTAAAACCCTGTGGAACTGTTGCTTCCATAGATACATTTTAGCAGATGCTAACTTATTATCTTTAGAAAATAATGGAATTTCAATAAGATACGATATACGCAAAATAGAATGCATACGTCTTAAGTATGCAGCTTCATGAATTCGGACAAATAGATGTATCCATGGAAGCATCAACAGAATAAAATATTTCCATCATCCCAGGAAGGTTCTTCCTGGCCACCTCCAAAAATTTTTATATCTCAAGATAATCATGGATTAGTCTCACCTGATCTTGAACTTAGTAGAATCACCTAGTAGGTATTCTTTTGTATCTGCCTTCTTTCATGGAACAAAATGTTTCTGATGGACATTTAGGCTTCTTTCCAGTTTAATTTCATGTATGCTTGATAACTCGGCATCACAATCATGGAGATCATTGACCGTATGGTGTGCTGGTCAACTCTAAGAGGGACACATTTAAGTATTGCTTTTGTACCATCATGTTAATCCAACTAACTGAAACTGAATTATCTAACTGTATCTGATTTTAATATGGTGAGAAGCTATAATACGAAGCAACTCAAGGAAGTGGACACAGTATCAAAACGGTCCAAAGTAAAGAGGAACCCAGTTAAAGCTACTTTTATAATAGACAATTTTATCTATTGGTTCAATACTCTTAAACAGAACTTGGTAGACAGTCTAAAATGCAACATCAACAAACAAAAAGACAACCCATCACTCTGGCACCCACCAGGAACCAAAAAAAGAATCCACTGGTATCAGATTCTACCTAAGCGTTCTACCTAAGAAACATCCAGCTTTAGAAAATTCTGTTTGAGCATTCAGAATTGTACATTATTCTTATAACAACTTCATGAACGCTAAGGTCATGAAAAATTCTTATGCCTGGAAATCATTTTCCTTAATGCACAGGGATTCAGGATAATGCTGGTAAGATATCATTTCCATTGTGAAGCTTTGCTGGTAGTTTTCCCTTTAAGTTCTTCTTTCTCTCAAATTAAGAAAGGCAGCTCGGGGCTTCCCTGGTGGCGCAGTGGTTGAGAATCCGCCTGCTAATGCAGGGGACACGGGTTCGAGCCCTGGTCTGGGAAGATCCCACATGCTGCGGAGCAACTAGGCCCGTGAGCCCCAACTACTGAGCCTGCGCGTCTGGAGCCTGTGCTCCTCAACAAGAGAGAACTCAACAGTGAGAGGCCCGCGCATCGCGATGAAGAGTGGCCCCCGCTCGCTGCAGCTGGAGAAAGCCCTCGCACAGAAACGAAGACCCAACACAGCCAAAACTAACTAACTAACTAAATTTATTAAAAATAAAAAAAGAAAGGCAGCTTGTTCCTCTGAGGATAATTTACTTTCTGAAGGAGGCACTCCTAACCACTGATCCATATATGAGTTGAAAATCCCTGAAATTGTGTTATGTGCAAAGGCACATATGCCCATTTTTCTGGTCAAGGTCAATCATTTTGATCAGATACTCATACGTGTTTGTGACTCAAAGGATGTTAATAATTGCTGCTTAAATAATGATATCTAACCCTGCCAATACCTTCAGAAATGTCAGAAAAAAATAATTTCTTGTAATTCGGGGAACCACGAAGTTCTTAAACTAAAGACGAGTGATTCCTGTTTTCAAATGGCAGCAAAAATTTTTGTAAAAGCAAAGTTTTCATATTCTGATAAATCCTTTCAAGGTTCAGACTGTTCAAAAACTAAGTAGAAAAATTAAAGGAAACAAAAACGTTTGACAATTTTTGAATCCATGCAATTGCACAACTATGGTTTCATACTTTCTAATCACAAAGAAGATGTACAAAGTACATTCATATGTGATGTTACATCGGGACAGAGTAGAAAAGTTGTACTCATAGATGTCCTTTTAGGAAAACATAGAATAGTTTCATTAATATTATAATATCATACTTGGCAGGGGGGGTATTAAAATATTTTTCAGTTTAATTTTATTTCGAAGATCTGGTTTACTCTGTCAGTCCACTGACTTAGCATGAACCTGGTTACATTTCTATCTGGTCTTTGCAAAAATAACAAGTGAGAACATTTGGGATTACAGATCTTATTTAAAGAACTGTATCACTTGAAGCTGAAATTAAATATGTAAATGGTTTATTTTACACAAATCAAAGTTGCATAAATAATTTCATATTAACATATGTACAAGTAATTTGCTCTTATTGACCCTGATGGGCTTATCAACTCTCATAAACGTTGAACCACTTATTGGACACATACACACAGTTTTTTTTTTTTAATCATGAAAGCGTAAGAAGTCTTTGATTGAATTCAATCTGGGGTGAAGGAAACCACAATATTAAAATTGCATTTTAAAATTTCCTGACGAGAAAAAAAAAATAATTTGAAAACAGGGATAACCCTGAATCCTTTGGTCACACAAGCCCCAGGGCCAAAATAATGGGTTGATTTAGCTAGAACAAATGGTACTTACTTAGATGCTCCTGAAGCATTCCAAATGTTTAAGAAACTACATGCAACATGTACTTCGGAGGAGCCAAGTCTCATTTGTAACCAAAAGCGGGGAAAAAAAAAAGGATAAGGCATCTCGTTCTAGAATAACAAGCTTCTTCTGATATGACCACGCTTATGTCTGTAGCCTTACCTAGCTCCCTTCTGGAGCAACTAACTTCTGTCTCAGCCATGCCAGTAGGCCAAGGCAGACAACTTCATTCTTGAAAAGAATGTCATACGGATGGGCTCCCTTCTCCTTGTGAATTCACTGTCATTCTTCAAAACACACGTTAGGTTTCTTTCTTTTTTTTTTTTTTTTTTTTGCGGTACGCGGGCCTCTCACTGTTGTGACCTCTCCCATTGCTGAGCACAGGCTCCGGACGTGCAGGCTCAGCGGCCATGGCGCACAGGCTTAGCTGCTCCGCGGCATGTGGGATCTTCCCAGACCAGGGCATGAACCCGTGTCCCCTGTATCGGCAGGCGGACTCTCAACCACTGCGCCACCAGGGAAGCCCCACTTTAGGTTTCTTACTCCATTAGCTGTGCCCTGATCCCCTCTACCATCCCACTCCAAGCTTGGTTAGACAACATTTCTTTGTAGTCCATTAACACCCAGGTGCACCTAAATGACAGTACTTTCTATGATGTATTTCAACTCTTTGTTGGCTCCTAACCTTTACATCGTATATGGCTTGAAGGCCGGCCCTGTGTTTTTCATCCTTACATACATGGTGCTCAACACAACGTCTGGCCATATACTGTTTTTCACCATGAGTTTAAAAAAATGAACAATAACTTCATTGATATCTTCCTTTTATATAAAGTTTAAGAGCATTGAGGATACTTAATTTCTTTGGAATTTATTTTGTTTTTGGAAAAGCTGTTAATCAAATCCATATTTATTGACTGTGAGAATTTTACCTGCATTAATAATCCTTGAAATAAAATGACCCTAAGCTGAATGGCTTTTTTTGAAATATTGATAATTTGAGTTGCAACAATATCTGAATTATAAATTAGATGCTTTCTTAAAAATATTAAGAAATTGAATTGTTTTAAGGAAAGACCTAATTGTGGACAATTTTTTAACACTTTTTCTTTCTTTCTTTGCTCCTACCCCACTCACTCTGTCTTGTGGTTTCTTATATTCAAGTGAATTTATCCCAGTGTCTTATTTTCCATTTCATAGACTTGCATCCTCTATCAGGTTCTTGATACTTGAATTTTCAATTATTGCATAAATGCTTTCAGTTATCTGTCTGCATTTTGTCTCACTTTCCTTTAGTTCATCTCAAAATACGTATTCCTTTCTAAGCAACACTCCAATGTTTAAGAACTTCAATTAGTCCTCGTTATAAGATTCCTTCCATTCAAGACTCCCAGCAATCTGGACTCCAGGAACTTGTCTCAACTTACAACCCAGATTACACATAACTCCATTAATGGAACTTGTACAGACTGCAGTGCCTTTGGCTGAAACAAAAATTACCAGTTCAAATTGGCTCTGAGTATTAGAACTATGTATTATCTCACAAAGTATTACATGCCAAATCAGGGGAGCTCCCGAGTGACAAATCCAGAGACCCAACGATATTTGCAAAGATTCACACTCCTTCCATCTTTCCATTCTGTCAGCTTGATCCTTAAGCTACTTTCTTTCTTTTCTCAAGATGACGGTTGCAATATTACACATCATACCACATATCATAGAAGAATACAACACATCCACAGTACACACAATAATGTCCGGTGACAGAAGAGAGGCTATTTCCTCATACTTTTCACCAAAACTCCCAATACAAGTTATTCAAACTTTCCACTGGTTTCACTCCCTAACTCATTTCAAGAGAGAGTCATGAGACCTCTGAAAATGGCTCACACCAAGAATAATGATCCTTGGATCCAAGGATAGGGTCATGAAGTTTTGAGACACTTCAGGTTGGGTTCATAGTTAAGAAATACCAGAATTATGAAAAATATCTTTCACCTGCCTGTTCAGAGTCATTGCCTATTCTTCCCTCTCCCTTGAGGCTAAACTGTGTGGATAAAATCCTGCGAAAGCTAGAAGACACGTTGGTAATTCCAATGGGATTCTTGATTCTGAATCACTCAAGTGGCCTTAGCATGGTTTTTCAGAAGGTCACATCACAGCTTGACCCACCCAATGAATAACTTCTCTCTTTCTTTAACTCCTTGGGCTGAGAGATGCTGACAGCTCCACTACTGCTAGCCCTGGGTTCCTGCAGTAAGTTCTATATCTCTGAATATAATTCAGCTTAATGACCCAGTTACTTACTATTTAAATGAATCTTCTGAGCTGCTTGTATCACTACCTATAACTTAGATATGGCATTTGGCTAGGTGTTAGAGAAAGAAATATTGCTGTACATATAAGGAAAATGTTAAAAAGAATTAAGAGATTCTAACATTCAATATAAAATGCCCATTAGAACACAAAATTTAGAGCAAATGTAACTAGGAATAAATAAAGGGTTATAATTATGCTAGGGTAAATTCCCAGTCAAATAAGTCAAGTTGTAATGCTACAGTTAGGAAATTAAAAATGCAGACAACCCTATTTGTTGAGTAAATTGAGATTAACGTTAGGGATTACTATAATTTAAAAAGACACCAAGTGTATACACTGTACATTTACAACCCATACAACGAAATCTGAATACTACTGTCAAGGGAAAACTTATAAAATGTAGCCAAACAATTGATTTCAAGGCTTAAACTAATGTAAACTAACATGTTCATATAGCCAAAACGTGAGTAGTTTTTGGACCAAAAAGATCTAAGAGCACTGATAGAATATAAATACTGGCTAAGGGGGTTAGTGGTAAGTGATTTGGGAGGGTTTGAGAGAAAAATCACTTTTTAAGGGCAAAGGCATGAGGAATGATTTTGAGGATATGTCTTGTTCTTTTCTCTATTTTTACAATATTTTAGAGACTAGCTTAATGGTTATTCTTGACTTGATTGGACCCAGCTGTGGTTATACATATGGACAAATAGTAGAAAACAGCTGGAATTTATGTAATGTGATAAATCTGAACTATTTCCAGGGCCATTAAATGCTATGTTAATCAGATGAATGTGAAATGGGTCTTTGAGACATTGTGTTGTGTTTAGGTAAAACTTAAATCTTCCTTTCTTCAATGTAACTTCTGAAATTCTGGGTTCAAAAAAAAATCACTCTGTCCAATAAATTAATTTATTAATTTCTCAAGACTTTGTCCCTCAGAGCAAAATTCTGTTAGACCAAAAATTACCATCACCGTTTTGGACTACAGCATTTGACAAGCACCAATCAAAGTAAAACACTGGAACTGCGTGTTATCTGGAGAGCAATTGGCAATCTTTTTTTTTTCTTTTTTAATGGTGAGATAGTAAATATTTTTGGATTTACGTGCAAACTACTCAACTTTGCCATCTTTGTGAGAAGGTGGCCATAAATAATATGTAACCAGATGGGTATAGCTGAGTTCTGATAAAACTTTATCTATAAAAACAGTTGGTAGATTGGATTTGGCCCACGGGTCTTAGCTTGCATACACCGACCCCCAACTAAAAAAGATGTAAAAAATTACAATCCCAACATCATTTTGTTTTTATAAGTTCTGAAGGTGGAACAGGGATTGCTTTGTTGATAAAAAGGGTTGGAACGCCAGTCCTATTGACTAGAAACGAGTGTAAAGTATTTCAAAGGAAGCTTTAATATTTTCACCAACGTCCAGATAGTCTATGCTGACTCTTCCTAATTTCTAAAAAACAAAAGAAAACCGTTCAATTCTCACTAAATTGCACTCCAAAATCATCAGGGGTCAAGACTTAGTTGGAATTCCATTTGAAGACCTTCCAGTGATGAGTTTCAAGGATGCATAACAAAGTTAACGTTATTTTACATACCAGAGAATGTTTTTGCTTTTTCCTTCTGGAACCATCCCTCCACCCTTTGGGATTCTACTGGCTTTTATCTACTTACAACATTTAATTAGGAATCTTTTCCCCCTTCTCACCAAGGGTTGAGCAAATGACCTGGCTGGGTCAAGAGACTGATGCCTAACATGTTTCATCCATTAAATAGGTGATTGATTAGGCATGCCTGAGCACAGACTGACTTAATTCCACCAACCAGAGAGAAGCAAACTCAGAAACACATGTGACAACACCACTAATCATTAGAGAAATGCAAATCAATGAGGTATCACCTCACACCAGTCAGAATGGCCATCATCAGAAAATCTACAAACAATAAATGCTGGAGAGGGTGTGGAGAAAAGGGAACCCTCTTGCACTGTTGGAGGGAATGTAAATTGATACAGCCACTATGGAGAACAGTATGGAGGTTCCTTAGAAAACTAAAAATAGAACTAGCATATGAGCCAGCAATCCCACTACTGGGCATATACCCTGAGAAAACCATAATTCAAAAAGAGTCATGTACCACAATGTTCACTGCAGCTCTATTTACAATAGCCAGGACATGGAAGCAACCTAAGTGCCCATCAACAGATGAATGGATAAAGAAGATATGGCACATATATACAATGGAATATTACACAGCCATAAAAAGAAACGAAATTGAGTTATTTGTAGTGAGGTGGATGGACCTAGAGTCTGTCATACAGAGTGAAGTAAGTCAGAAAGAGAAAAACAAATACCGTATGCTAACACATATATATGGAATCTACAAAAAAGAAAAGTTCTTAGGAACCTAGGGGCAGGACAGGAATAAAGACACAGACGTAGAGAATGGACTTGAGGACAGGGGGAGGGGGAAGGGTAAGCTGGGACGAAGTGAGAGAGTGGCATGGACATGTATACACTACCAAATGTCAAATAGATAGCTAGTGGGAAGCAGCCGCATAGCACAGGGACATCAGCTCGGTGCTTCGTGACCACCTAGAGGGGTGGGATAGGGAGGGTGGGAGGGAGATGCAAGAGGGAGGGGATATGGGAATATGTGTATACGTATAGCTGATTCACTTTGTTATACTGCAGAAGCTAACACAACATTGTAAAGTAATTACACTCCAATAAAGATGTTTTAAAAAAAAGAAAAAAAGAAAAATGTGAGCTGCAGGTCAAGTAGTTCAGGGCTCCCCTGAATGCCTTCCACTGGAGGTAAGTTGACATTGACTGTGCGAAAAAGGGCTGTTACTAGGGTAGAGACACAGGAGAGATGAGCGCAACTTCCATGGAAGTTAAAGAGTTTGATTTTATACAGATTTGAGGTAACATCAAAGCATTCACATGGCAACGTATTTTAGGCAGTAGAATGGGCACAGGACTGAAATTCGAGAGGATGTTGAACATTTCAGATGGCATCTTAGGCACCTGCTGTTTTGTAAAGTGAGTAGAGCCGTGCTGAGTCATGTTGGAGACATTCCTGGGGAGGTGATTGCATCTGAGGTAGTGAATGCCTGTGATAGATGTCAAAACCAAGGCCAAAACAAAGGATACCCCACAGTCGCGGCCTTTTCTTGCATAATAAAACTATTAAAATTATAGAGGACTACTCTTTCTGTTTTTCCACGAAAACGTATGGATGCAACACATAATTTGAAGGACAAATGAAAACATCTATTTTTGAGATTGTCCTCATTCCTTTGCTTTAAAAAAATAATCTTGATTCAGGCTTGGATGTTAGTCCAGGTGCGTGGAGAAGCAGACAGGACAGAGTTCAATGTGCAAAAGATTTATTGGAAGGATGCTTCTGAGAGAAAACAGGGAGGCAGTCAGGAGGGACTGGGGGAACCAGTTCTCTACTTGAGAACCTAAGAGACTATTAGCCTAGAGCTGCAGTAAAACATTTATAATTGCAACTAGAGATTATCATACCAAGTGAAGTAAGTCAAAAAGAGAAAGACAAATACCACATGATATCACATATATGGAATCTAAAATATGAAACAAACGAACTTATCTACGAAACTGAAATAGACTCACAGACATAGAGAACAGACTTGTGATTGTCAAGGGGGAGGGGGAAGGGGAGGGAGAGACTGGGAGTTTGGGGTTAGTAGATGTAAACTATTACATATAGAATGGATACACAACAAGGTCCTACTGTACAGCACAGGGAGCTATATTCAATATCCTGTGATAAACCACAATGGAAAAGAATATGTATACATGCATATAACTGAGTCACTTTGCTGTACAGCAGAGATTAACACCACATTGTAAATCAATCATACTTCGATAAAAATATTTATACTGATACACAAATTTGTGAGGTGAATAGGTTTAAATGACCCCCACTATCTTAGTCCATTCAGGATGCTATAACAGAATACCCTAGACTGAGTAGCTTATAAGTAACAGAAATCTATTTCTTACAGTTCTGGGGACTGGAAGCCCAAGACCAAGCCTCCAACAGATTTTGTGTCTGGTGAGGCCCCTCTCCCTGTTTCATGGATACCATCTTCTCGCTGTGTCCTCACACGGTAGAAGGTATGAGGGGTCTCTCTGGGATGCCTTTTACAAGGGCACTAATCCCATCATGAGGGTGCCACCTTCATGACCTCATCACCTTCCAAAGGACCTACGTCCTTTGCCATTCATTCTGTGGCATCCAAGGAGCAGCCTCATTGATAGTCTTGTAATAATTTCATTATATATCAACACTGTATATAATATCCCCTTTGGCAAGAAGGAGTGACATCCTTATAACCTAAATCGTTAATATGTCTGGAGAAATTGCTTCTTTCTCTGGCGATGATTTCCTCAGACTTTGAGCTGTTCATTTGATGCCTGTTGTATTTTTCAGCATGAATATCTGATAGGACAGCAACATTCTAAGTCACTGAGGCTTTTTCATGCTTGGATCAACACTGACTATTTCTCTGTCTAGCTAAAGAGAAACTTTATTTATTTATTTATGGCTGCATCAGGTCTTCATTGCTGAGTGTGGGCTTTCCCTAGTGGCAGCGAGCGGGGGCTACTCTTCATTGAGGTGTGTGGGCCCCTCACTGCAGTGGCCTCTCTTGTTGCGGAGCACAGGCTCTAGGCGTGCGGGCTTCAGTAGTTGTGGCTTGCAGGCTCAGCAGTTGTGGCTCATGGGCTGCAGAGCGCAGGCTCTGCTGTTGTGGTCAACGGGCTTAGTTGCTCCATGGCATGTGGGATCTTCCCGGACCAGGGCCCGAACCCATGTCCGCTGCATTGGCAGGCGGAGTGCCAACCAGTGCACCACCAGGGAAGCCCCGAGAAACTTTTTTGATTTGTCATTTAATCTTCTGAGATTTATAAGTTTGAACTGAAATTGGCATAATTCATAGTTATCGTCTAACTGTGGATTTTGTGGTATGTACCATTTCTGGTTACTCCCGTATCCTATAGATATAATTCTGGAATTTAAAAAAATCTGCCATAATTAAAGATTAGTTGTTAGTATAATAAAGACAATATTAAGGTCGTACGTATTAGGTATTAAGAGGGTATTAAGTAAATGAACAGATCTGAACAGATCTGTTCCCAACTCAGCCTTTGCATATATATATAAACTCTTAGTTTGCTGTTTCATCATTGGGAAGAAAAGGAGGTGTAAGTCACTCTAAATTCTGGTATTCGAATGAATATTCAACACAGATGTGAATGCAGTATTTTCCATAGGACTCAAAATATACTCATTAAGGTCATCCACCTTGAAGCCTGAAACAATAACTAAGTAATAAGGAAATGAATTACCACTGTAAATAGAGCAACAATTTTGAGGTGCCGTAGATGTGAATATCAATCTCAAATTGGTCCTATAACTTCAGGACACAGATCATCTCTCTGAATATTTATGATCTCAGAAGTATGAAAAAGTTAATAATCCCAATATGATAAGATAGTGAGGACTAGATATAAAACAGAAGCAAAGTTTCAGGCATGTAATCGATGCCTGTTAAGATGCTTTTCTTGTTTTTATTGAGAAGATGAAATCATGACCTCATCATGACTCTGGTTTCCTTGAGTGGAATTGTGGACTTCAAAGGAAAATACAGCATTATCATAAACATCTTTTCAACATGCGAAGGAATTGAACGGTTTTGGAGGGCACGCACAGCATCAATGATTCCTTGAGGCTGTTCCTTAGAAATATAAATGAAAACCAATTTGTTCACTGAAAACCATGGACAGATGCTGATAATAATTACTGTATTTCCTCAACATGTTGAAGAAAGAATGTGATATTTCCCAGACTGTTATGTCATTGCACTTGGACTTTGTACATGTTAGATTGTATCATTATACACTCATAAAGCCTCCATCCAGAAGTAACAACAGTGGAAAATACATCTTCTTACTTTTATTTTTCCTTGCAGGTGCTTCTGGTTAGCCCAATAGATGAAGAAGAGTCTAGCATGGCCCAGGCTGGGGAAGGCATTGGGACAAGACATGGTACACGAGGCACCTGAAGTCTTAGAGAACCAGACAGAATATTTAGAGCTGATTTGCAAGTCAGTGGTAACCTCTCTGATAACCCAACAGACTTCCTTTACATTTCATTATATAAATATGAAAATAATCTACAGAAGAACAACACCACCCTTCAGTTTTCTGTGGACAAACCTCAGCTCATGTACCTCCACACAACCGTAAAACCCTTTTGGTGCTGATGGAGAACACAGAAGATGACGTATATTATCCCCAGCTGACAGGCACTCTTCATTATATGATTCGGTAGAAATGTCACCTTCTAAATAGAAAATTTAAAACTTTGACATTTCAGTAGACTGCAACGAACTACATACATGGTCAAGATGGGATGATGTTCATATTCACTATGTAGAAACACAGAAGTGGCGCTGAGATAGTTGCACGGCTAAAAATGACACGAAATTTACATTAATTAAAAGAGTGAATAATCACTTTAATAAAATGCGTAAGAAAAGTGTACCACAGAATAATCACAGGACACGGATTTTAGAGGAAGCGTCACTCTGACACTTATTTTTAACGTGAATTATCTCAGAACTGGGATGTCTGGCTATAGTCTTACAAAGGAGTGAAACGTCACTGAAAATTTTACATGAAGAAGGGTAACCAATGTTCCTTTCAAGAACTGATAGTGGTTAAGTAGCATTTCTCATTTTCTTGCAGTGATTTGTAAATGTTTTTCTATCTTCATTACCATAGGTATTCTCTTCTAAATTTTTAGTGACTGTTAAAAATGGGAGGGCTTTGGGACTTCCCTGGCGGTCCAGTGGTTAAGACTCTGTGCTTCCACTGCAGGGGGTGCAGCTTCCATCCCTGGTCAGGAAGCTTAGATCCCACATGCCGCACGGCGCAACCAAAAAAAGAAAAAGAAAAACGGGAGGGCTTTGTTTGTATTGGTATTATTAATACTAAATGTCACAAAGTGTTAAGTATTTTGAAACAATCGCAAAGATTTTATCTGGAGAGGGTGAAGGGCAGAATCGATCAGTTACCATCTTTCATAGCATGTTACACAGAGGTGTGGTTAACAGTCTTCCGATTCTGAATTATATATGTGTGGTTTGGACTCCATCATTTTCATATGCTCTTTGGTTATCTTCTTGGCTTCTGGAGCTACTCCCATAGTAGATGCCAGGCTAAGAAGCAGATGAAAACTGGGAATATCTTTCATCTCTTGTTCAATTACAAACCTCAGCCAGATAGTATCGAGCTGGAGGGTCAAGGAAGTTCCCCACGGGAGACTCATTCTAAAAGAGTCCCTGATGGAAGTAGAGTCACTGATGTAGAAAACAATCTTACGGTTACCAGGAGATAAGGGCAGGGGGGAGATTGGGATTGACATATACATGCTACTATATATATAAAATAGATAACTAATAATAACCTGCTGTATAGCACAGGGAACTCTACTCAATAGTCTGTAATGACCTATATGGGAAGAGAACCTTAAAAAAAAGAGTGGATATATGTATATGTATAACTGATTCTCTTTGCTGTACACCTGAAACTAACATTACCATGTAAATCAACTATACTCCAATAAAATCTAAAAAAATAAAAATAAAAAAAAGAGTCCCTGATGATCCCCAAGTATTGGTGTTCACATCTTTATGAACATTAAGTGTTGGCTGTGCCACTGATTTCCCAGTAATAGGATGTCACTTTTGTGATTAATTCATGAAAGATCTGACTTCTATCTTGTGTGACTCTATCACCTTCTTGACTTATAGGCATTGATGAAATATGCAGCTATGTCTGAGGAGGTCCAAGTGACGAGGAAATTAGGGTGGCCTCTGGCCAATTTTTATGGACTGAATGTTTGTGTCCCCTCCAAAATGCATACATTGAAGCCGTAAGCCCCAGTGTGATGGTATTTGAGGTGGAGCCTTTGGGAAATAATTAGGTCTAAACCTAATATGAGGTTGAGGCCACCATGATGGGTTACTATCCTTATAAGAAGAGAGACCCAAAGCACTCTCTCTCTCTCCCTGCCACTCCTTCTCCCAATGCACACAAAGAAGAGATCATGAGAGCACACAGAGAGATGGTAACCAGCTGCATGTCAAGATAAGAGGACAAAGAATGAAACCTTACCTTGATGACACCTTGACCTTGGGCTTCCCAGTCTCCATAACAGTGAGAAATAAGTGTCTATTGTTTAAGCCCCTCAAGTCTATGGTATTTTGTTAAGGTAGCCTGAGTAGTCTATGACACCAGTTGAGACCCTCCATCCAACAGCTCATGAGCAACTGAATTCTTCCCATAGCTTGACTGAGCTTGACAATGGACCCTTCCCCAGTCAACCCTTCAGAGGAGACCTCAGTCATGGCCACCACTCTGATGGCAGTCTCGTGAGGGACCCTAAGACAGATGACCCAGCTAAGCCATCCCCGGACTCCTAACTCACAGAAACTGTGGGATAATACGTGTTCTGTCTTTTGTCACACATATGTTGTAATTTGTGATACAGCAAGAGATAACAACTCACAAGGATGCACGAGAGCAGAGAGAATCATGGGTTTCGGGTAGAAGGATGATAGTGGCAGGTGTTTTGGAAAAATAAAGTCTACCAGGTAACTATCCAAGGTGGTAAATCAGAAGTGGGGAATGGCTTCCAAGAATCAAAAACATGTCTCATCACTGGCTCCAACATGAGTCTCGACCATTTTCTACTGCATTTCTCCCTTACTTGGTTCATTATTCACAATCCTGACACACGCAAATCCCCGAATTCAAAGTATCTTGTATGCCAGTGCAGCCTTGCTGAATTCCTGTAGTCACTCGGGTCATTCCCTTGAACCTTTGGTTCTGGAGCTCCTTTCCAAAGTTGGGGGGGAAATCAAGAGAGTTTTGGTGCTGGAAAAAAAAATTGGGTTTGGAAGATAGGTCACATCAAGGAAGCAGCTACAGCGGGTTAGGTTGGCGTAACTGCTACTATTGCTGGAAAAGAAGTTCTCTAGAGTTCAAATCAATCAATCACAATCTTCATCTGATAAAATTATTGTTAATTAGGTCTTTTCAATCAACAAGAGGCATCATACATTTGTGAGGCTATGAATACATTCTGGAACAAACTTATGCAAATAGTGATTTTGTTCCTTTAATCAGACGTACTCTGGTCGGGGATAGCACTAAATAAAACATTAGATATCTTCCTTCCTTCCTTTGATGTTGTAAGTCTCTTGTTCATTATTGCAATAACAAGCTCAAAGCACTCACTACATGAAAATCACATAGAACTGAATTACGATAAGCAGGCATAACTCGGTTTAGTCCACTAAATAGCAAGGGAGACTCTGTTCTCATTTATATTTCAGTGGCATCTATCTGTGGAGACCACAAATGTCATCGCTGGCATTTAGCATGAGGATAAGAAGAGATATTAAGGGTGTAGAAGAGAGCGTTTTCTTTCAGCTATGGCAAAAGGCAGAATGAGGAAGGTTGGTCTTACATTTCAACACAAATTAGTTAAGCTGGATTGCATTGAAAATTTAGCGTTCGGAAGGGTGGCCAAGTCCTAGGAATCTTCATATGGCAGAGACAACTATAACTCTTTCCTTTCCAATCCTACACCAATAAAAACAATGAAAGAGGCATCATTCATGACTCACTAATATAAACAGATGTTGAGTGATAAGTTAACTTCTCTAGCACAGGGTTCCAGATTGCAGAGTGTAAACCTGATGCAGCAGAAACAAAAGTCAGCTTACATTGCGAACAGTTAGTTGAGTGAAATCGCTAAATGGGTCAAGTCGAGACACGTGATAGAAAGACGATGGGAAGTTAGAAAATAATGGGAGAAATTAATTCATGTGAGAATTTTTTCCCGGTAATTCTGCAACTTAGCAGAGGGCTAATAAGGAGGCAGTTTCTCATAAAAGGATGATTTGTTAATGATGTAAGGTCAGACTTATGGGTCTTGTCCATCGGTGCAGGGGGTTGGGGAAATGGTTTCTTTGGGGCTACACCCTAGCAGCAAACAATGAGATCAAAAATACTGTTCTACAAACGTATGGACACCAAGGGGGGAAAGCGGCGGTGGGGGGGCGGGGATGGTGGTGGGATGAATTGGGCGATTGGGATTGACATGGATACACTGATGTGTATAAAATTGATGACTAATAAGAACCTGCTGTATAAAAAAATAAATTAAATAAAATTCAAAAATTAAAAAAAAATACTGTTCTAAAGAGTTACTAAGTTAAAGGAATCAGCCCATGGCCGTGATAATACAATAAAAGCATTTTAGAATACATTATTTTCTTGCGAGCATGCATTATTCTATGGTAAAATCACAGCTTGCACTGTTGGTTTCTCTCCAAGCCCAAACTACATCAAACTATGGCATGTATTAATAACTCTGCTTTCCAGTCCACCCATGATCCAAAAGTCTGGCCAGTGTCCAACTTAAAAAAAAAAACAAACGTATTTGATTTACCAATGAACGTAGTAGTCAGGATTGGGGATGGCTATCCAGCTATATTTTACAAACATCTTTCAGGTGTTCATATTTTATCACCATGCCCATTGCTTTATCTTTATTCCATCCACTCCAATCAGTTTGTTCTCCCACCAAAACTACCTTTAAAGTAGTTAAAGGTACCTTTAAAGTAGTTAAAGTTACCTTTAAAGTAGTTAAAGACTTTAAACTTTAAAGGTAGATTCATTCAGCAATCAAAAGACAAATGGCCCAATTTTTAAAGAAAAAGGAATCGAATAGATTTTTCTCTAAAGGAGAGATAAAAATGGCTACTAAACATATAACAAGATGCTCAACGTCATTAGGAAAATGCAAATCAAAATTGAAATGAGATATCACTTCAAACCCACAGTGGCTAAAATTTATTTTTTTAAAAAAGGTGATGTGTTGAGAGGATGTAGAGGAATCAGAAAACCCTGATAACAGTGCTGGTGGGAATGTAAAAGGGGGTATAGCTGCTGCAGAAAGCAATTTGGCAACTTCCTCAGAACGTTAAATCCTCCTTCTTCCCCTCCTAACTGAACACTGTGCTTCTTTAGAAATGACTTCTAGATGGCCAAAAAGCACATGAAAAGATGCTCAACATCACTGACTATTAGAGAAATGCAAATCAAAACTGCAGTGAGGTATCACCTCATACTGGTCAGAATGGCCATCATCAAAAAGTCTACAAACAATAAATGCTGGAGAGGGTGTGGAGAGAAGAGAACCCTCTTGCACTGCTGGTGGGAATGTAAGTTGGTGCAGCCACTATGGAGAACAAGATGCAGTTTCCTCAAAAACTAAATATAGAGCTACCATATGACCCAGCAATCCCACTTCTGGGCATATATCCAGACAAAACTATGATCTGAAAAGATACATGCACCCCTATGTTCATGGCAGCACTATTTATAATGGTCAAGACATGGATACAACCTAAATGCCCATCAACAGATGAATGGATAAAGAAGATGTGGTACATACATACAATGGAATATTACTCAGCCATGAAAAGAATGAAATAATGCCATTTGCAGCAACAAGGATGGACCTAGAGACTGTCATACTGAGTAAACTAAGTCAGACAGAGAAAGACAAATACCATAAGATATCACTTATTTGTGCATCTAAAAAATGATACAAATGAACTTATTTACAAAACAGAAACAGACTCACGGACATAGAAAACAAACTTACGGTTACAAAAGGGGAGGGGGGACGGATAAATTAGGAGTTTGGGATGAACGTATACACACTACTATATATAAAAGAGATAACCAACAAGGACCTACTGTATAGCACAGGGAACTCTACTCAATACTCTACAATAACCTATATGGGAAAAGAATCTGGAAAAGAATAGATACCTGTATATGTATAACTGAATCACTTTGCTGTACACCTGCAACTAATACAACATTATACGTCAACTATACTCCAATGCAATAAAGAAGAAAGGACTTCTAGGCACCTCTGTCTTGGGTATAAGCATCCATTCCCAGATTAGATACCATACACTGTTGACATCTGCCAATTTCACCTCTTCGCTGAGCTCTGGTGTCAAATCCTTGATGTAGACCCTCAAATATCTCATGGGTTCTCGTATTTTTCATGTCCAGAAAAGGCATTTTGATTTCTTCCCTGGAGTTCTTTCCTCCCTTCCTAATGACAAGAAGTCATACTCAGTTTTTGTTTTTTTTTTTTTCCAATGAGTAGACTTTTGCCTTCTTCCATATCTGCCCTTGCCTATCCAAGGGCAAGCCCATGGGCTTCTATGCCCACAACAAACACAGAAGCCATCGTTTCTCTTCTGTATTATTTCATGTAAGCCACCTCTTTTCCCCCTCCCCTCCTTGGCTTGAAACGGATCTCACAACCCGCCTTGGCCTCCCCACTCCGCTTCTGCCCTCTGCCAAGTTTCACGGAGTTCTGTTGATGTAAGCCTCATGTCACTGTTCTGCTAAAACCAGTCATTTCCCTGTGAATTGTCAGCAATCTACCCATCTCTCACCAGAACCACAGGTCATAGATTTCACTCCCGCTCACATTTCCAGCCTCACCTTTTAACCCACCTATTCCGTCTGCATTCCAGCCCTCCAAATCTTCCTTCAGTCCTTATAAAGGTTCTGACCTGTCAATCTATCCCCTTCTATCTTCACCTTTCCTCTCTCCTATCCCTAAACATTTGCACGATGGGGTCTTTCTCATCCTGCAGGATTCAGCTCTGATCAGGCTGTCTCTCTTTCCAGGCAGCTCCTGTCCGAGGATGCACCCCACACACCTATTTTATTCCATCATCAGGTCCTGTACAATTCAAATCACAGTTTGAAACCCAATCCAGAAATGGGCAGAAGACCTAAATAGACATTTCTCCAAAGAAGACATACAGATTTCCAACAAACACATGAAAGGATGCTCAACATCATTAATCATTAGATAAATGCAAATCAAAACTACAACGAGGTACCACCTCACAGCAGTCAGAATGGCCATCATCAAAAAATCTACAAACAATAAATGCTGGAGAGGGTGTGGAGAAAAGGGAACCCTCTTGCACTGTTGGTTGAAATGTAAATTGATACAGCCACTATGGAGAACAGTATGGAGGTTCCTCAAAAAACTACAAATAGAACTACCATAAGACCCAGCAATCCCACTACTGGGCATATACCCTGAGAAAACCATAATTCAAAAAGAGTCATGTACCACAATGTTCACTGCAGCTCTATTTACAATAGCCAGGACATGGAAGCAACCTAAGTGTCCATCGACAGATGAATGGATAAAGAAGATGTGGCAAATGTATATAATGGAATATTACTCAGCCACAAAAAGAAACGACATTGAGTTATTTGTAGTGAGGTGGATGGACCTAGAGTCTGTCATACAGAGTGAAGTAAGTCAGAAAGAGAAAAACAAATACCGTATGCTAACACATATATATGGAATCTAAAAAAAAAAAAAAAAAGTTCTGAAGAACCAAGGGGCAGGACAGGAATAAAGATGCAGACGTAGAGAATGGACTTGAGGACACGGGGAGGGGGAAGGGTAAGCTGGGGTGAAGTGAGAGAGTGGCATGGACATATATACACTACCAAGTGTAAAACAGATAGCTAGTGGGAAGCAGCCACATAGCACAGAGAGATCAGCTCAGTGCTTTGTGACCACCTAGAGGGGTGGGATAGGGATGGTGGGAGGGAGATGCAAGAGGGAGGAGATATGGGAACATATGTATATGTATAGCCGACTCACTTTGTTATACAGCAGAAACTAACACACCATTGTAAAGCAATTATATTGCAATAAAGATGTTAAAAAAATAACAAAACACAGTTTGAAACTTCAGCTCTGTTTCCTGATTCATATTATTTACCTTCTCAGCTAAACTGTAAGCTCTGCTTCTACTTGAAACTGAGTGTGTCCCAGAAGCACGCAGGAAATCAGACACATAAAAATCACCCAATAAAGATCCCTGGAATAGACCAATTTTAAGAAACAGCTTTTGGACTCAAATCATTTAGCACTTTGGGACATAAGTTCTCCTCACCTGTGAAAATAAGAACATCTCCTAAGGGATGCTGAGTGTCAATATATTCTAATACAGAACAGAATTATTTTAGTGGTGCCATGCAATAAACTTCATGATAAAATATAATTTCAAATGAAATTTCCAATGAGAAACGTTGTAGAAACTAGGCATTAGAGCTTTTACAGAATGTGACCTATATGATGCAAAGCCCATACGTCCCAACTGAGGGAGTTACATCACATAATTCACTTCTTTCAAGAACCATAGTTGAGAATGATATATTTGTGTGTATTCCTCTGCCCATCCTTTTGAAATGATTACCATCTTTTCCTAGATCCGATTTTACAAGAACCAAATACAATAATAATTCTCCAATTTGTATCTGAAGCAGTGGAAATTTCTCCAACTGAGATGTCACAAATTCCCACTGTAATATTTTGGAGATTTAAAAAAAAATTTTCAAACGATGTAGTGTGAATCCAAGGATATTAACTCAATAGATGTTCATAGACGCTTGTCGAAAGCTCTAGTTCGCTGCTGATTGATAGTGAAGTCTAGGTTGGGATTTTGCTCTGGGAGACTGAGTGAAAAAAGTGGTCGTTGAGCGGGAAGGGAGTCTACAAGACCAGAGGATCTTCCTCTTTCAAATAAGTTTGACCGTCATGAGGCTACATAGGAAGGATGGTGCTGAGTGCTTTAACAGAGGTTTTGGGAATACTGGTGGGGAGCCTGGTCCCCTGGGTTGCATTTCAGGTCAACAGGGCACTGCCTATGTCACACCATTGACCGTCCTTCCCTGACGTTTTCTCAAGATTTTGCTGTCAGTCCTGACACAGAGCGGATGGCGCCACCTACTGGGCCACTCTTGTGGTTTCGTGGACCACGTTTCATTTCATTTGTGTTTTTCTCTGTTAAAATGTATAGTTTTTCTGATGATACTGTTCCTACACATGCACTGGAAAAAGAAGGAAACCTAAAGATATTTATAATATTCCTATGATTTATATGTCATGATTTACCATAGGAAGGAAGAAATGGAGGATATAAATGGAGGTATCCAAGGTTAAACAGCTAGTCAGTGTGAGAACTGGAATAGGAATCAGTGTGGTTTGAGACCAAGTTCTCTCACCTCTCACAAAATATTGTGTTACAAGAAGAGGAGAAGGGAATGGATGAGAAAATCCTGTCTAATGTTCTTCTAGTGGCACCTTTGCAAACGACCCTGGTCAGCTTCATAGAAAGAACTTTTAATGGCTTAGTAAAACATATGGATGGATAGATAGATAGAAAGATAGATAGATAAAGATAGATAGATAGATATAGATAAAGATGATAGGTAGATGATAGATCGATAGATGATTGATACAGGATTTTATTAGAGAATAAAGATAGATAAGCTAGGGCTTCCCTGGTGGCACAGTGGTTGAGAGTCCGCCTGCTGATGCAGGGGACACGGGTTTGTGCCCCGGTCCAGGAGGATCCCACATGCCACGGAGCGGCTGGGCCCGTGAGCCATGGCCGCTGAGCCTGCGCGTCCAGAGCCTGTGCTCTGCAACGGGAGAGGCCACAACAGTGAGAGGCCCGCGTACCGCAAAAAAAAAAAAAGATAGATAGAGATGGATAGATGATAGATTAGATAGATATTGATAGATATAGAGATATAAAATTTATAAGTATATAATATACATTTATTTATATTTACATATTTCCATACATACAAACATAAATAGTATATATTTACCATCTACCGTATATATTTTACACACACACACGTCCTTAGCCCTACAGCATATAGTGTGTGTGTGTGTCTGAGTACCTCCTTAAAATCTAGTAAAAATATTTTCTAAAGCCGGAAGCAGAAGCTGGCCTCCAAAAGACAGATATCAATCCAACTGGACTGAGGAAAAGTGACCTCGGTACTATCACCTTTTTACATTTTCAAGTAACGGCTTTTCTGTTGCTGGGACAATAACGTGCTTATGAGGGCTTTGCCCCATTGGGTGTCGACTTACGTCTAAGCTGGTGCTCTCTGTCTTTCACAGAGGCATATAGAGACATTATCAAGACCTCTAGTGCCCACACGATGCTCACATGAAAAGACCAAGCTCACGTCCCAACAGTCTTCTTTTGTCTTAGGACTGCTGGTTTAAATGACGCTGAAATGAACGACACAGATTGTGTTTATCTAAAGATCATTCATTAACTAGTCCAAGAAAAGTAAAGATTTATGTTCAAGTATTGGACGGAGCATTTATAAGAGTAAATCTGAAAAAGTAGACAATTGGTGTGCTTCAAAAGTAAAGGCTGAATCAACTATACCCGAATAAAAGTGAAAAAAACGTTTCTATGCCCTATAGACATTTTTCCCCACCAACAGTTGAGTGTGTATATATATATACTGCATATATGTATGTAATACGTATAATATTTATTATATACTACATCTTTATATATAGGATATATTATATATGCACATAGTATATATTATATATATTTTTGTATTAGATATATAGTATTTTTCTATTATATATATAGCCATCACAGATAATAAAATTATATATATATTTTTAATAGCCAGTATAATACTAGAATATATACACCTATATATGTGCACATATACATATCTTTTATAATGTCTCACAAAAGTCTCTTGATGAAAGAAATGAAGGTGTATATATAAATTATAAGTGTATCATACATATTATACTTACTACTACACATGGATATATATTAAGACTTCCTACTGATCAAGAAACATGAGGAAAATTTTCCAATAACTCTTTGTTCCGTAAAAATCTTGGAAAATTGCCAAGGTCAGTGCCATCCCTTCTCTTTAACCACCCCTCACACACCAAAGAGATTATTAGCATTTACACATCCTAACATAGTGTGTGTGCATAGATGTGTGATAACCATGGGCGGACATGTGAGGGCTTTCTTTTTACCATTCACATCTGCTTCCTTTAAGATCAGAAGCATCATGTCTGAGACGCACCCCGCCTACTAAATGCACCTTTCTCTTCATTTTCTCTCCTCCCGTAAATACCAGTTGAGTAGTATTTTCAAAATATTCTCTTTTTCCTTATGCTGTGTCTGCTCCGTCTCCTAAGAGATAAACAAAGCATGTTCTTTTCTTTCTCATGTATCCCCACAGGACCTAGTTGTGTCTTAGCTGTAAAGATACCAGACGAATAAAGAGAAAACAAAACACGAATGATGCCAGGTTGTTAAGCAGAGTTCCTAGAAGTCAGCAGGATAGAGTGGCATCTTTCTCCAACTATTGCCTGGGAACAAACTTGAAAGAGAATTAGACTACCCAGGACCCTTTGAGATTTGTATGCATTTATAACGAATTCTCAAATCTTCCATCTTGTTTTATCTTTAACTGGACCCTGAGGTGCAAACCCTGTCCCTTTGTAGCAGATAAACACATAGAAATTAAGTAACCTGTCTAAGGTCGCTTGACCTTCACTTGGCCAGTGAAGGACAAAGCTCTAGCCCCTCTGATTTTGGTCCCTGGCTCCTGGGTGCTTCCCTATTATTTTGATGCATGCCTTGCAGGTTAACATAACAGGATTCCTTAGCAGAAAGCTCCACGTCTTTCCCTTGGGAGGTTGAATGCAGATTGTTTATACAGGAAGATGGGTTTTATTTTACGCGTCAATGCATCTCCTGTGATCATTCACTGAAAATTTTTAAAAATGTATGTTCTCACACAGAGAACAGACTTGCAGTTGCCAAAGGGGAGAGGGGGTAGGGAGAGGGGTGGATCGGGAGTTCGGGGTTAGTAGATGCCAACTATTACATTTAGAATGGATAAACAAGGTCCCGCTGTAGAGCACAGGGAACTACATTCCATATTCTGTGATAAACTATAATGGAAAAGAATATGAAACAAGAATGTCCCTATGTGTGTACCTGAGTCACTTTGCCATGCAGCAGACGTTGGCACAATACGGTAAAACAGGTGTACTTCAATAAAAAACGGAAAAAAACATGTCCTCAAATTGCTTTTCCTTTATTTGCGATTCTGCAAGAACGTGCCTGGCCACCGACCTTTCTGCACACATATCTTAAGAAACTCAGAGGAGACCACTGTTGGCATCATCATCCATTCCCGCGAAGATGAGTGCAGCCCTTGGGCTCATCTCAGGCTGGAAAGTAGTTTCCACCAATAGCTTGATGCTAACTACAGCGTCAATAAGAGGCTACAGTGAACTACATTTTTCTCTCTTTTTTTCCCTGGTTGGCTCATTAGAGATCATACTGTCCTCACCATCTCTGCAAAGGAGACAGGCTAGCAGCTGGCTTTAGAATGAAAAGGGGCATCACGGAAAGAGACATTCTGCATATATTCTACAGAGAAACGTATATTATTTCAACACCTGACCCTTGGTACTATAACTTCTTTGCAATAGGCTAGCCACAAATACGTGGTTTTTGAAAATTAAAATCCAAGAGGGGTCCGTTCAGGTCACAAAATGCATTCGATTGTCTCTTGGACACACTTCTTTTCACAGTGCTGTTGACAGATGTCCTTTTCTATAAATTAAGGGTCCTTTCCAATCTGATTCACCTGGCTGGGAGAAGCAGCCTTGCTACCCCAAGCTGGAATTGCTATTGGAAACTGCAGGCAGGAGCCACCTTGCTTCCGTGTCACTTTGACGCACCATTGGTCTGATGGAGCCATCATTAAAATTTTAGGCTAACACAGAATAGGGTTCATGACAAATTTACAAGTATGCCTCCTGTAAAACTCCCTTCGGAGGCGATTCTGTTATGGCGGCACAAGAGAAAATAAAAAGGAAGATACTATCCAAATAGGAAGTCTTGCACGACGGAAAAAAATGCTGGAAAGCACAGAGACTAGAAATATAGGTTTGGGTTTTGTGGAACTAGAATATTCAGTGAGAAAAATCCCCTTAAGATATTCAAGAGAAAGAGTGCCACATTCATTGAAAAGACAAAGGATCACTGTTATCCACTTATTTCTGATTTCCTCTCTTAGATATCCATCATCGGAACTCATGATATCCTTAATAAAGTGCTTAAACATCATGCAACAGGGATAAAGTCTATAGGTAAGGGAGGAGTTGGGAAATCTATGAACATCAAAAACAAAGAATTTTTGTCTGTATAAGGATGGTGTATCTTTGATTTGTGACATTATTACAAGGAAAAGAGACCCGTCCGATTAGGGTTGTCATAGATATGCAAACTGCAGCTGAAGAGGACATTTCAATCAGAAATGCTCTCTCTTCAGAATCTTCTCTCTCTGCTTTGCCCCAGCTTTTCCTCCCTGGGTTATCAGTTTTCTACCACATCTTGCACTGGCTTGATCTGGCAATGGTCCTAATGTAACATGGCTGAATCTCTTTGCCTTCCTGTATTCAAACATGCCCACTCTGTGTTCCGTTTATGTCCTTCTTGTGAGAGGCTCTCTGTGATCTGGTCATCATCTTTGCTGTTATTATTAATCATTCTTATTTTGGAACGGAGACTTTGAGCTTTTCTTACTGAGAAATTCACAGGCTACGCCAATGAAGGGAGAGGAAATGGGGGTAAAGAAATTAACATTTTCTTACTGAGAAATTCACAGGCTATACCAATGAAGGGAGAGGAAATGGGGGTAAAGAAATTAACATTTTATAGTCATTAAAGCTGAGAAAACAAGCACTCTGCCCACACACACACACACACACACACACACACGCACACTGCATGATCTGCTTCTCTATTAAAGGAAATAAGAGAAGTAACTTAAAACATGCATGAAATTGAACTGCTGTCCTAAATTATATTGAATTCGAGACAGTTGATATAGCATGTAACTGTAGGGAATTCAGTAAGGGGTCCGCCCATCTAGGATGAAGAAAGGTAGCACGGCTCAAATCATACACTATTTATTTGCTACAGGATTACTATGGTCTTTGTATTAATCATATGGTATATTATATAAGGAAAGTCAAATATTGCATTATGTGGTTCCAACATTTCGCTCAATGTAAGTGAGCAATAAAGTATGTTATGGTAAATGAAAGAATTAAATATAGGGTACCCCAAATGTAAAACAGATAGCCAGTGGGAAGCAGCCGCATAGCACAGGGAGATCAGCTCGGTGCTCTGTGACCACCTAGAGGGGTGGGATGGGGAGGGTGGGAGGGAGATGCAAGAGGGAGGGGATATGGGGATATATGTATACGTAGAGCTGATTCACTTTGTTATACAGCAGCAACTAATACACCATTGTAAAGCAATTATACGCCAATAAAGATGCTAAACAGATATATAAGGTACCCCATGACTTTTTGGTGTAGACAAGAAACCATCCATTTTAGGAATCTTGGCCCCCAAGTGGACACTCTTTCTACTAAATTATTTTTGCGATAAATCTAGGAGCTCAAAGCTCCTATGACGAGAAAGGTACATGCAACATTTGATTTTCATGCCCCACAGCTGAAGGTGACATTTCCTCCGATTGCGGACACTAAACACCCATAAAGATGGCATAATTTTGAAGTTGCACACCATTTCTTCAACATCAGAGGAGTCAAAATTGTCCATTTCTCTCATCAGCCTAATACTGGAATAATATTTCCGGGGACTATTTTGAACAATAACTGTCATCTGCCACATTTTTTTATAAAGGGAATTTTCATGTGTTTTGCTAGCATCTGCAGATCAGCCAATGCTCATATACTTTTGCATATAATCTTTGCAGACATGATATAAATTGTTATTTTCCCTGGTCACCCTGATAATTAATTCAAAATACAGAACTTTAGCTCTCCACATTACATAATATCTTATAGAAGCCCCCAAACTGACAAAGAGACACATCCTAAAACGTCAGTGTGTGCCTTATTTCTGCCGGTATGTAGAATACATTCAAACGTGATCGAAAAGCAATTGGGAAAAACAAGGTGAAATCTTGTTATTTGATGGGTAGCATTTAGGTCTATAATAAAAATGGGGCTCAAGGTTGTCAAAGGTGACCATAGGTCCTGTTAAATGCTTTTTCTATTAGAAACATGACAGCTCATAGAAACATGAGTTGCAGATGTAGGGTGGGAAAAACTGCATAAAAATAGAGGAGAGATATTAAAGGTGGCATTATACTTCCTAAATGACAACATTAAACAAAAGTAGGGTTTTTGTGTGTTTGTTTGCTTGATTTTTACAGAACCTGAGGTCTGGTGTCACTTGGGGTCTGCATGCTCTTCCAAAGATGTGAGGACCACAGAAGGAGTTTTGCAACAGAACCGTGGGACTGGAGACTGCAGCCGCATCAGATAACGAAGGTTTCTGACACTGTGTAAGTCTGGGGAGATGGGTTCCTCCTGCGATCCCATGTGGATGGGTCAGTGCATTGGGACTCATGAGGTTATTAAAACAGACACTTCACAAAGCACGTGCTGAGGCCACATGGGCAGGTGGCCGGCCACGAAAGTCTTGGGCTGTGAACAGGTTTCTCCTTGCTTTCACATCTTTCCAAAGCTGTTTTTTTTTTTTTTTGCGGTACGCGGGCCTCTCACTGCTGTGGCCTCTCCCGTTGCGGAGCACAGGCTCCGGACGCGCAGGCTCAGCGGCCATGGCTCACGGGCCCAGCCACTCCGCGGCATGTGGGATCTTCCCGGACCGGGGCACGAACCCGTGTCCCCTGCATCGGCAGGTGGACTCTCAACCACCATGCCACCAGGGTAGCCCCAAAGCTGGTTTTATAAGGCATTTGGCCAACATGTTGCAGCCAGCACGCCTTCCTCTCCTATGTTATAAATGATTTACAATGTTTCCCCATGTAACTCTATCTCCTTAGATTTTCTAACCTTCCTATGCCGAGTTTCACGTTCTATGTTTACCCACTGAGGTGAGAGGCAGGCACCGCTGGCGTTTTAAAATGTTATTTCAGCAAAAATGAGATTCCAAATGTTTAACGACCCCATATCGTAACTAAAACAGTAGATGAAATTGATGACTTGTGTTTTTAAATCAACCGACGTTCTACAAAAATTCGATAAGCGCACGGAAGGTGATGAGAGTGTGTGTACCAGGGTGGATGATCGGTGGGGTGTGTGTGTGACCGTAGGTGTACCTTAAAAGCATTTTAAAATTCAAGGCTATCAGTTTCCTCGAGGCATAGAAAGATGATAGTGCTTTTTTTTTTTTCTTCTTTTAGATTTTTCAGAATCCCTACAGGGGACATATCTTTTTCTGTACTGACGAGGAACAGAGCAAAACTACCTGGTGTCAAACCCTGGTTATTTTATTTCCTTACTGCGACTTTGAGGAAGTCTTTGAACCTCCTGGGTTTCACTGCTCCCTTTGGTAACATGAAAGCATCTACTCTAGGAGGGTGGTATAAAGATGAAGTGACTTAGTACATCTAACTTACTTAGAACAGCACGTTTTGATTATCATTTGAAAGTTTTAAAATTCAAAACAAGTATGGGTAGATCTTGAAGATACTGTGGATTGGGTCCCAGACCACCGCAATAAGGCAAGTATCAAAATAAAGCGAGTTACAAGAGTTTTTCTGGGTTTCCCAGTGCATGTAAAAGCGATGTTTACACTATACTGTAGTCTATTAAGTATGCAATAGCATTACGTCTAAAAAAAAAAAAACACAATGTACAGGCCTTAATTTTAAAATATTGCTAAAAACTTCTCACCATCCTCTGAGCCTTCAGCAAGTCATAGCAGTAACACCAAAGATCACTGATCACAGACACCATCACAAATATAGTAAGACGTTTGAAATATTTCGAGAGTTATCAAAATGTGACACAGACCCCAAGTGAGCAAATGCAGTTGGAAAAACGACACTGGTAGAGTTATAGACTGTCTATAGACTTATAGACAGTGATAGGCAGGGTCGCCGCAAACCCTCAATTTGTACAATAAAATGAGGTCTGCCTGTAATTGCTCTTTAAACCGTTGACCCAATAATTTAAAACATCTCTAAGCACTTGCTGTAAGAGTTTCTCTGTAAGTGGTGCATTTCCTCCGGGAGTGTTACATATTTTGGCTGTCATAACTTGGAAAAAGTAATTTCAACATTGTCTATGTAACAGCTAAAATAATACCTAAACAATCCCTAAGATAAACCCTGACAATACCTAAAATTCAATAATATGGAATGCCTTGAGATATCTGTTTTCAAGCTGTGTTCACAAACAAATCGTAAAGATTTGACAGATGTTACCACTGAAGCGTAACAATGCTTCTAATATTTGGAATGAGGCACCATCTAAATTCCCAGTTTTATGGGACATTTTTTAGGGCTGTGTTTTGGGGCTCCAGAAATTCATCTCCCCATTTCCCTCCTACATCCGTGGAAACACCCAAGTGCACAGTTCTCTACTGGTCCCTGGGACGAAGCGCTTAGAATAATTTTCCTTTCTGGGCTTCTCCCAGCTGAACCCCGTGGACATTCTTCTGTTTCCAGCAGCTCTCAGTCCCATCCTATTAGAAGCTAATGACCTTAGGAACTAGTCTGAAGACCTCCCTTTCAGCCAAATGTGGAAGAGCCCTCAATCTCCCCTGTTTTCCCTAAAGCTCTTGCCTTGAGAAAACACAGTTATTTGTAGGTTTTGCAAGTATTTGGGCTGGTAGTCACCTTATAGAAAGGTAGACATGTAAAAGACCATTCTCTATATATCCATTTCTTTTTTTAAAAATTTATTTATTTTACTTATTTAGTTTTGGCTGCGTTGGGTCTTCGTTGCTGCACGTGGGGTTTCTCTAGTTGCGGCGAGCGGGGGCTGCTCTTCGTTGTGGAGCACGGGCTCTAGGCGCGCGGGCTTCAGTAGCTGTGGCACATGGGCTCAGTAGTTGTGGCTCATGGGCTCTAGAGCGCAGGCTCAGTAGTTGCGGCACATGGGCTTACTTGCTCCGCGGCATGTGGGATCTTCCCAGACCAGGGCTCGAACCCGTGTTCCCTGCATTGGCAGGTGGATTCTTAACCGCTGTGCTACTAGGGGAGCCCCTATATATCCATTTCTCTAAATAATAAGAACCTGCAGAGAAAGTACCACTTTCCTCCCTTAGCAGAATCTAATTTTTAATTTTTTTTCTAATCAGGCAGCCCAGAAAAGGGGAGGCGATGAATACATTTGGAGGAAGTTGTGGGAAAGAAAAAACACCTCTGCCATCTGACTGCTAGTAACTAGCCTGATAATGACTAAGTGGGGTGGGCCCCACTGTATAATTTGAGGTACCAGGAGATAAAAGTCGTCCGCAAGCACGTGGGGATAAGATGGAAACAAGGACAGTGTGCAACCATGAAAAATGACCCAGATGACTCACCATCCTTGCGTGTAAGTTACTCAACTCCACCAAGATGGGCTTGGTCATCTCTGATGGTGGTGCTTTATCACTTCTGGAACATGCAACTCTAAAACTATTCCATCTATCTATCCATCTATCTATCCATCTATCTATCTATCTATCTACCTACCTACCTACCTATCCCATCTTTCTTCCTCTCCCTTCCTTCCTTCCTTCCCTTCCATCCCTCCCTCCTTCTTTCTTTCCATCTATCTATCCATCTCTCTACCTATCATCTATCTCAACTATCATCTATTTATATCTACCTACCTACCTACTCACATCATCTCTACCAACTATCTGTGTGTCTATGTATCCATCCATCCATATCTGTCTCTATGTTAATAAATCATTATCCATCTAGCATTCATGTTTATCTATCTACAATCTATGTATCTGTATCCATCCATTCATCCAACTGTTCATCCTTTATATCTGTCCATCAATCATCTATTCAATCTATCTATCAATCTATCTATCTATCTGTTTTTTGGGTTTATCATTCCTACTGTGTCCCCACCTCCCCTGACAGGATGATAGTAATTATCAAACAGGCTGCTCTATCTGCTTACTCAGCGGCTTTCACTGCACCCAGCGCCATCCCACCACATTCACACCATCCCCACAACTGCTTCTGGAGGGAACACTCTCGAATCTTGCTCCCCAAAAGAGTTGGGGATAATTGGGAACCAGAAACACTGGCATCATTTTGCAGGCTTGTTGGAGATGCAGAGACTCTAGCCCATGCAATCCCTGCTGGATCAGAACCCGCCCTGTAGCCTGATGTCAGCACATCCTTGGAACAACGTTTGAGAAGCACTGATAAAAATCGCAAATATGGACTTCCCTGGTGGCGCAGTGGTTGAGAGTCCGCCTGCCGATGCAGGGGACGCGGGTTCGTGCCCCGGTTCGGGAGGATCCCGCGTGCCGCATAGTGGCCGGGCCCGTGAGCCATGGCCGCTGAGCCTGCGCGTCCGGAACCTGTGCTCCGCAACGGGAGAGACCGCAACAGTGAGAGGCCCGCGTACTGCAAAAAAGAAACAAAAAAACGCAAATATGCTCACACCACTTTTGCGCCATCTTTTACCGTCTGCTGCTTGAAATCAGGACAAGGTGCACACGGCATGCCTTGTGACTTGAGGCTTGTTATCAGCTGGACGCTATTCCCCTCCTTCCCCACACCTTTCCCGGTGACACCTTCTATTTTTCAGCCAGGACAGAAAAAAGCCATGGTTCCCCAAACTTCCCGAGTCTTCTCACTTTGAGGGTGTGGAGTTCTGCCCTCCCGAAGCATCCACCATCATTGGTTTGTCTGCGTGGATGCCCACATACTTGGAGGGATGTGGTTTGGGGTAGCTTCCTACAGAGCACTGCCCGCCCCTTGCAGACGAGGTTAAGGGTCTGTGTCTAGACTCCCACTGGCACCCTGGGTACCATCTCCAGCACCTCCTGTTGCTTCCTGGCTGTACTTCCCTGCTCTCCGTTTGGAGTCCTAGGATGGAGAGAGCTTCTTCTTTCATTTTTAACAGAAGCCCCAGCACAGAGCTGGGGTGATGGAGAAGCTTGGTAAACATTTGCAGAAATAGATGAATGAATGAATGCATACATTTTTACCATCCGTTGAGTTATTCAGAATGGCCATTCAGAATGAATCAAATGGTGAAAAAAGGAACGACTCCACTATTTCAAAAACTGGCTAGAGATCTAATTTTAAATCCACAAAAATGGCTTTTCCATTAAATAGATATGACATATGTTTATGTATTCATGAAATATTATTTACATATTTATAAAATAGTTACTTATTTACTTATATGTAAACACATATTTTGTATTAATGTAACTCATATGCACTAGAATTATAATATGTATATATAACATGATGTATATACATATCTGCAATATATGTGTAATATAAAATGTGTATGTTTTAAATATATAAAATATATATTACACATTATATCACACATATGGTATGATGTATTATGTATTTTATATACAAATGCTTCATATAGTATAGCTATTATATATGTATATAAATATAAAAATATAATTATACTTTATAAATATATTTATTAAAATTCAATTATACACAATATATTAAAATATTTATTTGTATGTAATATATAAATGTGTATGTATATATACGTGTGTATATATATATATCCTGTGTACGTCACATTCAGCAAACGACCTGAGCCCAACATGTAAAAAAAAATTCAGAGTTCGAATACAGCAGTCACAGTCTTTGCTGTTTTCCTCTACCTGATAATTAGCTAATATTATCATGACATTCATGAACTTGAGTTAGAAATTTTTGCTGCATCCTTCATTGCTGAAGAGTTTGGGCTCTGAACACACGATCTTCCTTTGAATCTGAGTTCTGCTGTTTCTGATTCTCAACATCTTCAGTTCTAAAATAGAAGTAATACAGGTGCCTGCCCCTTAGGGTTATCGTGACTGTTACGATAAGGAATGACCAGGTGCATATGAGGACTGGACAAGTTAGGTCGCATCAGTATGGTAGTAATTTTCTGCCTCTCCAGTTGTATTCAAATGAATTACTTGCTGTCAGAGATTTACTCAAATAAGGCTACTAGAAAGATTTAAGGCATGACAACAAACACAACTCAAAACCCAGCAACATAAGAAGCAGCAGTGGCTGAACTTGATAAACCCAAGTGTTCCATTTCAGGAAACATCCTCTTGTTATGAGTTTCACCAACCAGAGTGCCTTTCTCCAATGTCAGGCCAGAAGAAAACCCCTAGCGGGGACACAAAACCTGTTCATGAGGACGAACCACAAGAAACTGATCTATTACCAACTGAGTGTGCCGTTTATCACCTACGTCAGATGTATCGCTTAGTTTTTAAAGTGAAAAAGACATCTAAAGAAGGAAAAATAAATATGATAGGCCACCTACAAAAAAAGAATGGACGCGTAATTATTTGCACAAAGCATTAGAAAATACTGTGATATTTTATTATTAAAAATGCTGCTGAAAAGTTTATACATATGTGTCCAGCCATATATATCTTCTATCATTACTTAAGGCAAAATCAAAAACAAAATCGCAAAATAATAATCCAAGAAACCATTAAACCCTGCGTGCCAGTGAAGGTCAAGAATAAAAGCCTAGGAAAGTTTTTTTCTAACTTATGGTTTTTTTTTTCTGTTTTTTTTTCCCTCTTTTTTATAGATAGCAAGTATATTTTATTCTCATAGAACTCTATGAAGATTCTATAACTTCTTTCCATGTAGAAATATCATTTAAGGTGTATTAAATTGCTTTTGATCATAATCCTTTGTAAAAGCTAAAGTTATTCACTTAACAAGAACTCTTTTTTTTTTTTTTCCTTACCCAAATGTCACAAGCCTGATACATTACTGTGCATATTGCTAGCAGAAGACAATTGGAAATACTAAACAAATACTGGAATTCACATTACAAACATACCGGACCCACATTGGTGCCAAGCATCACGTCCTTCGTAGTTTCCTGGAGAGCCTATTCGTCGTAGCTTAGCTGGGGTAATGCACAACTTGCAGAAATGGCCTGACAATAGCTTTCAAAAATGATGAACAAAAATCGTACCCATGACACCTCTAGCTGCAGGAGTGATGCTTCTCTCTATGCAAAGTTGGGGTTATATTTCACCTATGTATACACAGAGAATCACTCTTAAATTTAAACCAAGATGAACAACAGAATTTATTGGACGATCTGTATGCATTTTTAAAAGCACTCTCTTTTTCTAGGGGGGCCATTTTCAAACACTTTGATAGACATTGCTACAGTTTTAGTTTAGGGGTTCAATCATCAAAGATTATACAAAGAGACAAGGAATTTGGACTATCTTTGTGGACAATGTCCACCTTGGCAAAGACATATAGTGCTGGGTTTCCATGAGAACCATGCCCAGAGACATCTTCAAATATCTTTGGCTACTATTTCCTGGTGTTGCAATATACTTTTGAAAGACAAAACATGAAGTCACCATGGTTACTATTTTTTTTTCCTTCCACTTTAGGACACTTGCAAAAGATTCCTTAAGGAAAATTAAAAGGACGATGAGAAAATGACAAAGTGTCAGAGGGACAAACTTCTCATCCCTGTCTCACCAATTTAAAATGACTGAATATTTCTGTGTGTTATCTTGACAGCGAAGCCATCCTAACTTCCCGGAAAACCCATGCAAAGCACTTTTAATGTTCTATCCTTTTGTTTGTTTTCTCTCTGTAATACTCATGGATCAGTGACTGATACACAAATGCACAAATGGTAATAGTTTCAGACAAGCATATGTTTTATCCCATAAATGATATAAAAAATAAAAATCCCTGCTTACTGATAAATAAGGGACTTACTGCTTAAACAGAAAGGAAAGACACATGCCCTCTTTCAATCTGATTAGCTAAGCTGAGCAGGTATTTCATCAGCCAAACCCTTCTGCAGCTGCTGGGGAATACAGAGCTGTATTGACTCAGCAGAGCTTGGCCCTACCAAAGACAAGCTTTCTTTTCCTTTTTGGCAGGACCCTGGGATGGGAAGCAACTCTTCCTCAACGGATTCAAAGAACCAGAACTACAGAACGAGACTTGTATTCTGTTTTCCCCCCGCGGTCACTCTGCAGGTGCGTGCGTGTTTCTAATTCAACAAGCTTTAAATAGGCTCCACGCTGGGGATCCATCCTGGGGTTGCAACTTCATGAAGCCTTAACACACAAAAGTAAAAGTTTTCCTAAAAATAACGGTCTCCTAAGAATGCTGTCGCATGCACTTTCCAGCCCAAAAAGGGGAGAGAGAGCCTAGTCGAACAGACGGTCTAGGTCCGCTGTGTGACAATCACATCCTCCTACAAATGAAACACGTTAGAAAACCCCATGTCTGTTGGCCACAAGGAATTAAGAAGAAAATCCTCCTTTGTCCTGGAGGAGACAGAGGTGATATGACTAATGTATATATCGATTTATATACATACAGACCACAATGGAAAGCACAATCTTGCTAAAAGCTCTTTCAAACTGAAAACACCAATAAAAGCTTTTTTTGTTGTTGTTTTTGTTTTTGTTTCTGTTTTTCTCTCTGTGTGTGTTTGTTTAAACGCACAGCTATATACATTTTTTTATTTTTATTTTTACAAAGTTTCTTAAATAGAGTTCAGGCTGGCAAAACATCTCTTTGCACAGAACTCTACGTATGTAACTGCATAGTCAGTTCTTTTATTTTAATAATAAAATTCTACTTTTCCTTCTCTCTGGATTACACCTCCATATGCTGGGTAAAAGCCCATAGATTCTTTCTTCACTTAAGTAGAGCCATCTGTCGTATGGCACAAAAAGAACTTTTATTTATTTCAATTGTAATTAAAAAAAAAAAAAATGTGTCCTCGGCTGAGTTCCAGAAGTGTCAGCTTCTATGGTCACATTGGAAACATCCAGGTCCTTGAAACTTCGATGTCCTAGTTGCACTAAGGTTTGCCGGATGGTGGAGATCTTAAAGCGGTATTGTAACAGCAATGTATACGTTTCACATTTCGTAGGGTCAGAAGTTGATCTCGTTGTACCGGGAAATGCCAATGGAAAGGGTCTGCAAGGACACAGTGGCTGCCCTTTTGCTTTTGTTTTGTCTTAAGCCAAACATTCCTTGTTTGGAGATGTTGCTTCTTTCTTTCTCTCTTCGATGTGGCTGAGGGGAGGCGCAGAGGGAGGGGAAGAAGACGGCAAAGCTATACTCTAGTGGTTGAATGCCCGTGGGGTAAATTTGTACTGTTTTGTCCTCCACTGAAGGTATTGAACGTGTGCAAAGGCTGCATCCCCGTCAGTGTGTTGGGAATCATAGTGATGGTATTTGGTGTCATAAGTGGGATGTCATCGGGGGATCTGCGCAGCGTGAGGGTGTAGTCTGGAGGGCAGGTGAGCCTCAGCGTGTCATGAGCCTGCAGGGACTCACACTCGTGATCATGCTCCAGCTGTTTCATCTGCAGGGACATGATCTCTTCGTTCTGGATGTGAGCAATGTCATTTGTGGTATTTCTCTGGGGACTGGGGCGCCTGTGTGTCTCATGGCGCCTCTTGTCCTTCTTATAGTACAGCGCCGCGAACGCCAAGATGTTAAGGAAGAGTAAGGATGCCCCCACGGCAATGGTGACGCTCAACTCAGTGGAATAATCCCGTTTGGTTTCGATGAGGACGGTGGTGTCCTCGGGCCCCGTTTTATGAGGGTCCTTGGAGTGTTTGGGGTTGTTGGCAGGAGTGATCGCCGGGCGTTTGGTCGTGGGCCATATCTTGGCAGGAGATCGCCGAGTTCCGTAGGGAAAGGAGGTCATGTCCGGAGGAGGAACCTTTGTGGTTGTGGACACATACTGGAATATCTCATTCAAGTTGTGCAAGTGAGGTACGAGTTCCAACCAGAAAGCCACTTTTGTGGCTCGGTAATGGTCCCTCACTCTGGGTTTCAAGCCAATATGCAGATAGAGCTGGTCTTTGGGGTTATACTTGGACCAGGCCACTTCCTCAAAGCGATTGGGTTTTGTGTGAATGAACTTGGTGTCCTGAGGAACTGGCTGATTAGGATCACTGGGGACAGAAGGGAGAAAAAAAGAGAAAGGTCACACTCTTCCACATTTCCCAAGTAAATTTTAATCAAATACAATGAAATTACAATCAGATAATCTCATGTGTTTATTGATATGCACAAAGTACTCAAGTAGCAACAAATACATGATGTTTTAATCCCGATGCGCTACCATTTTGCCTTTTCTTTAAAATCCCCTTACCTTTATTTTAAAAATAATTCCTGATGGCAGTATGATAGCATTTTCGTAACACTTCTACATTTTTTAAATGCGCCCAATTATCTTCCATGATAAAGAAGGAAACCAAAAATGTGTCTTGCATTTCAAGTTTAACTACTTTTGAGTCAGAAATCTCAACCAGGGTGATTTGCCCCCAAGAGGGCATCTGGTAACATCTGGAGATGTTTTTTGGTCGTTATAAGTGAAGGGTGGTGCCATGAATGGGTAGATGCCAGGGTGACCGTTAAATATGCTCCAGGGCACAGGACAGCCCCTCCACAGCAGAGAAGTACCTGGTCCCAGGTGTCAGTAGTATTGAGGCTGAGAAATCCTGATTTAGAGGCTATGGTCCAAAATTTGTGCCATTCTCTTTCTTCCTCAAGAATTGCTTCTTAGGTAAATGAATAGATACTGTGGTTACAACTAAAATGTATGTTAAAAATCAAATAAAAACTGGCTTTTGTAATTACAAGATGTTAATAAATAGAATTATGCATCAATTGTTTGTTCTCTCTCAGAAAGAGAAATATGTATGTACTTGGAAACCTTCTGAAGACTGAGTCACGTAAAGATCAAACAACATTCCGTTGATTTAAGAAGTTTGGTCAGACGGTGCTTTTAGATATGCAGAGATAAGGATTTTAGGAAAAGTACCACACGATGCAAGAAACTGAGGGTTTTTTATAGATTTCAAGTGTGCATGGCGACTATGAACCTAAGAAGTCTCCTATGATTTACATAAGTGGACACAGGCAGAAGGAGAATCACCAAAATGGAAAGATTCTCCACAAAACATGGTACTTGAAACATCTTTGCAACTAACTCTTTTAAGATAACAAACAACCTCCCCCCGCCCCGCAAAGATATATTCTCATTTCTTCCATTTTTTTTTAGGCTTGGTAAAGTGAGCTGTAAAACGGGTTTCATCTTAATGTGTACTGGTTTGGAAAATTTGAGATCATGCATGATATAATGCCACCTAGTTGACACTGAACATTCAGACATGATGTGCAGACCCAGTTTGCTTAGATCTATTGCTCCAGGTGTTCTAACTTCTATTTTCCAGGTAACACTTTTATGAAGCTGCCTTCAGCCACTGCCTGTTTGCTCATGTATCAGAAGGCTGGGGAACCAGAAGGTCCCACTGGAAGACCTAAAGAGTCCAGACATTCCCAAGTAGTGTGCAGGATGCAAACGATGCACTTGACCAACAGATGCATCTGCCAAAGGAAGGACTTTAGCCCTCAGTCTGAGGCTGTCAAAATCATTTCCATACATTAAGTTCTGCATCTCTCCTTCTTTACAAGCTGTGAAATCTTGAGCAAATCCTTAAGCCTCTCTTAGCCTCATCTTCCTCATCTATAAAGTGGATAAGAATACTGGGATGGAAAGGAATATTCCTGGCATGTAGTAAGAGCTCAATAAATAGTATCCCTCTCTGCAATGCATAAATTAGAATACCTACATATTGCTAGCGAGAGAGGACTATAAATAACATACTGTATATAGCCACAGAATATACCTAATACTATACATTCTACATAGTATATGCTACATAAAAGTATACTATATACCAGTATACATGGTACACTAGATATAGTGTATGTTGCATAGCAATATACTGTATATATGGTACACTGTTAATTATATATAGTATATACTGTTTAAAAGTATACTGTGTACATCAGAGCATACATGGTACAGTATATACTGTATATAGTATATGCTATATCAAAGTATACTATACACTGTGTATAGTATATACCACTGTATACCACAGTATATATGGTACACTGTATACTGTATATAGTATACATTGTATAAAAGTATACTATGTATATCATGGCATATATGGTACACTATATACTGCATATGCTGTATCCAAGTATACTGTATACCACAGTGCATACATTATATTATACACTGGGTACAGTATATACTGTATAAAAGGATACTGTATACAACAGTACATACTGCATACTATATACACACAAAGACATATATATATATAGATGCATAGGTATATATATGATCGTAGATGGGATTATATATGTGGTATGCAGGATAAAGAAATTTTACCACTTAACTGAGTACACACTAACTGCTGTGCTCTTATTAGTGAGATGATAAAATATAAAAAATTATAGGTCTTAATACTATGAGCTTTCTTATTTATGTGTTCATTTATAAACATTTATATACTTTAAAATAATCTGCTTTTAATTCATTTTTATATTCTTATATGTTTTCGAAAAATGTTGGATTTAATATAGCACCTCATGTTTTTTTATTTGAGTCTTCTGAAATACATTGTTGGAAAATTCCTATTCAACTGGAATCTGTCATGGAGAAACTTGTCATCGATTTTTATCGTTCTAAAAGCAACGAAAGGGAGCGAGGATTCCTACTATGTTTGCATTGATCTGATTTCACGGAATTGGGTCTTTTAGTTGTACTGACCTTTTACTGAAGAGAGGGCATCTAGGAAAGAGACTGTCTTTTCATGTAGGATATTTGTCGATTTTTTTATGGAATTCGGTGTACATTTGAAAGGTAAGGAAACACATTTATTTTTTTCTCAGAGAATAGAGGATTTTGAAAATCCGGTTAAGTATGCTTTAGCCCGATACAATCTATCAAAGTTCTGGGAGATGCACAGTCAGAAGCCTTAAACCAAGATAAACTCACGGCGCTTATGAAGGCTCATCATTTCCCCTTGTCAAACGCCCCAAAGACAGTAAGATCTCTACGTGGGATACCACTGCCTTGTTGTTTAGACTTCGCTTCAGCACATGGCGTGTTCTAATTCCCATGAGTAAAATTCAGGATGATAATGATTAAGGAGAAATGAAACAGACACACCTTCTTTCTCTAGTAAAAACCTCAACACCTATCCATACTCCTCGTCACCTACACGTACATTTTCACCTGTCATATTTCATTTGCGATATCATCTTAGAAGTGGAGGGTTAAATGCGTCTCCAAGGTCTTGTGGTTCACCTTATTTGTGAGAGATGGGTAACATGATCCCTTTAAAAATACCAGTGAACCCTCTGATACGCTCCTTTGGATGGTATAAGGTTTTCCTTACCCCTAAAACAATGTCGTGGTTGACCATTTGTCCCTAGACCTCTAAGAAGAAAACTACCCCCTGCACCAAGAAGTATGTGTTCAGTCCATCCTATACAACCGGTAGAGATGTTCCTTCACTGAGCTTAAAATACTTTGGGGCAATAAACGTCACTTTTAAAACCAGGCTTTGACTGCAACTCTATCTAACCCATCTTTCCTGTCTGTTTCCTGATTTTTGCAGAGATTGAGCAAAAGTTGAAATAGAAATCAATCACAAGATATGAACAAAATCAAAGTAGAGACGGAATCTGAAAACCAATGAAAAATACGTCATCCCACCCACTCGACCTATACAACTGTATTTCGACATACTGGAATATATGTTGCTCTTCTTACATCATATATATTGGCTTATCGGCCAACAGCCTTCCCATCTCTGAATTCCAAGAGCCTCCGAGGCCTTCCATACAGAATGGTGAAGGTACTGTTCACAGCCATGTCTTCTGCAGACACCCTAATTCTACCCATGTTATCCACCTCTCCTCACACAGAACCCAAATTGCATTGGTCCTTGATCAATGGGCACCTGATTTCTACTGAGTGGCCAGGACCAACGCCTTCCCACCTATTCCCAAAGAGGTTGGATGTGACAAAGAGTTGAAATCTGTGTAATCATTCGTAAACCTTGGGATTAGTTTTCATTTTTCCCAGACATAACTTCTCCTTTATCAAAACTCTCCAAGTAGCCTGATTTCTAGCCTAATACTTAATGTCCTGGCTTCACTGTCCTTTCCCAGCGCTGTTCTGGGTTAGTCTTCTCACCTGGATTATTGAAACAGTCTCCTAGCAATGTCCTTCCATCCTTCTATCCTTCCTTCCTTCCTTCCTTCCATGCCTACCACACACACCATCCCCACATTATCTTTTCTCTACTTAACAACAACAAAAAATTTAATATGACAACAAAAAAAATAATATGAATGATTACACAGAGATTTACACAGATATGTCTACACTTAAGCCTACATGTAAGGTCAGAACCGTTAGCTTCGGTCATATAAAAAGAAGCCCCAGTGTTCACCTCATCTCAGCAAACGTATGAATAGTCAGGATCATCGGGGTGCTGTTTACGAGGGGCAGCAGATGTGAAGTTCCACCCAGCGATCACGGCAAAGCATGTTCTGACACAACATAATCCTTTCTTCTCAGCCACGTGTTGTGATTAGACGTACGACAGGATATTCTTATAACCAAACTCCTGTCTCTGTAGTGCTTACAGGGAGCAGTGGATGGTACTCAAGTGTATTCCATCATATTCTGTGGGTCACTGCCTGAGTATGGGTTCTGGAGAACAGCATTAAGCATCTCACCTCACACTGTGACATCAGGGATGGTTTATCCTATGCTCTTCCCTTGCTGGCATCAAATAAGTTATGAGACCCTTAATGACATGAGAGATGGCTTAATCCCATGCTGTTCCATTACTGGCACCATACTGCCTCATTCTCCTCAGCTAGACCACTTTGGCAGCCCCCTAGGGACAAAGAAATCCTCCACCACACAGGGCTGATCATGCCACTACCCTATTTAAAATCAATCAAGGAATAACTAGCAACCACCTCATAAGCCATATCATCCACTGGCAAACACCTAAATCACTGGACTTTGCTCAATCCCCCATTTTCTGTTAAACCATAAGCTACTGAAATGTGATCCTCCTGACTTACGTTTGAAATTGCACACTGCGTTGCAGGTTAGAGGAGGTTCTGAGTAACTTCCTTAAAAGATGATTTGAGGGTTTCCCTGGTGGCGCAGTGGTTAAGAATCCGCCTGCCAATGCAGGGGACATGGGTTCGAGCCCTGGTCCGGGAAGATCCCACATGCCACGGAGCAACTAAACCCGTGTGCCACAACTACTGAGCCTGCGCTCTAGAACCCGCGAGCCACAACTACTGAGACCACGTGCCACAATTACCAAAGCCCACGCGCCTAGAGCCCGTGCTCCGCAACAAGAGAAGCCACCGCAATGAGAAGACCGTGCACTGCAATGAAGAGTAGCCCCTGCTCGCCGCAACTAGAGAAAGCCTGCGTGGAGCAACAAAGACCCAACGCGGTCAAAAATAAATAAAATTAATTAAAAAAAAAAAAAAAGAAAGATGATCTGAGTCGTTCCAACGACCTTTCCAATGTGTTGTGAAAACTCATTGCATTAATATCCCCAAGTACGATTTCAGCTATGCTCCACATGGACCACAGAAATAAAAATAGCTCCTGCTTGGATAAAATCCAGATTTTTCAGACTGACATCCGAGGCCATCCATTAGCGATATCCTGTTCCCACAGTGAGATCTCTACCTGGACTCCGGTCAGATGATGGCTATTCCTCCAAGCCAAGTCCTTATTCCTTCCCCATCTGCTACTTTAGCATCTTTATGAAATCCAAAAGTATCCTAAACACGCACCACTAGTGGCCACAGGAGTATACTGGGCCAGGGATTAAGCCCAAGCTATCTGACATCTCCACCGCTGTGTTCCCCAGATGAGGGGCGTGAACCACGAGCAGTAAGCGAAGTGATTTTAGGAATATAGAGTCATGAAATTAAAAAGCACTCAACATCTTAAAAACCATTTTAAAGAACACTCAACATTTTCAATCCTCACTTGGTCGTTGACAGGTCCTGGTCACCTATAGGTTTGGTGCTGGCATTTCTCTACCATCTCATGACATTAATTTCCTTTAATTTTTCTTTGTTTTTTTTCTTTTTAAAACAACAAGAGAAAATCCATCTCAGAGCCTTTGGCAGGCAAGCACAGCTAATGAGAATTTAATGGCTTTATTTGGATTTTGTAGTTTTCTTTAATGGTGCAGTTAAGTTGATGATGAATGATCCTGGATTTCCATTTAAGAAAATCATATAAAGTTTATTCCCAAAACACGTGAGAGAAAAAGAAAGTAGGTGGCTTTAACAAAAGTAAGTCATGATCTGTGTTCAGATGTTATGGAATTAACGATGGGTTTGGATGGTGATGTAGTCGATAGGCATGGCCATGGTGTGGGAAACGCTCCTGTGAGTTTTTTTGCTTCAAAAGAAGGCAACACTTTGCAAGGGCAGGCATTACCTATCTGAGTTCTATGACACAATTGGGCATTGGTCCTGCCTTTAAAAGGGGTTATGCACTGAACTGTTTCCCTCTCAAATTAAGATACACTGAAGTCCTAACACCCAGGACCTCACAGTGTGATCTTATTGGAAATAGGGTCATTGCAGATGTAGTCAGTCAAGTTAAGATGAGGTTATAGTGGGAATTCCCTGGTGGTCCAATGGTTAGGACTCTGCGCTTCCACTGCAGGTGGCACTGGTTCGATCCCTGGTTGGGGAACTAAGATCCCGCAAGCCACGCGGCCCGGCCAAAAAATAAAAATTAAAAAAAAAAAGATGAGGTCATACTGGAGCAGGATGGACTCTTAAACCAATATGATTGGTGCCCTTATAAGAAGATGGTCAAAATAAAAAAAAAAAACAAAATAATGCCATTTGCAGCAACATGGATGCAACTAGAGATTATCATACTAGGTAGAATAAGTCAGAAGGAGAAAGACAAATACCATATGATATCACTTATGTGTGGAATCTAAAATATGACACAAATGAACTTACCTACGAAACAGAAACAGACTCACAGACAGAGAGAACAGACTTGTAGTTGCCAAGGGGGAGGGGAGTGGGGGAGGGATGGATTGGGAGTTTGGGATTAGCAGATGCAAACTACTATGCATAGAATGGATAAACAATAAGGACCTACTGTACAGCACAGGGAGCTATACCCAATATCCTGTGATAAACCATTATGGAAAAGAATATGAGAAAGAATGTATATGTGTCTATAACTGAATCACTTCACTGTAGAGCAGAAATTAACACAAGATTGTAAATAAACTATACTTCAATAAAGATAAAAAAGAAGAAGATGGCCATATAAAGACAGACGTGCTGGGAGAGTGCCATGGTATGACAGACACAGAGCTTGGAGAGATGCAGCTACAAGTCAGGCAACACCAAACATTGCCAGCAAAGCGCCAGGAGCTAAGAAGCAGCATGGAAACATTCCCCTATGGGTGTCAGAGAGGACTCAGCCCTGCGGGCACCTGCATTGTGGACTTCTAGCCTCCAGAACTGTGAAATACACTTCTGTTGTTTTAAGCTACATCATTTTTGGTACTTTGTTGCTGCAGCCCTAGGAAGCTGATAAACAGGGGTTACTTAAAAATACTTGCTGACTTGACCTCAATCACCTCCCTGTCGAAAAAAGAACCTCTTGGGGACAGACAAGCATCTCTCCCCTGCACAGTTGTACCGTCTCCGTTTCCCACTGTTTTTCTTAGGTCAAACTTGTAAGATGGGACAGTCCAAAGTGGGTATCGGTACAACATGTTTTCCACTCAAGAAACGTGCCACACTTTTCCTAAGACTGCAAAACCATGAAACCACTTCCCACCAGAGTATTTGGAATCATTGTAAAGAATGATACCTGCTGACCCCCTACACATCCCCGGCATCCCCACTTCCTCTCATGAGAGCTACATGAGGCTCAGGCACTGCAGGGCTGCTGCAGTAGGGGGCCTAATTCCACCCCGCAGCGGCCCACAGGAAGATTCTCCATCCTCCAGAGCCGGGAGGACCTTCACCGTAAATTCGGTACGAGAAGCTCAAGGTTAATGACAGAAGCGCAGGCAGGTAGAACAGAACGATACCTCATTAATTTCCGCAATTAGGTTATTCGACAAGAGCAAATGAAAAGATGCTCTGATATTTGTAGCTCCTTAAGATGCTGGGGAGTCTTTTCTTTCGTTGTTTGCAGAGAATCTGCTCAGTGGAATATGGGTGGACCCTATTGTATATGTAACGCTTGTATACTTCCTACTTTATTTAGCCAGTGAGATTTCTATATGTGTCTATAGATAGATATACAGCTAAATATACACACGTATGAAATTTATATTAATGAAATAAACATGTGTAAATATTTATATATAAACAAAATAAATATATTTTGTGTGCATATGTATATATAGAAAATAAATCTCACAACAGTGGAGAAATCCTATGCATGTACATAGACACATATGCATATATATATCTTACATACACACACACACGGGATTTCTCTACAGTTATGAGATTAGGAGTTATTACATGTGCATATACACATATAATATATATATTATATACACATACAGTATTTCTATATATTTATTATGAGATTCATTTCATTCCTTGGCTATGAACATTCCATGTGGCACATGTATTTTGATAACCCTATTATTTACCAAAGACCAGGTCCTACCTAGATTTGAAACTCCAGGATCAGTTTCCCATAGAATAGCCAAATATATCTAAGTCTGACCCCTGTAGCAAGTGTAGAATTTTCAATATGCATCTAGCACCTTAGCGAAAATCTGACTCGACAGCAAACAATTCAGGGGTAAAGAAAAAATGAGGTCTCCCTAGATGTTGGGGGGAAAAATGACTGCTTTTGTTACTGTGTGTGGATACCTGCACACCGCAGTCTAGCCAGTCGCGGAAACCACACTTACACGGAGGAACCAGACAAACAACCCCCTGATGGGGAGAAGAACATACCCGGTTTTGGCGAAGTTTGTCCAGTACGTCATGACCACCGCGCTGAGCATGACATCATTCTTGGAGAAGTTGCAGCTGAAGAGCTCGGTAGGGCCGATCATGGGGATCCCGAAGACGTAGGGGACTTCGTCGCCATGGGCTGAGTCCGCCCAGCTGGGCTTCATCTCGCTTTGGCAGTGGTGGTAGAAGGCGTAGAAGTAGGTGGGTGAGCCGTACTGTGCGTGCAGGTCCGCGGTGGCCACGGCGGGGGCCACCCACTGGTGGTCAGTGAACAGAGCCACCAAGGTTTTCCGCCGCGTTTCGGGGTTCTCCTTATCTGCCCAGTCCGTGTACATGAACTTGATGGTCTCCCGCAAGGTGTCCTTCCCCTCCGGGTAGCCGTAAAGGTTGTCCACGAAGTTGGACACCAAGAAGTCAAAATCGTTGGGCGTCACACCATCCTCGTTATCCACGACGCCGTCCACGAACTTCAGCCCCTCCCCCTGGTTGACCCCGAGCATGATGTCATAGTTAAGGAATTCCCCCTGCTCCATCAGGATCTGAGGGTCGTCGGGGATGACATCCCCGTCAATGACGGGCCCGAAGGAGATGTGGTACGTGGCCGGGGTGATGGTCTGCTGAATGAGCTCTTTGTAGTTCCTATTCCGAAGGCATTCCACCATATCCGTGGTATCCAGCATGTTGCAGCCGGCTTTATCTGCCAATATCCGAGTGTACTTGGCAGGCTGGTAGTTCACGGCCCAGCTGGACAGGGCAGTCCCGCTCTGGATGATGGCCTTCTGGAAGAGACCTGCAGGTGCAAAATTGTGGACATGCAAATGAAAACCCGCAAGACAGAAAAGCAGCTTTTACTCAGCAAAGAAGGCTCTGATTGTCTCTCGGGCATGTGAATTTCTGGATACTGCAGCATTCAGCGCATTCGGCATCTCTTTCTCTCATTTCTATCTCGTCTTCCCCCTCCCCCACCTGCTGGACAGTGGTCTTATAGGATGCTCTCAGACACACACGCACGCGTGCACACACACACACACACACACACACACACAGAGTTTAGAAAACGAAACTGCGTTTACACTTTAGCTGCAGTGCTAAAAACATACAACCTCTTTCTCCTTCCCCAATTTTGTGTAATATTAGTGTCTCCATCCCCAGAATTCGTAAATAAAGAGTCTCAGAGTAATCACAACCCCCCAGCCTCTAAGAATATGCTTTGTGGCCATTAGAGGTCAAAGGCTGTTTTCTCTTACTGGCAAAACCAGGTACCACTTTATTACAGGGGGAAGATCCACTGAAATCAGTTTCAGAGTATAAATTCTGGAATGCATTTTTATTTCCACGCTCCATATACCGAAGGTACTAAAAACATGCAATGTTTTTAATTAGCTATTCCTAAAGAAATCTTCCCTTGAATGCCCCGCTAAAATGTATCTTTTTTTCCAAAAAAAATCATTAATTTCAAAGTTGCATCCACTCAAAGCCCAGACTTTTGTACAGTTCGTTCTGCCACATTTTAAACGTGTCTGCTTGGTGAGAAACTGGGAAAATATTGGGCTGTTTTATGAGCAAAATTCTGTGTAGCTTAAAATTTCCTATCTGAACAGTCTAGTATGTGGATGTCCAGAAGTAAATGAAAGTCTATTTTTAACTGCTCCAGTATGAGACGGAAGGCCATAAGATCATGGTGTTCTATTCCTTATCTCTTCCTGCCGCTTCCTTGAACTCCAGCATGATCTAGCTGTGACGCCTCGTAATTCACTGGGAGAACAAAAGCATTCAGCGGGGAGTCCAGAAATCCGTGCCCTGTCGACGTTTAAGGCCATACAAGCAATCAGGGATGAAGGAAACATGACTGCAATCAGGAGGATGTGATTCTAAAGACTAGAGGATTGCCTGCCGATGGCACACAAGAACGAGCTGCTTAAAACGATCTGGCTTTGCCCGACACAACATCTAGCTCGTTTGGGGTCAATTTCCCAATGTTTACCAGTCCGTTGGAAATGTGCGAGTACTGACTTGTGTGTCTGGCTCTCAAGGTGAATGTTTTAAAGCACCTTAAGGAAATGATGTCCATATTGGATCTATTAAAAGATTCATAACTGAAGACAACCAGAATTAGAAAAATGTTGCTGGAAGTTACACATTTTCTCTCTGTGTCATAACTGTTGGCCGTGATTGAGGTAGCCATGTATGTGTGTGTGTCTGTGTGTGTGCGTGCGTGCGTGTGTGTGTATGTATGTTTTGGTAGGCAAGTAATACAGTGTGGGATAAAACTTGAAAAATTAAAGAAAAAGTCACCTATAATTCATACTACAAAATAGGAGATACTTCAATATTTTTAGTATCATTCCTTCTTGTTGCTTTCCCTCCCTTTGGTCTGTTGTGTATAACTGTATCCCATATCTGCATAGTATACTGATGTCCTAATTAAGGAACTCCCCCCTGCTCCATCAGGATCTGAGAGTTGCTTGGAATGGCATCCCTGTCCATGACAGGGTCAAAAGGGAATGTGGTACCTGGCCAAGGTGATGGTTTGCTGAATGAGGTCTTCATATCATGCCTCCCAGGTTAATGCATATCTTAAGCACAATTCTTAAATTATTGTTCCTTCGAGTAAATGCACGTGTCATTAACAATGTTCTTGTCTTTCTGGTCTTGTAGCTTTTCCTTTTATTCTTTGCTATGAGAATGCTGTGGTAGAAAACTCCAGGAAAACACCTTTTTCCCACGTGTATGATGACTTCATTAAGTTATATCACGACAAGTGAAATTCGTAAGGCCAACAGTCTGGGTATGTTCATTAATTCTTGATTCTACTGCTGGGTTGATTTTAGAGAGCTACTTTGCAGAAATGATGTAAAGCATTACCATATTCGTTTCTGATCTACTGATTTAAGGAATTAACACTCTTCCCCCATTAGTTTTAGCTGACATGTGTTTGATTACTACTAGAGTTGGTCCTGACTATTTTGTAAAGGGAGAATCATAATATCCATTGAGAAATGGGAAAATACAGGTATTTTCTAAAACGGTATAGGAACCGTTATCACTACTGATCTAATTTACTCGCTGTTTCCTTTTTTAATAGAGGGTTAATACAAACATAAGCTTTTCATTCTACCTCTTCTCAGCCATTACGAAATAAAGAATCAAGAAATTCAGACTTCACAAGACTTAAAAATCATCGTCAATCATATCTTGCTAATGAAGCAATCAGGGCACAGAGTCAGCAACTTGTCCACGATAGTGTAGGAAGAGAGGAAAAAAATGGGATGCTGTCATATGGCACGATGATACATTCCCCCCCCCCTTTTTTTTTAACATGTTTAGGGTACTTTAAAGAAAGATAATATAAGACTCTTTAAAGAAAAATAATTCCTTTAAAGTTTCAGGTGCTTTTCATAAAAATGGTTCAAATAGATGTGGTAAATCCTTAAACCAACCAATGACACAGAAGGGAACATAACACGACCTTGATGATTTAGACTGTTATTATGAATATTCACTTGTACTTGCCAAAGTGCCCCAGGGCTGCATTTTCTTGTTTTGTTTTTATTTTTGTTCTATTTTTGAAGGGAGAGCCAGGAAGTTATTAAGGTGCCTCCAGGCCCACTGCACCCAATTTCTGTTGATTTTTCTCTTAAAAATCTCTCATCTGATATTGCTGGGAACCTCCATCACCAATGGACCAGAGGGAATCAACCTGAATTAGTCCACATCAAAGACGTGGCTTTATAACCATATGGCTACAAGCTTTGTTTATCACGAAATCTAAAACTCTGTAACCATCGTCCACATACTGATTCCCTTTCGTGTTTCTTCTCCCAAGATGAAAACTGTAGTTAATAAAATTTAAAGTTGTCCAAATAAGCTCAGACAGGCAAAAGCACGGTGTAGGCATTTCTAAAGAAGTCATTTTCCTCCAAATATTGTAAGCAACGCTCTTTGCCAGAAGTCTAAGTGAGAAAAATATATCGTTAGGATAGTTAATAATACTGTATTGCGTACTTAAAAGTGGCTAGGAGAGGAGATCTTAAAATTCTCATCAGAAGGAAAAAAATTTGTAACCAAATGGCGACAGGTGTTAACTGGACGTCCTGTGGTGACTGTTTTGCCAATTGGTATATTGTTTATACCAATAGCGAATCGTTATGTTGTACACCTGAAGCTAATCTAATGGTGTATGTCAATCATACCTCAATTTAAAAAATCAGAAAGCAAGCTGAGTTAAGAGAAGAGGATGTGCATACATGTCATCGGGGGGATTTTCTGTGGAGGTTTCAATAGAGACTATGGCCACCCTGCATGTGCCTTGGATAACAACTCAATACGGGTTCATTTCTGGGTCCCAGGGTTCCCTGCGCACTGTGGGGATGCTTTTATTACCTTCTGAATAGTGAGACAAGGTCAAGAGGCTGACACAAGAAGCACCCGCGCCGGAGCCGAAGATGGTCACTCTCTTGGGATCCCCACCGAAGGCCCCGACATTCTCCTCAATCCAACGTAATGCTTGGATCTGATCCAGGAGCCCGTAGTTGCCTTTGGCCGCCTGGTCGCCGGTACTTAAAAACCCTGCGAAAGAACACAGGATATTTGGGGTTGTCACCTACAAAATATACGTCAACATCGCTGCTATCTGGAAAGACATTCCACGGTTTCCTTTTTCATTCTTTACTTTTCCTTCCTATAAATGAGAAGCAACAGTGTAGCACCTTTTCCATGGCAGAAAGGAGTATATTATGTAAATAAGAGTTACAATGGTTTTTGTTTCTTCTGACACTATAATAAAGTGTCTCATCTGGGGGTTTGTATGGGGTTAACATATAAGGCGAAATGAATCTAAAATATTTACAATACACGACAATATCAGAAACCTATACACTTTACTAGATTTAAGCTATCACTCCTGTGTACATGTTGGTTTTCCTTGGGAAAACAAAAAAGACTCCTAGAAGAAGTTTTTCAGTAAGACTGTATGCACCGTATATAAAACCAGTATAGGTTTGCTTTTCCCCATTGAATTCCTCATTAATATTTTCATTTAACTCCTTTTAATGCTTAAATTTCAAAGTAAATTATAGCCATCATGTCATGCCACGCTTAAATAGTTCAGGATGCATCTCTATTTTTCTATATAAGGAAGATATCACAGTTACATGCAGGAACTTATAATTCTTTAATCTCAGCCAAAAGCCAGTGCATATTCAAATCTCCCCAACTGTCCCCAGAATAGCATGGGCTGGTACATTTTATTTTAAAAAAATAGGAGGATTCTGTAAATTAAGCAATTAGATTTCACTCAAGGCATCAGATTCTAAATTCGTCCTTTTTTAAAAGCTGCAAATAAGGCGACACGGGCATTTAATTGTGGCAAAGTGATCAGTTTTCGAGATCTATCTCATTCCCTGTTCCTCTCACACTGCAAAAAGATCTTGACCTGGAAACTCTGTTTTCCTCTGATGTTTGAAGGCATTTGTGTGGAAGAGACACTCTCCCACTCAGATTCAAAACTATGAATATTTTATAAAGCATCGTCCAAGCTTAAATACTTGCACAAACTTTAATCCAACTTTATGTCCAAATCTGTCTTGAATAAGCCTTCTGGGGGGAAAAAAAGTCATAAAACGTTGGGTTTTTTTTTTTTTTCCCCACTTCCCATTCTTACTCGCCCCTACACCAGAGCCCCAATTATATTTTTCCTTTCTGCACCATTTCTTTATTCCAAGGGTCATGACGTTCACCCATTTCAACGAATGCTTATTCAATAACCATGGAAAGCAGCCTCAGTGTTTCTATGAAGACAGACTGATCCAAGCCCTAAAGTAACAGAAATGAGAACCAATGCCTTCCAACACATCCCTAAGCAAAGCTGACAGCAATCCAAGAGGTCCTCGGAGTACCAGCTTCTCAAAACCTAAAACAAAATCATAAAGGATGAGATCTTACACCTACTGAGGAGACTGAGGCTTCCCTTCCAGAGCCTGCCGGAGTACCTGTGGGAAATGGGGGATGGGAGCCAGGAGGGGATTAGAAATGGTCTGGTTCAAAAGAAAGCAGCCAGAAGGGTTATTGTTGCTGTTATGTTAAAATCACAATAATCGGGACTCACGATGGCCTAGCCCTACAGGTAGATGCAAGATGACAACTGCCAAGTTGTACATTTAGGGCACATCGCACAAACCCGCTCCCCTCTTAGGTTCCTGGGGATGCATGTGAGATTAGCTAGGATGAGAGGGGGGGTTCAGATGTTTCCAGGTCCTCCTTGTTTAATTAGCAATTACTAATCAGTGTTTCATGCCTGTGAATGTTATGGGGCCTCCACATTCATCCCTTTTACGTTTTAACGTGCTTTCTCATAAAATGAATCACGCCCTGCTTGGGAGAAAAGCCTCTTTCACCCAACTTTATGGACGGAACGGGCTTATAATGGCAGCCTGGGTGCCGTGAAAGAACCATAAGACAAGCCTCTCTTCCCGCGTTCAGGAAAGAGGTGGTTGATTTCTAAAGGCTCCAGGAATTTTCTGGCAGAACTGTTCTGTTTTTAACTCATCCCGCCTCTGCCCACCTCCCTCCTACTCTCTGCTCTCACGGAATGACCTAGTCGCTTACTGTTTATGGGGAGGATCTGCAACAGCCGGTAAATCGCGAGGCTTTATGAAATCAGAGCCCCTCCGTCCCCAGGAATACATGATTTGTAAAACCTCTCCAACGGCGGGCTCATTAATCTTCCGTACCCTGGCAAATCTAACTTCTCCTAAGAGCAGCCCACGGAAAGCCTTGATCGTGGCAATTCTGCTCGCCTTTCCAAAGTCCTGAGGGAAACAGCTCTCCACGTGTCTCTGAACTTGAGCAAAGGAATGTGGGTTTTTTGGAAGCTGGTGTTTCCATAGCGTCTGCCGTGGAATCTTCATTTATTGCAACATCCAGGGATTGCTTTTTTTTTGTTTTGTTTTTTTTGGTTCTTTTTTAAAATTGAAATGGTAAGCAGGTCAGAGTCCCCACTGCAGGGACAGAATGAATGCAAGTCATTTTATGTTCCCTATGACAGCATATTCCTTTCCGATTCTGACTGTCAAAACACAGTGTTCGATATAACCCAGACAGAGGATGTGTGTGGGTTTCCTAGCGTGGGACTGTATGAACAACACGAGAGCAGCGCATCAACTGGGAAACAAACACACACAGTACCAAACATCGAGCACCCGCAGAAGTCAGTTTCCCAGATGAGCAGATAACTTTCTTTGACTGGCTAACGCCAGTGACTTTAAATAAACAGCTCCTTTCACGGACAAACATTCTTGGGCCCCAAATCCTCTCAGTGTTTCAGCTGATGAAACATTGGTTTTTGAGATTTACTGTCTCTGAACTGAAGCTTGTAAAGCAGTAAGCCGTTACCACTCCCCACACACAACTGAACAACGAAAGAGACGCACAAAGGAGACCATTTGAATTCACACGGATTAATGACGAGATTGATGCCGAGTTTCGTTCAAGGTAGTGGAAGGAACAAAACACACACACAAATGCACGGGATATGCTGAGGGGCTGCGCGGTTATTTTAAAACTCGGCTCATGGAAAAGATGCTTAAAAACCCCAAATCCCATTTCCCACCTGCAGGTTGGATGAAATGAATATAACGTGCGCTGTATTTGGTTTTAATATTGCTCTAGAATAGAAAGTTTCAGGGTTTTAACACAGTTAATCACGATCTAAACGGTTCTCGTTCATTTGAATTGCAGGGGTTATAGGAGAATGAGTCCGGGCCACATGGTTTTCTGTCCACTTCAGGTCAACGGTAAGAACCCAGAGGGGTCAGATGTGGCTGGATTTTGGTTCCTTTTAACATGACTTTAATGCCACAAAGGACTCTATCTCTTAGGAAATAATTCATGACGTAAACACAGTAGGCATTTTTTTGAGGACCATTACACAGACAATAATTACTAAGTGAATATAGAAAAGTATCTTTTATGTTTTCAGGGTGTGTATTCACCTGTAATTCGCAGAATTAATCTAGGGTCTCAACTATATTTCTAAAAGAATTCTATGTATGCGTGCATATATACGTATACATTTGCATAATGACCTATGTTGATTATTTGGTTTCTCTGCGGTAGCAGGAGCATTTGCAAAATACAGCAAACCACAAGCCTTTATTATATCAGAATCCCTCCCTCATATTTGTATAGATATGTGTGCAGACATATATACACACACACACATATACACATATATATATACATACACACATATATATGTATGTGTGTATTTGAGTGTGCGTGTGTATTTGAGTGTGTGTGTGTATTTGTACACATAATATTTAATTTAATAGAGTAAAGGCAAATGTTTAAATGAAATTGTTTCAATGAGAATAGACAGGATTTACTTTAGGTCACACAAATGAGCCCAATCAGAAATCTGTGGGATGAGAATTACAGCAGAGGTAGAAATGTGAAAAACAGGCCAATAAATGCACATCTATATTCTTGGATGTTTACAGGAAATTACTCCCTGGGTGCGTTGATTACAAGGTGAAAGTGAAGTTTTCTTACTGGAAAACCATTTATGACTTAACAAAAGGGCACAGATTCTAAAGGATAGGATGAAAGGGAAGGGGGGTATACATTCAAACTCTGCAGGCGTGATAGGCAAAGCTAATTGAAATTGTGTCTGTTTTTAGTTTTCATTCTACTTAAAAATGACACGAGTCATAACTGATGCTGCTTCCATGGTATCTCTTCATCAGCTCAGTATCACACAGAGCTACCTCCAATGTCAGTAGAATAAATGGAACACACTTATGAAGGACCCATGATTTCTACAGCATAGGTTTCCAAACCTGGGGCCCATGATGTTATTACTGGGATTCCCTGCACTGTTTTCATGAAGTATATTCTATCCCCACAGAATGATTTAGGATGAGGCTGCATAGGTGTCTTAAAGTACTTCAGTTGAAATTATATGGATTCATAAAACTAAGACCAGTTATATTCTGGAAACAAAATACCAAGTGATAAAGTCTGTTTATTACACAACGCCAATGAAAAGGTGAAGATAATTGGTAAACGTGTTTCATGATGATGAAAATTTGGCAACAGCCAGTCTGGAACCAAACCCCCTTTGAGCCAACCTTAGATTCTTTTTGGTTCAAAACCTCATCCTTGGGGCTTCCCTGGTGGCGCAGTGGTTGAGAGTCCGCCTGCCGATGGAGGGGACACGGGTTCGTGCCCCGGTCCGGGAGGACCCCACGTGCCGCGGAACAGCTGGGCCCGTGAGCCATGGCTGCTGAGCCTGCGCGTCCAGAGCCTGTGCTCCGCAACGGGAGAGGCCACGGTGGTGAGAGGCCCGTGTACCGCAAAAAAACAAAAATAAAAAAATAACCTGATCCTTGATCATTTCTCCAGATTTGTTGATGACTCAAGCTCTGCTGGCTCCCAGATCCTTTTGGTTTGATTTCTTGAATAGCTCATATACCTCATCACTCCTAGGATTCTGCACCCACAGTGTCCGAGATAAGACCTCCAGTTCATTGCCTCAACTTTGCTGCTTCCAATGCATTTCTACAGTATCAGTCTAATCACGGCGCTCCCCAACGTATACAAATTGACAAAACTCGTGAAAATGGAAATCTGAACGCCTTTGACCCCCCAGTTCTATTTCCATAAATGCTTTTTCTATAAAACATCTCTATCTGGATGTACAGAAATAAGTCATGCAAGGATCTACAAATAGAAATAGTCATGTAAGAATCCAATCAATTCTTACTGATTATAATTTTGAAAATAAGGATGACAGGAATCTCACCGTCCATGAATAGGAGATTTGTTGCATGAGTTCTGTTGGCTGAATCCATATAACGGGAGGCTCTTTGTGTGTATAAAATGATACAGAGTATTTAAGTGTGTAAACACAAAGCCACATCCAAGTTCTCCTCACAGAAAACTGTGAGTTGCTGAATACTGTGTCTTATGATCCGATTTTTATGAACATCATCAAATGGGTGTGTGAAATACAAACTCCGAAAGGAAATCAAGCAGTTCATAGCATTTCTCTATAGGAAGGCAGCTACAGGTGATTTTCACACTTAATTTTAAATATCTGTGTGCTTTTTCTTCCAACTTGTAACTGCTTTTTTAGCCATCACACACACACACACACACACACACACACACACACACACACACACAGAGCAAGCTTGCTTTAAAGTCAAATGCATTAGTGGGATGTCCAGGGCCATTCCCTGCGGTCCCATCTCTACATCTCTGGACATGCTCTACACACGCCATTTAGCCTACAAATCTACCACATTACACGTAACTGCCCCCTGGGATATGCCCGGCCTTTCTATCTCTCTTTGCCTTTGTATATTCCCTCTTCTCCATCTCTTGCTAGGATGTTCTTTACAGGACTGCTGGCATCCTGAAAGCTGTCTTCCTCCTGTAGATGTGGCCTCACATCCAACCCCACTATTTGCCCATGGGGTACAGTGCCACCCGGAGACCAGCTCTGTCACCTCCCTGGTCCAACCCCTTAGGCAGGAATCACCTGCAGATACAGGCACTGCCATTTTATCTCTTTCCCTCCACCAATGCGGGTCCCTTTTCAACATTTTCCTAAGGGTCTCAATTCTCTCAAGTCAGTAAATTGCTTTAAGTGAGCGTCTATGATAGAACTGACCACTCTATAGGAAGGGTATCTGCCCGCAGGTCTGTAGCCCGGTTATTGCTTGTACTGCAATCAGTCAAGTCAGCCTTGGATTTGAGTCTACAGGAAAGCATATTAGGCAAGATTTCAGAGCCCTTTTCATTTTGTTTATGGTTTCCTTTACCGTGCAAAAACTTGTAAGTTTGATAACTTACAGAATGGGAGAAAATATTGGCAAAGGATGTGACGGATGAGGAGCTTAACTTCCAAGGTAAACAAACAGCTCATCCAACTCAACAACAAGAAACAACCCAGTCAAAAAACGGGCGGCAGACCTCAACAGACATCTCTCCAAAGAAGACACACAGATGGCCAAGAGGCACATGAAAAGATGCCCAACATCACTGATCATTAGAGAAATGCAAATCAAAACTACAATGAGCTATCACCTCACACTGGTCAGAATGGCCATCATCAAAAAGTCTAAAACAATAAATGCTGGAGAGGGTGTGGAGAAAAGGGAGCCCTCCTGCACTGTTGGCGGGAATGTAAGTTGGTGCAGCCACTGTGGAAAACAGTATGGAGGTTCCTCAGAAAACTAAAGACAGAGCTACCATATGATCCAGCAATCCCACTCCTGGGCATATATCCAGACAAAACCATAATTCAAAAAGATACATGCACCCCAATGTTCACTGCAGCACTATTTACAATAGCCAAGAGATGGAAGCAACCTAAGTGTCCGTCGACAGATGAATGGATAAAGAAGATGAGGTACATGTGTACGATGGGATACTATACTCAGCCATAAAGAAGAAGGAAATAATGCCATCTGAAACATCATGGACGGACCTAGAGATGATCATACTAAGTGAAGTAAGTCAGACAGAGAAAGACAAATACCATATGATATCACTTATTTGTGGAATCTAAAATATGACACAAATGAATATATTTACAAAACAGAAACAGACTCAAAGACACAGAGAACAGACTTGTGGTTGCCAAGGGGGAGGGGGTGGGGGAGGGATGGATTGGGAGTTTGGGGTTAGCAGATGCAAAGTATATATAGGATGGATAGACAACAAGGTCCTACTGTAGAGCACAGGGCACTATATTCAATATCCTGTGATAAACCATAATGAAAAAGAATGTATATGTCTGTATAACTGAATCATTTTGCTGTACAGCAGAAATCAACACACTGTAAATCAACTATTCTTCAATAAAAAATACTGGAAAAAAATAAAAGATCTCAAAGCTTCATTCTTCTCAGCTGTGGAATGGAGAAGAGTAAATATCCAGCACATAACATAGCTTGGGGAACGAACAGCACTGTGTCTGATGGACAGTGTGTGTTTAAAGACAGTCACCGACTAGGCTGATTTCCTTGATACGAGAAACACTGCTAATTATTTCTGTTTCACCTACATATAGCAACTGAGGAGAGGTGTCTGTTGATAAGTAAAATGGGTCCGTAGGGAACACGGATAACTGGTCTACTTAGACTTTGCCTTTAAGATGAGGCAGATGATAAACCTCATGGGCTCTCTGACTGCAAATGTGGCTGGTGAATAACTGTGCGTGAAGGTGAGAGATATTTCTTTACAGTCTGTTTATTAAGTTTTAATGAGGTGCTTAAAGTCTAAAGAGAAAGGCAATGCAAAAAATATATCGCAGGCTTATGCATGCTGGGAAAATCATGGAGATGCTTATTCAAACAACATTTATGATATACCACAATGACCCAAGTAATGTGCTAAAAGCTGAGGGAAGATGATACATTAGAGTGGATTTCCATAGATATTTTAAAAACTTACACAAAATCTTTTTTTTTCATTTGTGAGCTTCAATTTGTTTTTAATAAGAATATTTTAAAACCTATTAGGATTGAAAGTCATACTTTTTGCCAACACAATATATTTATGAGACATACGTAAGATATATATTTAGTACCTATATGGTATTCAGGGCACTGTAAATTGCATTTAAGAAAAAGGAGATGACATACACCTCTATGTGACAAATGTGAAACATGATTTGGGTAATTCCTCTTAAAGTGAACAAATTTAAAGTAGGCTCCTCTGTTCTATCCTCAATTGCAAAACAAGCATGATGGTAGTGGGGTTTCCTAGTATTTACTGTTGGATATCGTCTGTGGGCAGACAAGAATTAATCTGATTTGTTCTCATTTATCCATAACATGATCACAACAACTGAACATAATAAAAAACCACGCATTCATTTTCATCTCTATCAAACGTCAGCGATGTCTACTCACTCACATAATGTTTTCTGGGTCCAGAAATATTCCCAAGCTTTCCAACGCTGGGAAACTTGGAACACGATTAAGAAGACTGTTTGTTGATGGTTTCCTTTGCTGGGCAAAAGTCTCATTAGGTCCCATTTGTTTACTTTTGTTTTTATTTCTATTGCCTTGGGAGAATGGATAAAGACGATGTGGTATAGATATACAATGGAATACTACTCACCCACATAAAAGAATGAAATAATGCCATGTAAAGCAACATGGATGGACCTAGAGATGATCATACTGAGTGAAATAAGTCAGACAAAGACAAATATCACATGATATCACTTATATGTGGAACGTAAAAAACGGATACAAAAGCATTTATTTACAAAACAGAAACAAACTCACAAACATACATAACAAACTTATAGTTACCAAAGGGGAAAGGGGGGGTGGAGATCAATTAGGAGTTTGGGATTAACATATACACACTATTATATATAAAATAGATAAACAACAGGTCCTACTGTATAGCACAGGGAACTCTACTCAATACCTTGTAATAACCTATAATGGAAAAGAATATGAAAAACATATATGTAACTGAATCACTTTGCTGTACACCTGAAACTAATACAACATTGTAGAAAAAAAAAGAAGACTGTTTTAATTAAGAAAACCACGGGGATGATCTTAGAGGATATAACACATTAACAACAAGTGAACAGAATGACCTATAAAAGAGCTAAAATCCCAACAGAACGTTTAGTTTCAGTTCGGAAAGGTTATTGAAGAAAGAAGGTGATATTTCCCAGCAATGAGTGTGTATATACCGTCCATGTTTCACACATGAAAACTGTCCCTTTAGTTGGATGCTTTGACCATGCTCTTTGCCCTGTTCTCACTTACTATATATTATAACTCTCCTAATATCAGTGTTTGGGGGACATTTCTGCTATTTTTCTTTCCAAGGATGGCTGGTTCACATGCCCATGACTCTCAAACTCCTGTTGTCCTCGACCACAATGCATACTTGGGACGCCTCTTCTAAGCCCCATTAAAGTACCTTTTCTTCTTACAAGACCCCAAACGGTAGCTAATTTTGAAAGTGAATGCTTTCAAATTGGAAGAGGATTTCACCAAGCGCTCGAGATGAGATTTTGCAATTCTGTGTCCACGAAACAGGACAGACTTTTGATTTGTGAGCAGTTACAAAATCCTATTGTCTCTCTTACTGTACGAATATTTACTGCTATAACTGCCATTGTCATTTTTGATAACTCTTTCCTAGGGGCACATGGAGATGCGGGGAAGGCTTTACTGAGAAATTTGGATGTTAGGAATTAAGCCTCCTCCCTGAAAGAACATAACAAAAAACACAAAATGGGTCACAGAACAACACTGATATGGGCAAATTCATCTCAAGAAGAAGATAACTCTCTGTTCTTACAGATTAGATGTTAAACTACTCTAATTGTGCCAATTTTCTATTCAAGAACTTTTTACACCTCACAAACTTGTGCTTCAACAAAGCAGTTCTCCAGAGTCAAAAACGTCAACTCTCTCACACACAGAAGGCACAAAGAGCCACCTTTGGTCCATTAAATATTGACCATGACCCTTGGGTTCAACAAATGATCATTTACCTCGCAGTGGCCGAAAAGCAAAAGCAGAACCAGAACTGGAGTCGACGGTGGGAAAAGTACAGATTTTAAGATAATGAAAATGTAATCAAGATTAAATATTAACAAGCACATGGGGTTAACTGACAGTTCATTCAACAGAACTTCATGGGTGTCTGGAATATTCCAGGCACTGCTTGGCCTTATGGTGAAGAGAAAGCCATCATTTATGAAGGGGATAAAACTAGATCTTGGACCACCTGAAACTCATATTCTACTGTGTGTAGACAGACCATAAATAAAAACTAAATAATGTCTGTGGTATGAGTTTCCTACTGCTGCTGTAACAAATCACCACCAACCTAGTGGTTTAATACACACATATGTCTTTCTTTATTATCTTCTTTTTAAAATTTATTTTTCATTTTAAAATGTTTTTTAATTAATTATTCTTTGGCCGCGCCATGTGGGATCTTAGTTCCCCGACCAGGAATCAAACCTGTACCCCCTGCAGTGGAAGCAGTCTTAACCGCTGGACCATCAAGGAACTCCCTACACACTTATTTCTTAGATTACAGTTTTGGAGGTCAGAAGTCTAAAATGCTTCTGGAGGGATATTTTCTCGCTGAAGCTTAATGGAGAAAATGTTTCCTCTCCTTTCGTTTTTTTCTAGGTTCAAGAGTGTTGGCAGTCACGATATAAGGGGCAGAGTCTCTGGTCAGGGAGGTCACTGCAGACTTTGGTATGTTATTTTTAATGTCACCTGTGAACCTGCCAGCCTCGGCAAGAAAAAAGGGCATGGAACCTTCCCTCACCACCTCCTCTTTTATCAGCAACCCTATAGCTGCTCTTCATGAAGAGGCAGGAAGAAAAGAGAAAAGTTCTCTCTACCCAGACACAAAAATCCTGGAACCGAGTATGTCTCTCTCTCTTTCTTTTTTGCTTCATCTGCCAGAAGTTGTGACCAATTTTATGCTCAACTCAAGTACCAGAAAGTCTCTGTTCCTTTTGTGTCTCTAGATGGAATCTGGACTCTTATTTTTGGGAAAAAAATGCATGGGGTACTATATTCTGATGTTGCCTCCTCAAACAGTCCTTAAATTGAGTGAAATCAAGTGAACATACATACATATGTGTGTGTGTACCCCTATACATTTTGATGTTCTAATCATTTCTAAGTGTACAACTCAATGGGATTAATTACATTCACAATGATGTTCAACCATCACCACTGCCCTTCTGCAAAACCTTTCATCACCCCAAAGAGAAACTCTCTAACTATGAGGCAGTAGGTCCCACTGAGTCACGTGTCCATAAGATGTGTTACCTACATATTGGGCTAAGTCTGCTTAAGTAGGTGTGATATCTGTATTAATGACCAATGCCACCCCCTACCACTCCCATCTGCAATGATGGAATGGATCCTTTTGTTCCCCTCAAATACATATGTTGAAATCTTAACCCCCAATGTGACGGTATTAGGTGGTAGGGTCTTTGGGAGGTGATGAGGTCGTGAGGTTGGAGCCCCCATGAATGGGATTTACGCCCTTATAAAAGACACCCCAGAGAACTAGCCATGCGAGGATACGACTTTAAGAAGTCGGCAGTCTGCCTCCGGAGAGAGGGTCCTCCCTCGCCCCCAGAACTCGACCACTCCGGAACCCACATTTTCCAGCCTCCAGAACTATGGGAAATACATGTCTCTTGTTTATAAGTCACCCAGTCTGTGGTGTTTTATTATAGCAGGAAATCAGTCTGAGACACCACTACAGCCTGAAACCCAGCAGGACCTTGTGGGACCTGCCCAGGGACAGATCCCTCCCTGATATCCCCTGCCTCTTATATGCAAAACGGCGTTAGCCTCCGAGGCCTTCAAAGAGCAAATTTAATTAGAGAAGTGAGAAAATATAGAAACAAAGGAAAACAGTCACGCAAGACAAAAAAATAATAATAGTTTAGCCATTAAACAAAGTCAAGGACCTTTGGTTTCTCCTCAAGGACTACAGATCATATTCTGAGCCACGTCCTTTGAGCTGTTTTGCAGATACCGAAACCTCCACCAGGTGGAAGAAGTTAACTGCATGACGCCCACCAGCACGCAGACCCCAGACCAACTGGAACCAGAGGGTTGATGATTGAGATTTCTGAAACATCACCCTGTTACCTCACTGTCAACCAATCAGAGAATTGTGCACAAGCTGATCACATACTCTGCAACCCACACTTCTAATGCTGCTTTTGAAGAGCCTTCTCTATTTACAACAGCCAGGACATGGAAGCAACCTAAATGTCCATCAACAGAGGAAGGGATAAAGAAGATGTGGCACATACATACAATGGAATATTACTCAGCCATAAAAAGGAACGAAATAGTGTCATTTGCGGAGACGTGGATGGACCTAGAGACTGTTATACAGAGTGAAGTAAGTCAGAAAGAGAAAAACAAATATCGTATAATATTGCTTATATGTGGAACCTAGGAAAATGGTACAGACAAACTTATCTGCAAAGCAGAAATAGAGACACAGATGTAGGGAACAAACATGGATACTAAGGGGGGGGAGGGGGGGCAGGATGAATTGGGAGATTGGACTGATTGATTATATATACACTACTATGTATAAAACAGATAACTAATGAGAACCTACTGTAGAGCACAGGGAGCTCTACTCAATGCTCTGTGGTGACCTAAATGGGAAGAGAATCTAAAAAGGAGGGGCTATATGTATATGCATAACTGATTCACTTTGCTATACAGTAGAAACTAACATAACATTGTAAAGCACCTATACTCCAATAAAAAATGATAAAAAGAAAGCCTTGTCTAAAATCCACCAGGGAGTTCAGGTCTTTTGAGCATGAGATGCCCATCCTTGCTTGGCACCTGCAACAAACAACGTACTTTCCTTCACTAAAACCTGGTGTCAGTAAACTGCCTTTACTGCATGTCAGGCAAATGGACTCAATTTTGGTTCCATAACACGCCCTTGCTGGCTAAGAGATCTGAACATCCATTTCTCCAATGAAGAGTCCTTCAAAACGTCCACCGTAGCATTCAACTTGTCCGACCCCTTCACATTATTTTGTTGTTACTGTGGACGTTGTTTTGTAATCCACATTTACGTAAGTAAAGCAACTGTGAAATGCATTTACTTTAAGAGAGAAAACAGCAAATGATGGAAAACGGAATACTTTTCGTCTAATTATCCAAGACTGGTTTAAAAAGCAACTACTATTCCCCAACCTAGTGAGGTCTTGGGTCAGCCAAAATGCTTCTCTATCTACAGCAATTTGCTGAATGTGGAATCATGGCGGCTAATTTTCAAAAGCATGACATTGAAATGTGGCATAAAGTTCAGTTTCCAAGAAAGATCCCATTATGTCGATCCCATTACATTTTTTTCCCATAGCTAAATTCTACACTCTTACACACTGAAATGCTTTCAAGGGAAGGAATAAAATGGAAAAAAAAATTTAATTGACCATCACATTTAAATAGAAACTTCAAATAACGCCTAACATCTTTACCCAAAACACCTTATAATTAACAAATTCACTTTGTTTGTGTTTCTTTCAATTACCAATATTTCTGGCTTCTTGAGTTAGGTCTGTGGCTAAACCCTCATATTATTTTAAAAGCCTAGGGTAACACCAAACAGTTGATTAATAACGAGTTATTTTTATAAGAAAACTAGCTGATTCTCATCTAGATTTATTTTTAATCACCCTCCTTGCCCCGGCTCCATATTGTGTACCTGGTAAACTGGGTTAAAAGATTTTTCTTCTCTACCCTCCCTGCCTGCGTTAAACATCTAGAGATCTTTTAAGAAATGCTCATGCCTAATCCCCAGTGGTAGAGATTTTTTTAAATTAATTTTTATTGGAGTATAGTTGCTTTACAATGTTGTGCTAGTTTCTACTGTACAGCAAAATGAATCAGCTAAACGTATACCTATATCCCCTCTTTTTGGATTTCCTTCCCATTTAGGTCACCACAGAGCACTGAGTAGAGTTCCCTGTGCTCTACAGTAGGTTCTCATTAGTTATCTATTTTATACATAGTATCAATAGCGTACATATGTCCATCCCAATCTCCCAATTCATCCCACCCCCCTCCTTGGTATCTATACATTTGTTCTCTGTGTCTGTATTTCTGTTTTACAAATGAGATCACCTGTACCATTCTTCTAGATTCCACATATATGCGTTAATATACGACATCCGTTTTTCTCTTTCTGACTTACTTCACTCTGTATGACAGTCTCTAGGTCCATCCACGTCTCTACAAATGACCCAGCTTCGCTCCTTTTTATGGCCGAGTAATATTCCATTATGTATATGTACCACATCCTCTTAATCCATTCCTCTGCTGATGGACATTTAGGTTGGTTTCAGGTCCTGGCTACTGTAAATGCTGCTGCTATGTCTGACGTACTTCACCTAGCATGATCATCTCTAGGTCCACCCATGTTGCTGCAAATGGCATTATTTCATTCTTTTTGATGGCTGAATAGTATTCCACTGTATATATGTAGCACATCTTCTTTATCCATTCATCTGTTGATGGACGCTTAGGTTGCTAGCCAAGACCAATGGCCTTATTTTTTAATTATCTTAAGGGTTCCTGATGATGGCTGGTGACTAATGCCAACTTTTACTAAAAAAATATCTCCTAAGTTTTTCAAGTGATAGTTTACAACCCCTTGGTGATGATCTTCTAGATCTGTGACTTCATTTGGGGTTTCACAGACTGGAGATTGCCTCTTGCCCTGATTTCCTCTGCATTCATTATCTGGAAATCCAGGCTCCCTCGTCGATTTCTGCAGGTACTCTGAAATTCAGGAGGTACAGGGAGAGTGGAGGGGGCAGCGTGCTTCTGTGCGGACATTTACTGGTGTTCAGAGAAAGGGGTTGTGCTCTGGCAATACGAACACGAGTTGTTTTGTTTGGAAGGCTATTTTTTTAGAGCGGTTTTATGTTCACAGCAAAATTGAGAGGAAGGTACAGAGATTGTTTCATATACCCTCTGCCCTTCCCCCAGCCTCCCCCTTTGTCAATATCCCCACTAAATGGTGCATTTGTTACAATCGGTGAACCTCCATGGACATGTCATTATCACCCAGATCCCATGGTTTACATTAGGGGTCAGTCTCTGTGTTGTACATTCTATGGGTGTGACAGACGTATAAAGACAGGGATCTACCATTACGGTATCGTACAATGCAGTCTCAGCGCCCTAAAAATCCTCTGTGCTCTGCCTGTTCACTGCTCCCTCCCCCCAACCCTTGTCAACTACGGTTCTTTTTACTGTCTCTATAGTTTTTCCTTTTCCAGAAGGCCACAGAATTACAATCCTACAATATGCATCCTTACCAGAACTGGCTCTTTCACTTTCGTCATAGGCGTTTAAGATCCCTCCATGTCTTTCCATGGCTTGGCAGCTCATTTCTTTTTATTGCTGAGTAAGAGTCCATTGTCCGGATGGACCAGTTTCTTTATCCATTCACCGACTGAAGAGCATTTTGTTTGCTTCCAAGTTTTGGCAATTATGAATCAATCTGCTAGAAACATTCCTCAGAAGGTTTTTGGATGGACATATCTTCATCTCCTTTGGGAGATGATTGCTAGACCTCTTATACTATTAGTTTTATAAGAAACCACAAAACGGTCTTCCAAAGTGGCTGCACCATTATGCCTTCCAATCAGCAATGAGTCAAAGTTCCTGTCGATCCAAAATCTTGGAAATAGAATAGACAAAATGCAAGAAACATTTAACAAGGACCTAGAAGAACTAAAGATGAAACAGACAACGATGAACAACACAATAAATGAAATTAAAAATACCCTAGATGGGATTAATAGCAGAATAACTGAGGCAGAAGAACGGATAAGTGACCTGGAAGATAAAATAGTGGAAATAACTACTGCAGAGCAGAATAAAGAGAAAAGAATGAAAAGAACTGAGGACAGTCTCAGAGACCTCTGGGACAACATTAAACGCACCAATATTCGAATTATAGGGGTTCCAGAAGAAGAAGAGAAAAGGAAAGGGACGGAGAAAATATTTGAAGGGGTTATAGTTGAAAACTTCCCTAATATGGGAAAAGAAATAGTTAATCAAGTCCAGGAAGCAGAGAGAGTCCCATACAGGATAAATCCAAGGAGAAACACGCCAAGACACATATTAATCAAACTGTCAAAAATTAAATACAAAGAAAACATATTCAAAGCAGCAAGGGAAAAACAACAAATACACACAAGGGAATCCCCATAACATTAACAGCTGATCTTTCAGCAGAAAATGTGCAAGCCAGAAGGGACTGACAGGACATATTTAAAGTGATGAAGGAGAAAAACCTACAACCAAGATTACTCTACCCAGCAAGGATCTCATTCAGATTTGATGGAGAAATTAAAACCTTTACAGACAAGCAAAAGCTGAGAGAGTTCAGCACCACCAAACCAGCTTTACAACAAATGCTAAAGGAACTTCTCTAGACAAGAAACACAGGAGAAAGAAAAGACCTAAAATAACAAACCCAAAACAATTAAGAAAATTGGAATAGGAACATACATATCGATAATTACCTTAAATGGAAATGGACTAAATGCTCCCACCAAAAGACACAGACTGGCTGAATGGATACAAAAACAAGACCCATATATATGCTGTCTACAAGAGACCCACTTCAGACCTAGAGACACGTACAGACTGAAAGTAAGGGCATGGAAAAAGATATTCCATGCAAATGGAAACCAAAAGTAAGCTGGAGTAGCAATTCTCATATCAGACAAAATAGACTTTAAAATAAAGCCTATTAGAAGAGACAAAGAAGGACACTACATGATGATCAAGGGATCGATCCAAGAAGAAGATATAACAATTGTAAATATTTATGCACCCAACATAGGAGCACCTCAATACACAAGGCAAATACTAACAGCCATAAAAGGGGAAATCGACAGTAACACATTCATAGTAGGGGACTTTAACACCCCACTTTCACCAATGGACAGATCATCCAAAATGAAAATAAATAAGGAAACACAAGCTTTAAATGATACATTAAACAAGATGGACTTAATTGATATTTATAGGACATTACATCCAAATACAACAGAATACACATTTTTCTCAAGTGCTCATGGAACATTCTCCAGGATAGATCATATCTTGGGTCGCAAATCAAGCCTTGGTAAATTTAAGAAAATTGAAATTGTATCAAGTATCTTTTCTGATCACAATGCTATGAGACTAGATATCAATTATAGGAAAAGATCTGTAAAAAATACAAACACATGGAGGCTAAACAGTACACTACTTAATAACGAAGTGATCACGGAAGAAATCAAAGAGGACATAAAAAAATACCTAGAAACAAATGACAATGGAGACACGACGACCCAAAACCTATGGGATGCAGCAAAAGCAGTTCTAAGAGGAAAGTTTATAGCAATACAATCCTACCTTAAGAAACAGGAAACATCTCGAATAAACAACCTAACCTTGCACCTAAAGCAATTAGAGAAAGAAGAACAAAAACACCCCAAAGTTAGCAAAAGGAAAGAAATCAAAAAGATCAGATCAGAAATAAATTGTGACAAAGAAATGAAGGAAACAATAGCAACGATCAATAAAACTACAAGCTGGTTCTTTGAGAAGATAAACAAAATAGATAAACCACTAGCCAGACTCATCAAGAAAAAAAGGGAGAAGCCTCAAATCAATAGAATTAGAAATGAAAAAGGAGAAGTAACAACTGACACTGCAGAAATACAAAAGATCATGGGAGATTTACTACAAGCAACTCTATGCCAATAAAATGGAAAACTTGCAAGAAATGGACAAATTCTTAGAAATGAACAACCTGCCAAGACTGAATCAGGAAGAAATAGAAAATATGAACAGGACAATCACAAGCACTGAAATTGAAACTGTGATATAAAATCTTCCAACAAACAAAAGCCCAGGACCAGATGGCTTCACAGGCGAATTCTATCAAACATTTAGAGAAGAGCTAACACCTCTCCTGCTCAAAATCTTCCGAAATATAGCAGAGGGAGGAACACTCCCAAACTCTTTCTACAAGGCCACCATCACCCTGACACCAAAACCAGACAAGGATGTCACAAAGAAAGAAAACTACAGGCCAATATCACTGATGAACATAGATGCAAAAATCCACAACAAAATACTAGCAAACAGAATCCAACAGCACATTAAAAGGATCATACACCATGATCAAGTGGGGTTTATTCCAGGAATGCAAGGATTCTTCAATATATGCAAATCAATCAATGTGATAAACCATATTAACAAATTGAAGGAGAAAAACCATATGGTCATCTCAATAGACGCAGAGAAAGCTTTCGACAAAATTCAACACCCATTTATGATAAAAACCCTGCAGAAAGGAGCCATAGAGGGAACTTTCCTCAACACAATAAAGACCATATATGACAAACCCACAGCCAACATCGTCCTCAATGGTGAAAAACTGAAAGCATTCCCACTAAGATCAGGAACAAGACAAGGTTGCCCACTCTCACAACTCTTATTCAACATAGTTTTGGAAGTTTTAGCCACAGCAATCAGAGAAGAAAAGGAAATAAAACGAATCCAAATTGGAAAAGAAGAAGTAAAGCTGTCACTGTTTGCAGCTGACATGTACTATACATGGAGAATCCTAAAGATGCTACCAGAAAACTACTAGAGCTAATCAATGAATTTGGTAAAGTAGCAGGATACAAAATTAATGCACAGAAATCTCTGGCATTCCTATACACTAATGATGAAAAATCTGAAAGTGAAATCAAGAAAACACTCCCATTTACCACTGCAACAAAAAGAATAAAATATCTAGGAATAAACCTACCTAAGGAGACAAAAGACCTGCAGAAAATTATAAGACACTGATGAAAGACATTAAAGATGATACAAATAGATGGAGAGATATACCATGTTCTTGGATTGGAAGAATCAACATTGTGAAAATGACTCTACTACCCAAAGCAATCTACAGATTCAATGCAATCCCTATCAAACTACCACTGGCATTTTTCATAGAACTGGAACAAAAAATTTCACAATTTGTATGGAAACATATAAGACCCCGAAACGCTAAAGCAATCTTGAGAACGAAAAACGGGGCTGGAGGAATCACGCTCCCTGACTTCAGACTATACTACAAAGCTACAGTAATCAAGACAGTATGGTACTGGCACAAAAACTGAAAGATAGATCAATGGAACAGGATAGAAATCCCAGAGATAAACCCACACACATATGGTCACCTTATCTTTGATAAAGGAGACAGGAATGTGCAGTGGAGAAAGGACAGCCTCTTCAATAAATGGTGCTGGGAAAACTGGACAGGTACATGTAAAAGTATGAGATTAGATCACTCCCTAACACCATACACAAAAATAAGCTCAAAATGGATTAAAGACCTAAATGTAAGGCCAGAAACTATCAAACTCTTAGAGGAAAACAGAGGGAGAACACTCTATGACATAAATCACAGCAAGATCCTTTTTGACCCACCTCCTAGAGAAATGGAAATAAAAAAAAAACAAATGGGACCTAATGAAACTTCAAAGCTTTTGCACAGAAAAGGAAACCATAAACAAGACCAAAATACAACCCTCAGAATGGGAGAAAATATTTGCAAATGAAGCAACTGACAAAGGATTAATTTCCAAAATTTACAAGCAGCTCATATAGCTCAATAACAAAAAAACAAACAACCCAATACAAAAATGGGCAGAAGACCTAAACAGACATTTCTCCAAAGAAGATATACAGACTGCCAACAAACACATGAAAGAATGCTCAACATCATTAATCATTAGAGAAATGCAAATCAAAACTACAATGAGATATCATCTCACACCAGTCAGAATGGCCATCATCAAAAAATCTAGAAACAATAAATACTGGAGAGGGTGTGGAGAAAAGGGAACACTCTTGCACTGCTGGTGGGAATGTGAATTGGTTCAGCCACTGTGGAGAACAGTTTGGAGGTTCCTTCAAAAACTACAAACAGAAGTACCATATGACCCAGCAATCCCACTACTGGGCATATACCCTGAGAAAACCGTAATTCAAAAAGAGTCATGTACCACAATGTTCACTGCAGCTCTATTTACAATAGCCAGGAAATGGAAACAACCTAAGTGTCCATCATTGGATGAATGGATAAAGAAGATGTGGCACATATATAAAGAAGATGTGGCACATATATAAAATGGAATATTACTCAGCTATAAAAAGAAATGAAATTGAGTTATTTGTACTGAGGTGGATGGTCCTAGAGTCTGTCATACAGAGTGAAGTAAGTCAGAAAGAGAAAGACAAATACTGTACGCTAACACATATATATGGAATCTAATGGGAAAAAATGTCATGAAGAACCTAGGGGTAAGACGGGAATAAAGACAGACCTACTAGAGAATGAACTTGAGGATGTGGGGAGGGGGAAGGGTAAGCTGTGACGAAGTGAGAGTGGCTAGGACATATATACACTACCAAACGTAAAATAGGTAGTTAGTGGGAAGCAGCCGCATAGCACAGGGAGATCAGCTCGGTGCTTTGTGACCACCTGGATGGGTGGGATAGGGAGGGTGGGAGGGAGGGAGACGCAAGAGGGAGGAGATATGGGAACATATGTGTATGTATAACTGATTCACTTTGTTATAAAGCAGAAACTAAGACACCATTGTAAAGCAATTATACTCTAATAAAGATGTTAAAAAAAAAGAACGTATATATGTGTATAACTGAGTCACTTTGCTATATAGGAGAAATTAGCACAACACTACATCAACTATACGTCAATTTAAAAGAACATTAAGGTTCTACTGTTTTCTTTCAAAGCTACATATACAATCTTGTTTGTTTCATCTACTCTTTACTATCCCTTCTCTGTTCAATCAGGTTACTTCTATAAACTATATGTTTCCATATTCATATTATGTCCATTTGATGCTCTCATTACATGAATATTGAATGGATAAATAAATGTTCTCTTAACAGGTGACAGGTGGCCTCCCTACCTTCCCAAAATTCAGGTTTCCAGTATTGGGGTGATTTGAGTGTTAGAAGGGTACAGGGATTGACTGAGAGGATGGCAGAGGTGATTAAACGTACAAAGGTGTACTCCTATCTTAGACTCTTTGCTCGCCAGAGTCATTTATTTTCAACAGATGGTGCATAGCAGAGCTTTAGAGATGTTGTTCATGGATTGCGCAATTATGCATTTAGCAAGAATGCGTGGCATACGTCCTACAGCAGTGATTTCCAGCTGAAAGCGCTGTATCTGGTCTTCTGCAGAAGCCCCTGGGAGCCTTACCTTCCGCTGGCAACAATGTAACATGGATGGAGCTGGCTGCATGGAAAGGGGGACCGCTTCCAACAATGTCACCTTAACCTTGTCATAAAGTTGACTCCCTTGAGCTACTAATTAATCTGCTGAATGGAAAACACAATGCTTGTTGTCTGTCAAGCTTTGTTTTAGAGATACAAGCTTGTCCATTCGGAAGCAAAATGTATATGAGTCTTGTTAACAAATGATTCTACATTAACTTTTGTTTCATATACAGGTATTAGTATAGATAACAGAGACTGCAGATACCTTGTTATACATCACAATGTTTTATAATATATACATATATTCCTATGCTACATTGATATTCTATACAACTGAACTTAAGTGGGCGTGTATAATCAGGGAATTATAGGAGAAAAATCACTAAGTAGGCATCTCTTTATAATTATAGGCTGGAATAAATTAACTTTTAGCTAATATAATACAGATACAGATTTTATGAAAGAGTGGTGGGGCAAGAAAAGGGTAGGGGATTAAGAGGTGCAAACTAATATGCACGAAATAAATTGGCTATAAGGATATAATGTACAACACAGGAATATAGTCAATATTTTATAATAACTTTACATAGAGTACTACCTATAAAAATGTTGAATCACTATGCTGTACACCTGAAACTAATATATTGTGTCAACTAAACCTCAACAGCAACAAGAAAACTTGGTTCTTCAAGGAGCAGATGCACAGATACTGTATAATATCACTTATTTGTGGCGTCTAAGAGATAAAACAAACTTGTGGATATAACAAAAGGAATCAGACTCACACATACAGAGGAAAAACGTGGTTCTCAGTGGGGAGAGGGAAGGACGAAGGGGTAAGATAGGGGGAGGGGAGTAAGAGGTAAAAACTATTATGTATGAAACAAATAAACTACCAGGATATATTCGACAGCACAGCAAACAGAGGCAATATTTTATAGTAACTTTAAATACAGTATAATCTATAAAAATCTTGAATTACGATCTTTACACCTGGAATTTAATCAATATTATAAATCAGCAACAACAACAAAAAATTAACTGGCACTTGACCAGCAATACAAAACAGATGACAATTCACAATTCCTATGATATCAGAGGGTTATATGCAGCGCTATTCAAAGTGTGTCTAAGAAATTGCAGTGACCATAACATAAGGGAACCAGTGAGATGTGGAAATCCTCAGGTCACACCCCAGAGCTACCGAATCCAAATTTGGTGGGGTGGGCTCAAGAATCTGCATTTCAATAAGCCCTGCAGGAGATGCTAATAAATGCTAAAGCATTTGCGTATCGTGTCTTTGGCCATAACTGTCACTACCTGTCTATAACTATATGGTCATACCGATAACCCAAATGCAAGATTCGGATAAATACATTTAAAAGACACTTGATAGACCTAACCACTGACTACAGTTCCACGAACAAGATAAAAAACGTGCGTGAGGATGTCTTCAAACTTATGAATAAATGTGACTGTATTCCATGCTGTTGGGGAAGCAGGGTACTCCCTCCTCCAGATGATACCATCTGAATCTGACATTTGTCTTTGGGAGTCTACATCTAGACGCTTGTATGAAGTCTATGGGATCGAGCTGTGAAGGAACCACCTCTGTAAAGAAGAAATATTCGACAATCCAGGAATACTGGTTTCATCTAGATGGCAAGATAAAAAGAATTTGCTCCAAACATATTGGTCACCTTTTCGATTGCCCTACCTCCTCCTTTGCTGTGTTTTCTGATGTATTCCAAGGTCCTTGGTCCTACTGTTTTACCTTTTCCTTTTCCTATTTTGCCAAATTTCTTCAAACTTCCGGCTCAATGACCTACCCGTCATGAGGGGCTACAGACTCATTTCAGGAAATGCTCCATCATTCCAATCCAAACTCAAGGGATGTTATATTTTTTTTGCCTTTTCACATGGAAAGAAGTTACATATTTCCCCACAAACCAATGGTTTCCTATAATTGTTATTTTTTGGGGGGGGGGGAGGTGAGCGGGGAAGGAGACAGAATGGGACGAGTATGCCCTCTAGAGCTCATCACAAGCCGTTTGTTAAAAAAATCATATGGCATTTTGCTAAGTGAAATAAGTCAGACAAAGACAAATACTGTATGGTATCACTTATATACGGAATCTAAAAAATACAACAAACTAGTGAATATAACAAATAAGAAGCAAACACAGATATAGAGAACAAACTAGCGGTTACCAGCGGGGAGAGGGAAGGGGAGAGGGTTAAGGTAGGGGTAGGGAATTAAGAGGTACAGACTATTAGGTATAAAAGAAGCTGCACGGATGTACTGTACAGCATGGGGACCACAGCCAATATTTCACAATAACTATAAACGGAGAAGAACTATTAAAGCTGTGAATCAATATGCACACCTGTACCACACAACACTGCAGAACAACTACACTTCAGTAAAGAGAAATCATATGGCAACCAAAAGCGTACCGGCTGACTTTAACATATGCTCCCTTGACTGTCAAAACTGCGTAACTGCGTTACGAATAAGTAACCAGGTTTGTATCTGTAGTCATAGCTATGGTATGTGAAATTCTAAACCTGAGCATTTAGAAGCCGTCCATGGCATGGTGGGATTCCTTTGAGAAACAGATCAAAGCCCTTTAGGAAGTTTTTGACAAGTGAATAAATAATAAGGATGCACAGTTCATTTTCTGGGTCACCTTCTACGCTGATGTATATTAACTAACTACAACCCATTAGGTCTACGGGGATGAAAGGAGCTCCCTGCCAGGGAAACACTTCATCGTGTGTCACTCCATGCTTCTCAAAACTCCTTGGGAGAAGGGTGCAGATTTGTTTGGAGGGTTTTGACTCCTTCCTTTAATATACACAAGACAGGAAAAATCATGATAAAATAAGAAGACATTTCTCCTCCTTGTGAGATACTGAATAGCATGGAATGATGCTTTCCCCCCAAAAGTCTACTTTTGAGGAGTTACAGAAGTTAAGACAAAGCATGAATTGGCTGAAAGAATAATAACAACAGAGTCAGCAACGTGTAAGCCACCCTGGAGAGAAAAGAGGTTGGTGACACCCTATAAATGGCGGGTGGGATTGGGTGCAATTTCTGGCAGAGAGAAGACACGGTAACAGAAAGAGGTCAGGTGGGAGGAAGGTCTGAGGCTGACTCCTGTCTCTCCCCATCGATGCTGTGAGCTAACCCCTGTCTAATTCCTCGTCCCTTCTCCTCTTCCCCACGTGACAAAGAAACCTTGAACAGCCATCAGGTAGTGGGACCCTGTGAGGACAGAGAAAAGCTGGGCTGGATTGAGAAACTTATTAAAAACAGGAAGGTCCACCAGCCACTTATGGCCACATGTGGGCGTGTCCTCTTTTATGTCCTACCCATCTGCACTCCCAGGGCTGGTGGAAAGCAAGCAACTGAAGCTGCCTTTTCCCGGCACTGCTTTTCCCAGAGAGTTTAAAGCTAAATTTTGAATGAGAAGCTCTTCCCAATAGGTACTTACTTCACCAAAGGGATCATCAATCATTTATTGTATGTTAAACATACAATACAGATAACTAATATGAACTATATAGATAACTATATAGAAACACACAAAATAGATAACTAATATGAACCTGCACAGGGAACTCCACTCAATACTCTGTTATGGCCTATATAGGAAAAGAATCTAAAAAAAAGAGTGGATATACATATATTTATAACTGATTCACTTTGCTGTACATCTGAAATGAATCTCACATTGTAAATCAACTATACTCCAGTAAAAATTAAAAAAAAAAAAAAAAAAGAAACACACAGACTTGGACCTGGCCTCAGGTCTCAGCAAATCTACAATTACAGCATGCAGTAATGGTTGGGTTTATTCCCCTAAAGGGAATTTAATGTTAAAGGCAAAAATATAACTATAAACACGAATATTGAAGCAGTTATCAAACACAGACACACACACACAGACACACAGACACACACACACACACACGATCTACAGAGAAATGTCTTCTACATGAGACATAATTATAGGAACAGACCAATGTAGAAATCTCAGTAGACTAAATAAATACATTCGGTTATATTACTGCATTATGATTACTGCATGAACAGGTTAAAGAGAAAGCAAAGATAATCTTAAGAGATGAAGAAAATGCCTCAGTGAAACAGATTTATGAATTTCCAAACATCTTATCAAATTAAGAAAGAGAAATAAACATTGCTTAATATGAAAAAGGTCACTGATCAATATTCTACTCCAAACATTGCACATAATGACACAACATTAGAAGCTTTTCCCCAAAAGACAGAAGTCAAAGACACCCAGTCTCATTTCTATTCAACCTTATATTCAGATGCCCTAGTCAGCTCTGTAAGAAAAACAGAAAGTGTGATACAAAAGGAAGATTCTCTACATTATTACAATATTATAGAGATATAATGTTCTCTAATACATATGAAATGCAACAATTTAAAAATTATTAAGACCAATGATAACATATGACAATATATCTGGAGTATTAACATACAAAAGCCAATATTATTTTTATGTATCACTAACAGAGTTTAGGGGGAAAATATTATTTTAAGATGTCATTGCCGAAGTTATAAAATATTGATATAAAAGAAACTATACAGCTTTGGAAGCTCTAAATGGAGAAACCATAAAACTACTTGTTAAAATTTTTGGTCAAAAAACTTTACTTAAAAATTGTCCAAGGGCTTCCCTGGTGGTGCAGTGGTTGAGAGTCCGCCTGCCGATGCAGGGGATACGGGTTCGTGCCCTGGTCCGGGAAGATCCCACGTGCTGCGGAGCGGCTGGGCCCGTGAGCCACGGCCGCTGAGCCTGCGCGTCCGGAGCCTGTGCTCCGCAACGGGAGAGGCCACAGCAGTGAGAGGCCCGCGTACCGCAAAAAAAAACAACAAAAAAAAAATTGTCCAAAATTTTTCAAAGCTCATGGAAATGTACACTGAAAAATCAGTGGATTTTGTATGTAAATGAAACCTTGAAAAAGATATAGAAGTTTACAGTCACAAGATTAGAAAAGCAAAATAAAACTTAGACAATACCTAGTCTACTGAAGATAAAGAACAATGGAAACGCATATACTGTTCTTGGGTGGACGAATGTGCCCAACCGTTTAAAGAGTTTGTGACATTTAAAATATGCAAATATAACACAGCACATACAGTAAATCGATTGATCCATAAAGACATTTCTACAGTATTTCAACAAGAGGTATGCACGGAATATTATAGCTGCCCTGTTTACAAAAGTACAATCTGGAATAAATTTCCGGTTTCAGAAAGCGAGTGAGATATATGAGGAGGTAAGTATATGAGGGAATTCTGTGTCATCAGTGAGCGTAAGTGAGCTACAGCTTCAACCATCACCCTGGTTGAACACCAAAAACATGGCATTCCATGAAAAATGCCAGGTGAAGACTAATAGACAATGATCCAATTTATCGAAAACAGTCTACACTTAGTATATGAATAGGGTCATGCTGGTAGTGACGATTTTGTGTAAGTAAAACGTAGCAATAGAACAAGATTCAGACAGGTTATTACTCTCCTAGTAGGGCCAAAGGGATACAGTTTAGAAGGGGAAAGGGAGGTATCTAAAAATCTTCACTGAATTCTAAGTTTATTTTAGGTGGTGTGTACAAAGATGTTTGTTTAATTATTCATGCCCATGGATGAAACCTTCTCTAATAATAGAAAAGAAAAAAAGAGATTAAAATTGTCTTAAAAAGCTGGTTCCAGGACTCCATGAAGCAGCGAGAGGTATTAAAAAAAAAAAAAAGATAAATCCTTTGTGTATCGCAGGTCAAATTCAGCAGTGCAACCATCAGTGAAATCACCAACCTTAAATTTTCTCATCCAGAGAAGTCAGTGGCTTTAAGTTTAAACAATGGTTGATCTGGAAGGAAGAAAATGATGTTCTAATTCTTCCCTGTCTTCTGCCAAATGCTGTCTCTCAGTGACTAGAAAAAGGGAATCTTCATTAAGTCTCAATCAGTATTTATGAAGGCATTTAGTACAACTTTTTAGAAAAACGAATGTTCTACCATTCTCAGTTGACACATGTGGAGAATTTATGACTTATTATAAATTTTACCAGCAGTTTCCAGACACAGCTGAACACCTGGGATGTTTGTGCAAGGAAGTCCCAGACTAAACCTCCTGGAGATTCTGACCTATTGACTGGGCTCCTGGAATTGGCAAATAATAAGTATTCAGATGGCAAGAACAGTTAAGACAGATGATACACCTTCTAAGAGGATTCCGTCTGTCTGCTGAACTATCTTAATAAAGGCATGACTTCAGTATTATTTTGATGCAGAGAAGCAAAACTCATCTTAGGGAGAGAAGGGACTTAACACTGTATTCTTGGTGACTTCCAAAAGAAGAATAGATCATATACATGCTTCAGCAAATCGGCCAGTTTGATGAGTTGAAACATCCAGAAAAAAATCTCCCATTGTAGGATGCCCGAAAGGTAGTTATCAAAAGGGCCAGGAGATATTCCACTTGAAAGGTTTATCTTCCCATTATTATGATAAAATGTTCTCAGTTTCTCCTCAAATCCTAAGTTAAATCTAATAAATACCAAGTGACACACACACACAGATGAGTGGATTTCTGTATAAACTGAGTAGTAGTTGAGTTTTTCATGTTGGTACCCAAAGTGGAAAATAAACCATCCATATATAGAAGTAGAGGAAATTGGCTCCAGAAATGAACATGTTATTTCTGGAGCCCTCATCCATGCTCTGTAAGAAATTGGCAGAAATGTTTGGTCAGGGGTTCGGACTTCAATGTAGAGTGAAGCTTGGATTTGAGTGGGTGTTAACTATGTCCACTACAAAAATGTCCATTCTGCTGGGCCAGGCACCTCGGTCACTTGTGCTCCTGGCTGTATCCAGGTCGTACCTCTGGTACTCAATAAATATTTGTTGAAAGAATGGATTTTCAGGGATGTGAACATCCACAACTATCTCTCCATCACACAATTACACAAGTATGTAATTGGGAAGATCACAGGTGAAGCCATGTCTATTTCACCTTGAATTCTGTACCAACAGAGGTTGACCATGAACCATTTTTTTTTTTTTTTTTGCGGTACGTGGGCCTCTCACTGCTGTGGCCTCTCCCGTTGCGGAGCACAGGCTCCAGACGCGCAGGCTCAGCGGCCATGGCATGGGGGATCCTCCCGGACTGGGGCATGAACCCGTGTCCCCTGCATCAGCAGGCGGACTCCCAACCATTGTGCCACCAGGGAAGCCCCGACCATGAACCTTTAACACCTGGTTCTCTAGTGGTTGAACCTTTTTCCAAAACTGCACGTGAGAGTCTGTCCGAGTCTGTGGTATCTGTAGGGCTGCAAGTCTGCAAATCCCATATCCACCCTCCAGGACCCAGACACTCATCTGCCCGTGTCAGGGTTAGGGATGGGTTCGGGGTTCAGATGTGTGGTTTTTGGGTCAGGGTTGGGGTTCAAGTTTGGGTTTGGGTTAAGATTCAGGTGAGAAGAAGGTTTTCAGAACAGGTTTGGATTTCTGTACAGGTTAATGGTTCAAAGTCAAGAGTCAAGGGGGAGAAGGTAAAGGGTTGAATATCAAATGTCCAGGGTTAGGTCTATGTTTTGAATATGGATTCAGGTTCAGATTAGGGCAAGGCTAGATCTGTGTTTGGATGATGAGTTAGGGTCAGAGGTCAGTGTTAATATCAAAGAACCGTCTTTTGCGTTACGGGCAGGGGTTAAAGGTCATGACTAGGATCAAAGGCCATGGGGTCAGAGTCTCTCTTTGAAGGTTGGGTTTGGTGTTTGACTCAAGGGTCAGTTGTCAAGGGTTTTGGTCATGGGTCAAGGGTCAATTCAAAGGTTTACATTAAAGTTAGGGGTTTGGTTTGGTTTTGGGTTTTTGTTCAGGTTTGGATTCATGATCAAGTTTGGGTAGAATTAGGATTCATAATCAGCTTCCATTTAGGGTTTGGCTGAGGGCTTAGGTTTAGGTCCACATTCACTGTTTGGGGTCATGGGTCAACTCAAAGGTCAGGAATCAAGGGTTCAATGTCCTGAGCTGGTGAGGGTTGGTGTTACGTTTCAAGTTCAGATGTGGGTTCTGGTCAAGTTTCAGTGTTCAGATCAGGGGTCAAGAGTCAAAGGTCAAATTTCCAATGGGAGGAGTTAGAGTTAAGTGTCAAAGGTTAGAGGTCGGGTCAATAACCTGCATTTAGTTTAGGGGGAGTTTTCACATTTGAGTTTGGATTTGTGTAGATGCAAATTCAAACTCAGTATATTTTTTATTGTGATAAAATATCTATAGCAGAAAATTTGCCATTTTAACCATTTTAAAGGTACAATTCAGTGGCATTGAATACTTTCACAATGTTGTACAACTATCACCCCTAACTACTTCTAGAACTTTTCCATCACCCTCAACACAAACTCAATATATTTTACCTTTCTGCATGTCTATGTAATTGCACGTGTGCCTACATTCTGTCTAGATATATAAACAAGATGTACAAATGAGTATATGTGAGTATCTATACATATGTACAGGCACACATGCATATACGACTGATTTGTTCACTCAGTCGTTTGTTCATTTATGGACAGGATGCAATGCTAATAAATGACCTTTTCCGTACTCAAAGACATCATTTCGGTTTCAAGTGCTCTGCTAACATAAACTGGTCATAGGTCAATGGGAAGAGAAATTTATAATTCATAAATTTATAAATGCATTTTCAGCGTCCTGGTATCAGGATTTATCTGAAAATATGTACAAGGATGTTTCTAAGTGCCTTTTAGGTCCTTTGCTAAAGACCGCCTCGTTCGGCCCTTATTTCTAGCGGGCAGGATGTTTCCAAACCTCTGAAGTCCTCCCAGGAAACTTCTATTCCGCGATTCCAGGGGTGTCACAACATAAATGTTCCAGCTGGGTTTAGCGCTACAGCACATACGGGAAGGGAGCAGCAACGGGAGCGGGCAGGTCAAGGAACTCAGGGAAGCTGCAGGACTTGAGAGGAAATTTGCAAAACACTGCACCCAGAGGAAGGGAAAGTTTGGAAATACTTTACGTAAGTGTGTAAATATGTAGAGGGAATAGTGCCAAAATATTTACAATAGGAATATTGTGAAAAACCTGACCACCGTGATGGGTTATTCATGCGTGTGTGTGCGTGCATACACACACACTCACACACACAATCTCTGTAGCTCCCAATGGCCTGGTCTAGGAAGAGGCTCAATTTGCTCTTAGCTACAAATAGGTCAGAACATCCTTATGTCATCAAGTCAACTGGCTAAATTACTATATTTATAGAACATCCCTTTCCTGATACCTCTTCTGCTCCAAAAATAAACCAGAACAATCTTACTTTTAAAAATAACCTTTCCCCTACCATGCTTAATTATCATATGCTTGATCTCTTCCACTATTTCAGGCTCATACAAATAGGCATCGGTTGTTAAGTGTTCCCCTTTTCCGTGCGTTTTGCTAATTAGGATTTTCTTTCGTAATGATGCAAGTGATAAGGATGCCCTGTGGTGTGCTCAGTTCCCAGTGGCATTCCAAAATTAAAAGAACACGAGGAAAAAAAAAAAATGTCAGAAGAAACATCTAAAATAGTTGGGTTGACTTAGCAGCACGAAGCATATAGGATGTGGTATATCGGCAAGCCCTCTTATTTTTAAGTACCTGGAGGCTCTTTCTGCTTAGACGCTGATGTTTTCGAGTCTTCCCTGGACACCTGCGTTTACTGCCCTGGTAAGATAGCTCTGGAGGCCACAGATGGAAGGGAATGAGCACATATGTGGGGAAGAATCCGAAATGTCACCTCATCACTTTCCCTGGCTCAGCCAGCTGCAGGGCACCGAGACCACACTGCTGCAGCGTTAAATACACCAAAATACGCAGTTTCCCATACATTTCTTCTATTCCAGGCTGCACTTCATGTAAGAAAAATAACTTTTTCTTATACTCATTTGTGGAAATGAAGCCATACTTTTCAGGGATTCAATCAGCACCTACAACTTTATTTTAAATTTATTTGTCTCTCTTATACCAGGGGCAGATTTAAAAGTCACTTCCATATCTTATAACCACATTTTTATTAAAATGTCTATTTTAGGCTAATTCTTTTTTTTGGGGGGGTATAATCGCTTTACCATGGTGTGTTAGTTTCTGCTTTATAACAGAGTGAATCAGTTATACATACACATATGTTCCCATATCTCTTAATTGAACCGCAATTTGAGAGGACGGAGGGCTAAATAGATGAGTCAAACCCTTTCTTAGAGTTTGTCTCCAATTTACTGTCTTGTAAGAAGCTAATTTTGTTGCCTTTAGTAAAATGGCTTAACGGCTATTGTACTGTTAATAAACGGGACGAAATGGTAGAATCACATCCTTGTGAAGATTTGGTGCTGCAGAGTATTTCCATTAACGTTCAAGAGACGACGAGGAATATATAACACAGTGGCAGTGCTTGGTTCTATTTTCTAGGAAAAGCAATTTTTTGTAGAGCTGAGCAAAATGAGATCTGCAGTCAGAAATTACTTTAAACTACCTTTCTTCCATGACTCCATTATAAGCTACCCTGGCCCTGGAGAAGCTGTTAAAACATAAGGACTAGATCTCTAAATCAACAAGGCCAGGCTCTTACTTTCAAAGTCTGAGATGGCACAAGGCGATGGAAAACTCAGATCCAAAGATAAAATGTTGGTCTGGATGTTACGCTAACATTTATTATTAGTCATGAGAGGCGACGAAAGACCATTTCCCACCCAGAGCTCCATTTCCTAAGAAATTGCATCAACCGTACCAGAATGACCTAAGAACCCAAACCGGCAGAGGAAATATAAGGAAAAACAAATATCAGAGAACTTGGGTAGGTCGGATAGAATTTTACAATTAGCTGTCCTTACAGAGCCGTCTCAGGTTGCAAAATGACTGTGAATAAAATAGGTAAGCGTACAGATGCAAGATAAGGGGGCACTGACTCTGAGTTGCAGCGAGAAAACACGGTAAATATTAACAGTACAGACATCTGGGGCAGAGACTGAGAAAAAAGGCAGTGCAACTGTCTTCCTAAGAACAGAAGACTTCCAGGGAACAGAGTGATCTCCCAAGGGCTTGCCTTGTTCTTTGATGTGACTGCAAGCTGATTAAAGATGCAAAGGTTGCCAAACGGCTGATTGATGAAAATGTATCCACCTTTGGATTCACTGCTGAAAACTGATGAAGGAGAAGTTGTAACCTGGGATGATCCAAAGGAACAGAGGAAACAAGGTGGGAATTCAAGGACCCTCCATTACCAAGTCCCTTTAAGATGAGGTGAAAATCGTCCCCTAAACAGAAATATTTAAATCATCACCACCATATCGTCTGAGTCAGTTGATTTCAGGGAGCAGAATTTTGAGAAAAAGACAGTAAAGAGACCACAAAGTTACGGGGTGAAAGGATTTTTGAGTCTTTTAAATAAGAAGGCAGAAACAATTGGGATGGTGTCCAGTCACAACAGAAAAGCATGGAGAACAACTGTCCCGTGACTGTACGCAGTGCCCCCTGAGAATTATTATTTAGACTGGGTCAATGCATAAAAATATGGCAGTACTTTTCTCAGTTGGGCTCTTCTCGGAGATCCCTCAGAGTGAGAAGCATCTAAGCTAGTCTGGTGGGTGCCCTAAGTCAGTGCCAGGGGTATTTCAAGCAATGTCGACATTTGTTTATATAGGGGAACGTGGTAAGCAGAACCGTAAAGACGCCCTCCCAAGACTCCTGCCCCCCTCCCCCGGTTATTCAATCAAACATCAATCTAGGGGCTGTTGTGAAGGGTCTCTGCAAATGTAATTAAGGGCACTAGGCAGTTGATAAGCAAACTACCCTGGCATATCTAAGTGGGTCCAATGCAATTACATGGCTTTTAAAAGCAGGAGATAGAGGTAGGACCATCCGTCAGAGTGATGCCAGGGAAGACGCGCAAGGACAGAGGAGGCAGAAGGGCCGTCAGAGTGATTCAAACCATTCGATGCCGCCATTGTGGCTTCAGAGAAAGAGGAAGGGGTCCAGGATGTAGGAAATGGTGAGGTCCTCAAGAAACTGAGAAAGACCCTCAGCCAGAAGCCATCAAGGAAGTGAGCGTCTTAACCACAGGAAACTGAATTCAGCCAACAAACCAGATGTTCCTGGAAGTCGATTTGTCCCATAGTCACAAGCAAGGAACCCAGCCCAATGCACACACTGATTCAAGCTTTGTGACGCTTAATGTAGAGAAACCAGCCAACCACTCGTGCTTCTGGTCTACAGAACTGGGAGATAACAAATGTGTGTTGTTTGAAGCCATGGAATGTGGGGCTTTTTGTTACAGCAGCCCTAGGAAATGGATACAGGGAAATGCAAGCAGAGTTGAGCCCAAAGATGACCTTGAAGTTGCAAAGAATGGGATTTGGAGAAACAATGTGGAAATGCTCAGAAATATATATCCATGGAGTCTGAGACTCTCAGTACCCAGTGGGTGATGACTTTTCCTTCAAAGGTAGAGAATTTAAACATATAGGATTATCAATTCTTACTAAGTCACTATGCCTTCCCAGTAAGATATAACATGAGTATTGGCAGCTTGCCATAATTGTTTAGGGCTAGAACTGTCTCATTACTAGATGCCTAACTGATAATCCCCAGATAATATCCACAGGGACTCAAATAGGACAGGGGGATTTAGGAGGAAAATGCATTTGTAGGCACCTTCTCTGACAAAAAAGGTTATAAATGCATTGATTTCTTATCTTCTCTACTTGATGGAGGTGACCCAGAAGTTCAATGAGGAAACCCACCTAGTTTGGGGGCACCCCACCTTCAACATCACCCCCCTAATCCTGAGTGAACAAGAGGAGTTCAGACCATCTGATTTGCCCGTGAGATCTGTTGTGTTCCAAGCCCAAGAGTCATTTGTGGTCAGTCTAACCGAGAGAGGAGGCTTCCCTAACTTCTGCAGAATGCTCAGAGGGATAATGTTCCGAAACCCTTGAGACAATTAGATATCCTTTGCTGTGAACGAACCAGTGGGCTGCTTTATGTTCCCATTTTGCAGCTGACCTCACCCCGCCACCCAAGAGGACGCTGACGGTGCGCTGTTCACATCAAGACACAAAGGAATAAAGCACATCCATCGGAAAGAGACTTACATCAGTGGATCACCCCAACCTTGGAAACCCCTCTGGTCTGAAAGAAGAAAGGGGCCAAAGGAGAAACGCTATTGGAGCTCTATTTGAGGGTTATTTTTAGTAGGATTAGAGCAAAGAGCACGCAAAGCACAATCAATGTGGAGCCAGAAGACAGATGTCAGATCCTTAGTTTTGTTGATTCCCAGGTGAGAATTCCTGGCAGGTTATGAAACGTTCTTTTGTCACATGAAATATGAAGGTAATAATAATACCTTTATGTGGAGGAATAGTTGAGGGAACCAATAAGACAGCAATGTTGGAATATGAACCAAAATGGTACAAATATTCCTGTTCCATTCTAAATGTAGGAGGACGAATTCTTTTGGAAAACCGGGTTGAAGGCGATGCTAATCGCATGTCAAGCGTTTGATGTGATCGGCAAAATCCCTATTAGAGGCAGATTTGAGTAACTACCGGGCATCTCTTTTCACTGTCCAACATGCAGGAGTCAGAGTAAGTAACGATAAATGCCATGTCGAGGGCAAAGGGAAACTCATAAAGAGCGTGGCAATGCGGTGAGGAGACCGGTGTAGCGGTCAACGGTTTATAGACAAGACTGGAGGCGGCAGTGAGACCGATGGGTTAGGTCAGCAAGAATCCTTACAAGAAACCACTCTGAGGAAGGACCACTACGAAGGCACTGGAAACAGCAGACGCACAGCATGACTCAAGCTCCCAGAATAAAAGAGAAGGGCATCTGCTTCGGAAAGGGAAAGTGCCATATGATTCATTTTGCCAAAGGTCTCGGCAGAAGGAGGTAGGCTGCCTGAACGCCTTGTTGGTCTGCCCGGAGCGATCCAGTTTGGAAGGGAGTTTTGAGAGGGTGAAGAGGTATTTAACGTTACCACGCAAGAGCATACACACAGAAATGTACGGTGGCAGGGTCATGGCACTCTTGATGAATCAGGAAAGCTGTGTCCTCAGGGAATTTCGTGGGCGCCATATTGTCATTAACACGGAAGATTCTGGAAAGTACCTTACCCCATATCCAGCTCTGTGCTCCAAAGAGAAACTGCAGAAGCACATGGGCAAAATATTACTTGTGAATAACATACAACCAAAGGTTTATTTCTTCCCAAGATCATTTTTGAAATTGGGCATGAACCATGTAAGATAAAAGTCAGTTCCTAGCTGTACTTTGTACTCATCCATATTGTCCTCCATCATCAGTCCTCAACCTTGCCATCACTGACCTTCGGAGATGGGTAATTTCTTATCAAGGGGGGCTGTCTTGGGCAATATAGGATGTTTAGCTGCATCCCTGGTCTCTATTCTCTAAATGTCAGTAGCATCTCCCCTTCCATCTATAGCTGTGGCAACCAGTAATGTCTCCAGATACTGACACACTTCCCTGGCTGGGAACCACTGCCTAGACAATTAGACATCTGTTTATCTACTTTAATCCTTTTAAATTATTTTTCAAAAATGTACTCATCCTTTTTGTAAGCACTGAATACCATTAGACAACCCCGATATTTTTTTTTACAGTCTCTGAGCATGCCCTAAAATAAAACTAAGAGAGCATGACAGTATTGTGTATAGAGGATTAAATCAGTAAGTAGAGCTTCTATGGTTGATAAAGAATTCAACCAGGCCCAGGAAGCACAGCAACGCAGTAAGACGTGAGGAGACAGAAAGACTGAGTGACTTGTAAGCATGAAAAAAAATAATTTGAAATTTAGGAGAGTATCTCTAAGGCTAAACGAAAGCATGCATATATATATATATATGTATATATATATATATATATATATATATATATATATATATATATATATATATATATATATATATCTCATTCAGGATTAGGCAAGGATTCAGAGGGATAAGGGAAAGATTCCAAAGTGTTCCAGGTCTGAGGTACATGAAAATTCTTAAATACCTGTTAGGCAGAGAGAGACCAAAAAGAATTTGAAGAGTATTTTTCAACTTTACAAGAACATCAGGAATAGTTGGGAATGAACTGAACAAAAGAGTTAAGTAGACAGATGCATGCAAACTCATGAAAAACTGGAAGACAGGAAACTTGAAAGCCTTTAGAGAAACAGAAGGAGCTCCAAGTGATTGTTAGACCCTGGGGATGGCTTGATATTTGGGACAGAGGATGTGTTCCTTGTGGGGGAAGAAGATACATTATGTGGATATAATGACATTTTGATGGAGTAGTTATTTTGCAGAAGTTAATGGTATTTCATATATATATATATATATATATATATGTATATATACACACACGTAATACAAAATCCATATCATTTACAAACACACGTGTGTATGTGTTTGAGATGGTCAAATAGGAAAGTAATACACATTTATGAAAAGAAATACACCTTCTGCAAGAAGACACAGATGCCCTTTCTTTACATATGTCTCATCCTTCGAATGCAGATGTTTTTCTACACTAATTTGAGCTGGAAAATGGAAATACGTATCTGTAAGTAGACAATGAGATAAATATGTAACTTAAATACTTGTTAGGCAGGGAGAGACCAAAAAGAATTTCAAGAGTATTTTTCAACTTTACCAGAACATTCAGGAATAGTTGGGAATGAATAGAACAAAAGAGTAAGTAGACAGACACACAGCAATAAAAATGAAGGAAAACTAGTTAGAAATTCACTTTGAACTGAAAGACAGCCAGAACCTGCATATTCTATAAATTGTTACTTTCTGTGGGAATATGTTTTGCAAAATTCATAATGTAAAAATCAATCTCTATATGACTCAAACAATGGAAAAGGCATGGATTATAAGTCAAAAGAAAAATGGTGTTGGGACTTCCCTGGTGGTGCAGTGGGTAGACAGCCATGTTCCCAATGCAGGGGGCCCAGGTTCGAGCCCTGCTCGGGGAACTGGATCCCACTCGTGTGCTGTAACTGTGAGTTCACGCGCCGCAGCTAAGATGCAGAACAGCCTAAATAAATAAATATTTTTTTAAAAACCGGTGTTGACAATTTACATGTAAGTGTAAGAAAAAGAAGTAAAAAGAATCTATTATTATAATTGCATCCCTGACCTTTTGCTATACAATGGAAATTATATTAGACTGAGATTATAAATAACATATACCTCTGAAATTCATGTTCACTACTATGGTCCTTAGGAACTATTAATGATAAATATGTTCATTGGGAAGCCATCTTTCTATTTTAAAAGGCAAATATTTTGGGCTTCCCTGGTGGCGCAGTGGTTGAGAGTCTGCCTTCCAATTCAGGGGACACGGGTTCGTGCCCCGGTCCGGGAAGATCCCACGTGTCGCGGAGCGGCTGGGCCCGTGAGCCATGGCGGCTGAGCCTGCGCGTCCGGAGCCTGTGCTCCGCAACAGGAGAGGCCACAACAGTGAGAGGCCTGTGTACCACACACACAAAAAAAAGACAAATATTTTACGTGACATGGTAAGGTGCTAAAAGCTTTTTTTTTTTTCCTGTACGAGTCTGAATAAGTGAGTCTTTCATAGGGTTCTTTTGATTCAGCCCATTTTGCCAGTCTCCAATTCTCCTCCCTTTCCTTCAAGCCCTTTACCTTTCCAGCTTCTATCAACCATCTAGTCCCAAAGCCGACACCGTATGTTTTTGTTTCATGTGTTTGTTACAACAGCTTCTCACGTCTGGTCTCCTTTTTTTTTTTTTTTTCTGGTTTAGCTAATGCTGTGTAAAAAAACGGCCCAACGTGGGAAGGTTAAAACAATAGCTTGTGATTTCTCTCTCACGATTCTGTGGATTGACTGGGCTAAACTGGAAAGTTCTCTCTTGAGATCTCTTGGGTGCTAGTCAGCTAGAAGTTAGGGATGGAATCATTTAGGGGCTCAAGTAGGTGGCTTGCCCGTGATGGTGCAGTTGCATGGTTGGCAGCTGATGTTGGCTGTCAACTGAGCGTGCAAGCTGAGGTTACTGACAGGGCTAAGTATTCTGGTGTCTGGGTTCCAAGAAGGTTGGTCCCAAGAGCCAGTGTGCCAAGTGGTCTGAGCAGAAACCACATGGCTTCTTACGACCCAGCCCTGGAAGTCTCAGCACTTGGCTACAAGAAGCTTCTACTGGTGAATAAAGCCACTGAGGCCAGCAGAAGATGCAAAGACTCCATCTCTAAGATGGAAAAACAGCTGAGTATGAGTATTTTTGTCAATTTCTATCTATCACACCCAGTGTGTGAAATCCGTTTAATCCCATGGGGTGCTGCCAATTGATGGTTAGTAGGGGCTATAAGCAGAGTGCCACCTCGAGAAGAATTCGCCTCTTGACTCAGATAAACTAAATGCTACGATCAAACAGTGATCTCTGCCAGGAGCAAGAAGGACCAGTGTATCCACTGAAGACGCCGAATTATTCTAAAGTCGTCCCTTTATACACAGGAAACTTGAGATTTAGCACAGATGAGTGTCTGGCCTTCCAACTGCCCAAAGGCATACATTATACACCGAATCATACCTAGGGTGTCGATCAAGAATAAAACTCAAGCCTTCATCAAGTAAATCATGTGTGTTCCAACCTATTCACTAACCATAAAGTTCAGCCACATTGCTGTTAAAATATGGTAGATTCATTTCTATAGCAGTAATGAGGATATAGATGGAATTTGACATTCGTTTATGGTTTTTAAAAATATAGAGACAACAACAGTATACATCTGCACCATCTGTTTCACCTGCAGATGTAATTTTTCATATACAAATTCAACACCGTTGAGGGAGTATTGGATCTGCTACGTTTTGAGCCCCCTTCTAGGCATGGCAGTTGGCTGGGTAGTGAACAACGCAGGCACAGCACACACTGACATGGAGCTCACAACCAAGAACGGAAGCCAGATACACGCTAGAGACCAAAAGCATCACCGTAGATGTGAGGTCAAAGTGCAGGGCAGTGGAGATTTAGTCCAGAAAACCTAGAGTGCAGAGAAGGAAGGGGCAATGGTGTGGGAAGAGGCAAAAAACAGCTGAGCGAGGAGGAGACCGTTTTGAGTCTTGAAAACCACGTGGAGGAATGAGTGTCCAATTGTAGCACTGATCTAAAGATACAGATGAGTTTTGATCACGCACTGCTTGAGACATTACGTGGTATTTCTAGGAGGCAATGGACGTGATGGGGCAGCAGTGGAGGTCTAATAACCATTCAGGGATTGTGTGTGGCTGACCGTTAAAGGAGAAGGGATGATTAATGATGGCGGAAATGTTCAGACTCTCTTTCTGTGATTTCGGAGATGGTAGCCGTGACCACGTGTGGCTATGGAGTCCTTGGAATGTGGCTTGCACAAACTGGCATGCAGTGTAAGTGTAAAATACACACTGGATACCAAATATTTAGCGAATACACGCAAACTATCTCATTAATAGTTTTGTCTCTACTACATGTTAAGTTACCATTTTGGAACCTCTGGGATAAACTAAAGGAAGTCTTAAAATTAATCCTACTGGTTTCTTTTTACTCTCTTTAATGTTGCTACTGGAAAATGGAAAATCATGCATGTAGTTCACAGGACATATCTATGGGACATTGCCACTCCAGAGAAAATTTGTGTTTCTGAGATGTCTTGGTTTCCTACGGCTTGCATAGAACGTAGAACTACAGGGTGCTGGAGTGAACCATGAACCATGGAAGTGACTGGTGTGTGTTCTGACCTGCCTTCACTCTAGCAAAACGCTTCTTTCATTCTCAGAAAGGAGGATGGAGAAAGGACAGCCCCACCCAAGGTGAATGTAAGAAGGCTCAGATTGAGAGTTGTCCTTATACGTCCTTTTCCTTGTGTTTCTATTCACGGCACATCAGAATAATCTCTGAGAACCATAATTAACCTTCAGTGATTAGCATTCCCCTATGTCCAAAATAATATGTTTATTTCTTCCTTGATCGTGAAGGTTACAATGACTAACGGTGTTTTGCACTAATTATTCTTTTACAAGAAGACGCTCTCTCACTTCATAGGAGTATCAGCTGCCCCAAATTCTTTGGCACCAGGAATGTTATATTTATTTACAGCTCAATAAAACAAGAACTTCCAAAGGAAAAAAAAAAAAAGATGTGAGAGCATAAATGACATCCACAGAAACAAACAAAACACAAGAACTTCCAGTCCAAAACTGCACCAGGATCTGACCCCTTTCCTTTCCTTTTTCTATTCCAGAATCCCAAAGAAGCTATTTGATTCATTTTTCTGACATGTGAGCAATTTGGCAACTGATTAGAAGGACCATGACAATTAGAAACAGAAAGCATCTTATCTGTCCTACCTTGTAGGCAGAAAGGCATTGAACTTAAGACAAATTAAGCCCCGTCCTCCTTAGTCTGTCTGTTGGGAGAATAGGGTGTGAGGAACACATGATTCGAGGTGTTTGTGGAATCCTCCAATCCTTCCCAGCATGTCCTGCAACAAAGTCCAACCTGGCTACTTTTCCAAATGCTTCAAGATGGGGCTTCTCAAGCGCTGTCAGTGGAGTGGGATGAAGCTTGAGGGTTAACTTCTGGATTTAGCAAGTGAAAGCCCAACGGTGAACTTGGCCAGAGGAATTGGATGGAGTGGTAGGGTATATATACTAATTGGAGTGGATTCAAGAGAGGATAGGAGAGGACTTGAGATAGTGAACGGGGAGAACTCTTCCAGGAGACTGACGCTACAGGCACAAAGATATGGGACCACAGCAGGAGACCAAAGTGTGGTTAAGTATTTGCAAATGGGATGAATATGAGAATGTTTATGTGTTGCCAGGTATGTCTGGTAGGATAGAAAGAAGGAGAGGATGTAGGCACGGTGGGGTCATCGTGGCAGCAAGGTTCTTGAGTGGGTGTGAGAAGGATGGCGTTTCCAACATAAGATGGTCTATGTTTGGGTCTCCTTTCCTCTATGCATTGTCTATTTTTATACTGGGTTGTTGTTAGATCTCTTTTTGAGTTGACCTGTACATCTGTATGAACATATATGCCAGACAATGAGTTCTATTTTAGTGTCAGTTATTCCAAGTTCTCTGAAAAGCCTAAAATACAAGTGGTACCAAGGTGTATCAAAGTTCTCTGTTAAGTGCATTGGCCTGTATTGGTGAAGTTGATTAAATCCATCTATTTTAAGGAATGGGCTCCTGCCCCTGAGTGGGGTGGCAGGCTGGAAACTCAGGCAGGAGTTGATACTATCGATTTGAGGCAGAATTCCTTCTCTTCTGGGAAACCTCAGGTTTTGTAATGAAGGCTTCAACTGATTAGATGAGGCTCACCCACATTATGGCAGGTGATCTGCTTTACTGAAATCAACTGCTTTTAGATATTAACCACACCCACAAGACGATCTACACAGCAACACCTAGATGACTGTTTGATTAAATAACTAGGTACTGTAGTCTAACCGAGGTGTCCCATACAATTAATTGAGCATCGTACAGGGGACAAATTAAAATTCTGTTATTGGAACTTCCCTGGTGGTTCAGTGGTTAAGAATCCATCTTGCGATGCAGGGGACGCCGGTTCGATCCCTGGTCAGGGAACTAAGATCCCACATGCCGCGGGGCAACTAAACCCACGTGTCACAACTAGAGAGCCCGCCAGCTGCAACTACAGAGCCCACGTGCTATGGAGCCCGTGCGCCACAACTAAACAGGAGACCACGTTTCTCTCAACAAATTGGGCTGTGGAGAGTTTCTGGTGGATTCTGGCCATATGTACTCAGCTGAATAAAGTCATAATTTATGCCTGTATCCCAGAGCTCGAAGAAGAGGACACCACTGGCGTTTTGATTCCAGGCAATGCAGACAGCTGTTGTGAAAACCCAAATTCTGAACTCCATTTCCCCTCAATTATCTGGGAGCTTTAGAGAGAAAAATCGATACTTAGGAAGACCGCGGGATATTTGGGGGAATAGAAAGGGCTGAAGAATCAGCCCATGGTATAGGCAATTCCCAGCTAAATTCCTCCCCTCTACCCTTTACCATTCTCCTCAATTGAGAGTGGATTTGTAAAAGAAATAACAGCTGTCTGTGCCTAACTCAGAATCCACCACTTCAGAGGGCCTTGGGATCATTTGTGTCCTCTCCTTTATCTCTTCTATTTAATACCTGTTTTTAATTTTTTAACTTCTCAACGCTTGTAAAGATCACAACGAGAGACCCAGCTTCAAAGAACATTACCACAGCTAGTATCTTCAGATCCCCACCAGAAGTCGGTCGTGCTGTTTCTTAGATATCTTGTCAGTGATTGTCTTGAAACATGAAAACGCAGGAACGTAAGGTAAGTCACAGACGCCGTCATCAATTTTGATAAACTGATTAATTCAATCCAGTACTCGAAAAACATAAAATTGTCCTGAAACATAGTCTACAAAGTTGCAAAGGTGCACTGGGCTCTGCAACATCTGAAGTGCACCCTCTACCACGATGGGCTTCTCGTCACGCAAACCTTATCATCCAGCAGCACCTCAGGGTTTCACTCAAAGTAACCAGACTGTGGGACGACAATCCACTTAGCACCGGAAGAGCGTCCTTTGTTTATTTATCAGTAATTGACAGAGGCATAGTTCACTGATTTTAGCCACAGCCAGGTTACAAAATCAACCAATCGGATCACCCGTGAGAATTTCAAACCCCCATCTTGTACAAATGGATATTGAAAGCTTCAGTTTCATCTAAAACATATCTAATCACAAAAGGAAATATATTCTTTAGGAAGTAAAGTATTCGCTGAACCAGTAGAAAAGGATGGTAATTTCTAGGCACAAAGGGAAGAAAAAAAAAATTTAGGCTTGGGCTTAATATCTCAGAGGAAACAGGGGTCTCCGTAACCAGTCCAGTCAAATAAAAAAAGTCCCCAGTGGTAGAACCAAAAAAGCGTTCTGAAATAATAATGTAACCTAATGTGACAGAGAATAGCCAAACAGTGACAGAAAGATATTTCATCAGAACATTTAAAAATGTTTTGAAAGTACTGTTCTTTCAGAAATGCATGTTATGACATTAACTTGCCAAAAATAACTCTCGTTCCCAGTTAAGACCAACCTTAAAAATTTGAAGTATTTCAGTATTTATTGAATTAAAGCAAAAAGGAATATAAAGTAAAACGACGAAACGACGGGGTCGGGGTGGGGGGAGGGGAGAGACGGGGAGAGAGAGAGAGAGAGGGGAGAGGGGGGCAGGTGGATAGAGAGGAAAACATACAGAGAGAGTAACAGAGGCACACAGAGACGGAGACAAAACAGAGAGAAATCATTCATTTCTAAGGGACGTCTCAGGACCAGTTTCTCAAACCTCCACAAGCATCTTTCCAGAACCCGGGTGTTTAACAAAGGCCAATTAACAATAAAAATGCAACACAGTCTATAACCGCCTGCCTTTGAATGTGCATGTAAGTAAAATATTAACATGTGCTAATTTATGAGTCCCTCTGTTTGGAACGGGCCCTGCTTTCAAGGGTTGCTTCCAATGCCCATTTTTAGCATCATAACTGCAGGGAGAAACCGGAGGGAAGAGGAAGCACCCGGTTCAGGATTTATTTATTTTTTCACACAGTAAGCGTTCAGTCGCTCTCACATTTAACATATATGATGTGAGGATATCACCTTGGCATTGACACGATCAGGACCAAAGCCCTCCCAGTAAATGTTTATTTATTTAGGAAGAAAATGAGTCATGATGTGAAGTATTCATTCAAACCCCCTTAATTCCACCCCTCACCCCCGCTATCTCCCATGTATATATCCAAACAGCCATGGGTCAGCTCTGCCTGATTTCCAGGTCCCGTGAGTGAACCAAACAGAGCAAGGTAGTGGTGAGGTAAAATCGAAGATATTGAAAAGATTTCAGGATTCTGTGAATTTAACTGGAGCCCTGGAATCACCAGGTGAGCTACTGACAAACAGACATGTGGACGGGTCACAAGTCACATCTGAAAAACAACCCATGTCCACTACAGTGATCAAACAGCACTGGTCCCTCTGTGTGGTCGAAGAGTTTTCACATAGTTTCATGAGTAACTTAACTTCTCCCAAAGAGGAGACGGGGCTTAATTCCATGGAGTTCATCTTCCCAAGAGCATTTAAGACCAACTTTTCCCCCATGTTGGAGGGAAATAAAATATTGGTCCTTTCTTTTTTTTTTTTTAAGTGAGTTTCTTTTAAATGGTCTTTTCCTGGTATTTATTAGCATTGGGTGATAACTGTTTCATACATTTAATATAGTAACACTTTTTTCCTTCTCTCCCACAAGGAAAAGCTTCTATCAAACCAGTCTTGTATACGGCATCTCATGAATGTGTGAAATGCAGTCAGATGATAACTGCTGAGAAACCCCCTCAAACTCAGGGTCTGCTGATGGTGGGGAGCACAGCGCACTGAGGGAAAACGGTGAAAGTTTCTACAAGAGGATAAATGCATTCGATGGGGTAATAACAATTCCAGAACTTTTACAGACTTCTGGACAAAAGAGTACACTATTAGAATTAGAATGTATTAGAATGAGTTTAAATAGGTTTTATCTTTCCTAAAATCAGCGTTATTGTCTATCTATCCCTCATCCATCATCCATTCATCCATCCATCCATCTAACCATCCATCCATCCATCTAACCATGCATCCATCCATCCATCCATCCATCCAACCATCTATTCATCAATCCTTTCATCCATCTACACACCCACCCAATTCATCCATCCAACCATCCATCTACCTGCCCATCTCCCTACCCACTCACACCTACCCATTCATCCACCCACCCATCCACCCACACATCCATCCACTCATCCTTTCATCCATCCATCCATCCATCCATCTATCCACCTACCCACCCTCCTATTCACCTACCCATCCATCCATCTATCCACCCACCCACCCACACATTCATCCACTCATCCACCCATCCATCTACCCATCCTTCTTTCCATCTATCATTAAATAGAGGCAGTAGAGATTCAGGAAGAAAAGGCAGAATGACTAGAGCTACGGAATGATTAACACTGCATCCTCCCGTCCTCCTGTTTCAGTGTCATTAAGTGGTTAAAGAGGTATTTTTTGCTACCTGGGGTCTAAGGAGCAATGCTAAGACCATGGACTCTATACGGCTCTGACAGGTGATACTGAGCGCGTGACACCTCATTAGCACAGTCTTACACATGGTTTTCCAATGTAGTGAGGCCTCCTAAATTTGTAATGGAACAAAAGTATTTGTATCATTTGGCCTTACATTGAATACTCCTGCCTCATCTGTTCCCTAAACTATCCCTCCCCATAATTTTATCACCCATCTCACTCCCTCATTATTTATTTAAGATCTGCCTGTAGCAAATGCATGCACCGTTTCCCTACACAGAAAGAGACTGTGGAAAGTCAAGAAGGACAGCATAGTGCAATTTTATGCAGCCTGGCTGAGTTTCATGCTGTTTAGCTCCGGGGACAGCCCCGGGTCAAACCATAAAGTCAGAGATGCAAAAAGCTCCCTAAGCGAATATGTTTTATGCAAATTCCTAGATTCATTTTGATAGGTAACGGGAACTCCCCCAAACGAAGGAGGTGATGGTAAGTTATTCTTCCCCTCCTGTAAGTCTTGAACCCAAATCAGTCACACATACAATGATTTAGTAGATGCTCATAGCAGAGACACAGAACAGTTGATGCGAATTGTCCTAGGAACCTTCAAGAGGTCCAACCTCTATCTTGTAGCTCCTTTAACTCCCACCTCTCTGAGGACAGCCCAAGGGGTGGTCCTTTAACTCTACAGGCATCAGGAAATGAGGAATCTTCCTTAGTCAGTGGATTTGCACAGCTCTAGTGGGGCTTCAAGCCATGGGTTGTAGGACCATGTCAAAGCTACAGACAGCTGTGGATGTGTATACCTTGATCATGCAAGTGGGGAGATGGTCTCTAAAATATTTCAGCCAATCCATCTATCTTGCATATTTTTAATCCCACCAGTGAGAGTGCATCCTTACATTTATCCCGACTTAACAAGCAATTCATTTCACGAATACAATGCATTTCTGATAAGCTGAGCATCTTCAGCCGAGCTGAAGAACTAGGGTGTGAATTTTCTTTTTTTTTTTTGCGGTACGCGGGCCTCTCACTGCTGTGGCCTCTCCCGTGGCGGAGCACAGGCTCCGGACGCGCAGGCTCACCGGCCATGGCTCACGGGCCCAGCCGCTCAGTGGCATGTGGGATCTTCCTGGACTGGGACACGAACCCACATCCCCTGCATCGGGAGGCGGACTCTCAACCGCTGCGCCACCAGGGAAGCCCTGGGGTGTGAATTTTCTGATGCAGGGCTAGCTGATCACCCCTGGAGTGTGGACATGCCATTAAAATAACTGTACCCTCCTTAAAATAATTAGCACACGGATAAAACCGTACTGTCTATGCCGTTTTTTGTTTTATTACCTCAACTTTCCTTTCAATTGTAACAGATACCCTGAGTTTCACATCATACAAACTACAAGGCATAAGGCAAGGCTGTAAAAAGAAAATGGTCAGATCCTCTTTGAAAGCCTAAATATGAAATATTTTAGGGGTTTGGGGCTCAAGACCCTCAAGGAATGTTTTTGTTAGTTTCTCAGTGGTTTGCTTGTTTCATTATGATTTACATGGCTACTCCAGGCACTGCCAACCTTGCACGAGAAAGATTAGTCTACATTTTATCAGTAACGAAAAGGGTACCTATGGAGACCTGAGTTAATGGGCCCTGTATGTCCAATTTATTCCAGTGATGTTGTAACGTGTCACTGACACTGTGAGAGGGTTAGGTCTAAATCAGATTATTTAGAGAACTCTCACGAAGTACCAAAGTATAAAGGGAGGGGTTTCATTGCAACGTTGTCCATAAATGCCCTCACACAAGGGATCAAACAAGGTGTTAAAAACAAGACAACAGGTCCAAAATGGAGTCACTTATGCTCGCCAGGTCACCCAATCAAGACTGAATTACAGTCTTGGCTCTGCCAGCAATGGAATCTTAAACCATTCAATCAGCACTACTTAGGTAATTTGCCTGATAGACTCCTAACATATTTTATTTATTTTATTTATTTCTTTTGCGGTACGCGGGCCTCTAACTGCTGTGGCCTCTCCCGTTGCGGAGCACAAGCTCCAGACGCGCAGGCTCAGCGGCCATGGCTCACGGGCCCAGCCGCTCCGCGGCACGTGGGATCCTCCCGGACCGGGGCACGATCCCGTGTCCCCTGCATCGGCAGGCGGACCCTCAACCACTGCGCCACCAGGGAAGCCCTCCTAACATATTTTAAAGGGAAGTAACCTCGCAGTAACCAACCGACTTCGCTGCTCAGTGTAACTTCCTTGCTCCGCTGCTTCTGGACATAAAAGCTGTTTCTTTTCTATAGCTTCTCAGAGCTCCTTTCTGTCTGCGTGATTGGATGCTGCCCGATGTGTATCAGTTTTTGCTCAAATGAACTCAGAATGTTAATATGACTCAGTCTATCTGTTATACAGACAAGCAGTTAAATAAACGATACATTCAGTTGAATATTTCTGCAGTGGTTTAAAAATGATTTATTTCCGTAAACTTCCATAAGATGTGGATTTTTGCGAATAAAGCACGTGGTACAGTAGTATGAAGAATATCCCAATTTTGTGAAAAGACACTAAAAGCAAAGCCGGGTATATAAATGCAGGTGTGTGTGTGTGTGTGTGTGTGTGTGTGTGAGAGAGAGACAGAGAGAGAGAGTGTGTGTGTGTGTGTGTGTGTGGTGGTACAACAGCTGTATGTGATTCAAGAAAGAAGTGGATATATATACAGAAAGTACTGATGGAGGAATTTCACTGTGTACATTACACAGTGATGGAGGAATTTCACTGTGTACATTTCTGTATTGTTTAAACATGCTTAGGGCTGAATATGTTTTAAAGGGATATTTTAAAGAACATCACCAAACAATGTCATAATAGAAGTGAGAAATAATGAGCTATGGGAAGGCCAAAGGATGCCTCGTTTTGATGGAGAATAAAGAATTTATCTTGATTATGCTGTTGTCTCTTATACATCACAGTAAAGTAATATAAACTATGTGTGAGAGGCTTAATTTACTATCTCTTCTATGGGGCACATTAATCAATAACCTTGCAAAGGCATGATTTTTAAAGTAATGACAAAATCGAGGGGGATTTCAGGTAAAAGAGTCTCTCAGGTGGGGACGTTTTTGGAAATCAGTGCATATTCATTGCAAAAAAAAAAAAGTAAGATGTCATTTCTTGTCCTCTCTAGCCAGCATGCCATCTGAGCCTGGTCATATGGTCCAACCATTAGTTCATAATGACTATAAATGTTCTACCCGGTTAGTTGAATTCACATTTTACTGCGGCATTTTCCATAACTTACAATATCATTTTAAAACTATTTTCTTCTGAAAATGCTTACTATTTTCACACTGATAACAAACTTTAGACTTTAGGAGGGCAATTTTATGGTATACAAATGTACAGCAACACTGTAGAGCCTTCTTTGCGAAAATAAGTTAAATTTTTGAATAATGATTTTTGTAACGAGAGGTTAGCTTTCAGAGTCTAACAAATACTTTGGTAGCCGTGTAGTAATGTAATGCAATCATGGCAAGGAAAAGCTTCTGGAGCTCTCAGTCGAAACCTACTGTTACTCCATTAATAGAATCTTTTGACTTTTAAAGCAGTTCTTATTACAGTAAATTATGTAATGCCTTCAGAATTTCACCTTTGTTCTCAATGGGGACAGACATGCCTTTCTTGAAATTGATATTCGCAGGCACAGAAAACCTAGCAGAGGCTGGATGGTTATCAACATCTATATTTTAACACCATATCCCTTTAAGCTGTAAAAATGAGGAGGTTAACTTGTTTTATACTAGGTTTCATGACATTTTCTAGAATATTCAATGCCATAAAAGTCAGCACAGCCATTTACATAAGACATGGGAGTTTAAACAGAAAAAGCTAATTCTGATTTACCAAAATGTCAACGTCAATCTGAAATCCTATGAAGCTTGGGAAAGAAGTTCTTTGCCATGGATACCGGAAACCGTGAGTCATTTCACACTTTAACCACGTTTCTACGTTTTTGTGAACCTCTGAGGTACCTTGAGGCGGATTTATCACCTGAACGTCTTACAACATAAAATAGGTATTGAACCACTCAAAGGAGGTGTTTAAGGATAGGCTTATGTCAACTATGGATACGTGAGCAGGCACGCGCCACCTCTCTAAGACATGGGATAAGCCAAACAAAGAGGAACTTGGAAGATCCAGCCTCATTTTACTCAGCGCCACCTTCTACCTGCTTCCCCTTCTGCTCTACATCAAGTTTCTCCGTTTCCACATTCATGTAAATGTGAATCAAAAACTCCTTTTATCTTGAGTTCTTAGGGGGAGGGGTTTCCAAACAATGAGATGAATAGAGACTGCTTCTCCAAATCGGCCAATAAAATAATCCATACTATTTCACAGCAATATTTATATATTGTATGTTTCCATAGAAAGAGGAAACGGAGATTCAAATGGATTACAATAATGCCTAATACTGGGATTCTCTACTCAAAGATATGCAAATTGGATGGATCATTCCATGTATCCCCTTATAAGGCAGGTAGGACCAGAGTCATTGCACTTGAGAAGGGGCAGAATGGGCCACCCCCAAAATGTGTTCTGGGGCATATGGATTGTCTTGAGCTGATTATTTTGAGAAACAGGAGATGCTGAAGGTCTGAAAACAGAGTAGAAGTTACTCTTTTGTAAGAGACATTTACATTTATAAGGGAAACCTCCGTTTGTAAGGGTGTTTCCCTCTCTGTACCAGGAAGGGAAGGATGCTTCTATATCACAAGAAACTCTCATCAGTGAGGAAGGCGCTTAAATCTGCTTAACCTTACACTTACTCACTTTAATTTTCCTGGTCACCTCCCGCCAACTGGTCTCTCCCAGCATTTGCCTTCTGCTGAAGATGGTATTTACGCCTCAATTCTAAGCCACCTCCACAGACTTACTCACTTCTCGTGAGCATCTTCCACGTAAACATAAGGCATACATGTTCAACACCTTCTGGTTGATTTTCTCCTATTAATATGTACTTGGTTACAAGGGTCCCAGCCAAGAACCTAGAAGGTTAGAGGAAACACGTTCTTCCCACACTCATTTTAAGACTCAAGAGACCAAGTTCTGATATATTGGGTGACTTTCCCAAGCTCACATAAAGTCAGAGATGAGACTTCCAGAGAATCCAAAGCCACACGTTGCCCAATACACTGTAACATAATTAAATATGACTACCTACATTCTTTTTCTGAATAAAGGATAACATAGCAAAGGTGAAAGTGGTAGAACCAAAAGCATACTTGAGTGCACTTTAATAAACACAGTAGAAGAGTGAATGGATTTCCATAGTTTCCTTATAACATCTCCTTAGCTCTATAATAAATAACTTAAAGACAAAAATAAGATAAATGTTATCTTAAGACCAATACAAGTAAGTACCTTTAATAGAGGGTTCAGGAAATACCATGTACTCTGGCAGAGGTGGGCAGCGTACCCAGTTCTGAATAACTTGCCAACCATGCAAAAATAAATGAGAGGAAATCCCTTCCCTGGAGGAATACTTGATTTAGAGGGCTGTTAGCACATTCGGGTGATGGACTTATCCAACATAAATCATTAAAATATAATGCAAAGTTACTAACGTTAAGTCATTATACGGGATGCGGAGAATGGCATAATTTAGTCTTAGGTAGTCTAAAAGGATTACGAATAAAATAAGAATGGGCTGCCGTCCAAAGAGTGACAGAAGGAGAAAGGGAAGCAAGCTGGAACTGGCAAATTAATTTCTCCAAAGAACACAGTCCAGCCACCGGATTTCGTTTTAGATGTGGGTCTTTTGTACGAAAATGTAAGTTAACACGTGTAGCTACGTTAATGCTATGCAACTTCAAAAAGAAGACAGGATTCTCTCGGTAAGACTTTCCACAATAAGAGCTAAATTTGACAAAGATGTGAGAATTTCCCCATTACCCTTATGAAATTATCTAATATACACAGAACATCAAATAGGTCTCAATCAATTACAGGCAGCTACGTTATATGGACCATAAGGGTAAGACATACATATGCTGAACTGAAGCAAGAGCTGGGCAGGGATTAGTTGAAATGCCTTCTAACAACATCCTATGTAATTGCCACAGACTGAATGTGTCCCACGTAAAATTCATATACCAAAACCTACTCCCCCGAGGGGGAGCAGAATACATGACTCCAAGACACACCACTTTGGCATATGAATTATTTTGAGGTGAACACAATCAAGGCCCAACAGAATCAGGAGAAAGAGAAGCTTATCTTCCCTTTAACTGCCTAAAAGAATTTGGACAGGGCAGGAGTCCTATGCCAGGACAGTGATATTAGCAGAGGTCTCTTATGTTTGTTTTAAACTGGCTTGCCCAGGCAGAAGGCTTTTATTTTATTCATTCATTATTATTGGAGCACAGTTGCTTTACAATGTTTAGTTTCTGCTGTACAGCAAAGTGAATCAGTTATACGTATACATACACCACTCCTTTTTAGATTTCCTTCCCATTTAGGTCACAGAGGTAACTTTTATATCAGAACAGCTTATTGGCACGGCACGGCAAACATTTGTTTAGCAAACGTTTGTCCTTCTCACCTTCCTGTGAATTGCATCCCTCCCCTTTGAAGCCCCCTTCCGCTTTCCCCTTTCTTCTTAGCTCAGGATGGCATAGAAGGCCCAGTTACCCGACTGCCTTTGGGTCTCCTGTCTTTGGGGCTTCCATGTGTACAAAATTTTTCTCCTGTTCATCTGTCTTATGTCAATATAATTATTAGATCAGCCGAAGAACCTAGAGGAAGGGAGGAAACAGTTTTCCTTTCCTATTCCACCCATCTGTTAGGATCAGGAAGTGAGGTCTTTGGGAGGTGATCAGGTCATGATGGTGGAGACCGAAGGATGGGGTTAGTGCCCTTATAAAAGAGGCCCCAGAGAGCTCCTCCATGTCTTCCACCATGAGGACACAGGGAGAACCAGGAAGTGGTCCTCCCAAACACCAAGTCTGTGGGCACCTTGAACTTGGTTTTCCAGCCTCCGGGACCATGTAAAATACATTTGTGTTGTTCATAAGTCACCCAGTCTGTGGTATTATTATAGCAGGCTGAGCAGACTGAAACACTAATTGAATGCTTTATGAGAGAGAAAAAGGAATGAGAACAGTGCTGGACAAACTTGATGATTCATACTCATAGGACAAGACCATGCAAGCATCACACGTCAAACTTCTGACCTCTACGTCTACCTTGTCTTATTTTTTAAATATATATTATTTTTAAATTATTTGTTACTTTTGGCTGCGTCAGGTCTGAGTTGCGGCACGTGGGATCTCCGTTGAGGCACGTGGGATCTTTTGTTGTGGGGTACAGGCTCTTCGTGGTGGTGTGCGGGCTTCTCTCTAGTTGAGGCGTGCGGGTCTTCTCTTCTCTAGTTTTGGCGTGCAGGCTCCAGGGCACATGGGCCCTCGAGTTGTGGCATGCGGGCTCCAGAGCACGTGGGCTCTGTAGTTTGCAGCACGAAGGCTCTCTAGTTGAGGGACGCGAGCTCAGTAGTTGTGGCACATGGGCTCAGTTGACCCGTGGCATGTGGGATCTTAGTTCCCTGACCAGGGATCGAACCCACGTCTCCTGCATTGTAAGGCGGATTCTGTACCATGGGACCACCAGGGAAGTCCCTACCTTGTCTTATCGAAGGTTACCCTAGAAGCAGCATGTGAGAAAAGCACCAGCGTGCAAGTGGTTTATTTGGTTGGGGTTAAAGTCCGTAAAAGGAGCACGCATGAGTGTGTTTCCAACATGGCCAACTGGAGCTCGGTTCCTGTGGAGAACCTCTGAGGAGCTCTGTAGAACACACCTCAGAACTGTCCCACTAGGGACTTCCCTGGCCGTCCAGTGGTTAAGACTCTGCACTTTCACTGCAGTGGGCCTGGGCTCAGTCCCTGGTCAGGGAACCAAGATCCCACATGCCATGTAGTGTGGCCAAAAAAAAAAAAGTTAAAAAGGAAAAAAAAGAATTGTCCCACTGTCTGACAGGAGACTGAGTGAGGCACTTCTCTACCTGAGCCACCCCTCGACGCTGCTGGCATTATTTCAGCTGCATTTTTGCTGGGTTGTTCCTGCAATGTGCTGTGGTCCTCAACAACTTCACAGCAAGCACTGCAAAGAAAACCACCAAGGCCCCCCCCTTTTTTGGGGGGTGGCGGTGGGGACAGGATGATAATGCAATGCAGTGTTTGGAACTGTCCACGGGCTGGTGCTGAAATCAGGGCAGCAGGAGATGAGTGATAGTACATCATGCTTGCCAGCCACACCGCTTCTCTGATCGGGATATTTGCATTACGAAAGTGATGGACACAAGGACACAAGGACAAGGTAAGCCACTGACCCAATGTGGAACTTTTCGTGAAGAAACCTCATTTCAAACTAAATGTTCTACAACTCCATGTAGCAATGACCCTCGCTAAACAAACGTGTATTTTTGATGGCACAGACGTTTTACAGTGTCACTCAGTTTGAATGACAGGAAAAATTACGTGTGTGTCGCCCAAACCCCACAAAAAATCCAAGGAGCAGGTCTGAGTACCAGTGTCACTAGGCCAGAATGACCATCTTTTTCAGTTAATAAAACGTAATGCCTCATTGGCGGCAAGGGGCCCTGAGGGGGGATGTGTCACAGGCTAAAGGTAAACAAGCCACATGCTGGGATCCTTACAAATGTTACTGATCCTTGATCAGCCTCTCCAGAGAAACTGAAAAGGTACGGCTTTGCCATTTTCTTCGTAGTGGTTAAACAACAACAAAAAGGCATCTGGCGACATGCGCTCACTGGAGTTCTCGAAAGGGTAAATTGTGGTACACTTTTATTGCTCTTTTAATATGCTGTCACATAAAACACGACAGGCAGTTGGGAAAGTAAAGAAGCAGATTTGAGCGTGAGTAAGATGCTGAGTCATGCATCAGCTTAACTTAAATACTAGTAAACACTTAGTAAATTAATCATTTCGATTTTCTAGTGAGATGGCTTAACCTGTCGTGGCATCCTTGGTGGCTTCTTTACAAAGCTGATCTATTCCTATGCCTCACAGGTCATGAAAACTCATGGAGAGAGTATGCTCTGTTGGACAATGTGCAGATGCTGTGCTTGGAGCCTAAGTGGAACAGCCAATAAGGACTCTATACTTTAGAATTCTGAATAGGGGTGATTCTCCATATACCCCAATGGTCAGTTATCATTAACAAACAAATACACTTAAGACCAAATAAATACAGCCAAATGTCCACAGGCTTTTATGTCCCATTCAAATATACTCTGCAAAGATGCTTTCGTGTGATGTCCGAGAAGATAAAAGTATGACAGCAATATATAAAAATTTTAAGTTTGAAATGACCCCTTTAAGATGGCTTCAGCCGCTAAAGCAGAAGATCCATCATTTAGTAAAATGCCAAGGTTCCACTGAATTCCCAGAATGCAAATTCAGGTCATCCGGGAAATCAGCCATGGCACAAAACTGGAAATCAGAAGGGCTTGTTGGGAAACTTGATGCCTTAAAACTTGCAGGGAGAAGGGAACCATGTAATAAAAGCTACACCTGAAACTGGATGAAAAATCTGTAGGATCATTTCCATTTTCACTATTCCCATAAAACACAGTGCCACTACACATTTCTCATCATAACCCTAAATATGGTAGGCTGATGGCTGCAAAGGCAATAAAGATCCCTATCAAACCGGGGATAAATTCAGTCTGCTGCATAAGAAAAAATTCAAGACGACTTCAGCTGACAGAATGAGGCCACTTTGTCACGGGGGAGAAAGTACCGAGTATTCACCACTGACGCAGGGTAAGCTTGATGCCATAGGGGGCCATACATTTATTACCTTCTCGTGGCTTGATCCAGGATGAAATAGGAATTTCTATGGCAAAATGTATTGAGGATTTATTTTAAAATATTATAAAACTGATGACTCTCAGTAGAACGTTTTCGAAACATTCCCTGTCCGGTTCATTTTTAAAAGACCACCTATCTAAAAGCACTACCGTGCTTCATCGTGGAAGCCCTGGGTAATGTAGGATAGAAGAAAGATGTTTGTTTTCCCTCTGTGTCCCGGTCCCTGTCTGGATTTTCCTGTATTTGTTTCTGTAGCAGCACATGAGAGGGCCCTGATAAAATCAAGAGACCTAGAGCTACAGAAAGCTCAAGGAATTCAGAAAATAAAATAAAATACAAACTGAGTCACTCCGCTTCCCTTCGCCTTCTGGGCAGGAAGTCTCCTTGTCACTCAGTGTTACTCAAGGGAGTTGAATCTCAGGAGCTGGGAAATCAGTTCTAAGAAAGGGTTATTTTTATCTGCATCAGCGGCACGATGCCCGACACACCTGGGGGAGAAGCAGACCAGACTGGCTCTCTGTTCTGCAAACCTCAGAAACACTCAAAGAAAAGCACATGGTGGACGCCCAGGAAAGATGGTACCCTAACCTCTGTACCCGTCAGCCCCGAAGGATCAAGCCTCTCCTACTTCCTCCGATTCCCCGGGGAGTGAATGACGTGTGATTTGCTAATGAGTCAACCCTGCATCCATCATAGCACATCGCCTTTTCCCTCTTTATGTACTTAACTCCTAGAAGTCCTGAAATTGACAGCCCTGAAAACTGATTTCCAGTCTGGGTTGGATGTCAAGGAGTATTTCATCCCGCGCTTACCTCCCGAGTGCAAAAAAATCCATTTATGGATATGCCTCCACATCTGACTGTGACCTGAGTCTTTGAGAGGAGAAGCCACAAGCTAAGCGGCTGATCGATAGATATATTGTTTTCAATGAAAGAATCAATGAATCATGCTAAAAGCAAACAGCAAAATCCCTCATGCGGTATTTTTATTCCGACTCTCAGTTCACTGCGCCCTACTGTCCCAGACATTTCATTCTTTTCTGAAAGGGACCGGAATGGGAATTGAGACTCTAAATGGACGTTTGGATAGAAAAGAAGCTTAGTGGGAAATTTATCTTTCTCCCCACTTCCTCCATCAAAGCACATGCTTTCAACGTGGCTCTGCGTGTCTGCAACCTTCTTCCACGTCCTGTTATCTTCTTTGTCTTGTTTGTACCAACTGGATCTGGGAGTGTCATCTTTGATTGCGATGAGGTTCAGGACATGATACCCCCAAATATGGCACCTCTGTACGGTGACTATTTTAAGGTGAAGAGTTTGAGGAAAACGCAGAAGCAGGAAGGTCACTCAGACCTCCCCCTTTTCCCCTGAAACGGGTCGTAACACCCTCATGGGAGAGGGGCCTTCCCTGTACCAGGAGGAAGAAGCATCCTTATCTCCAAGACAAGGGGACATGAGAAGGAGCCTAACAGGCCTTGCTAAGTTTCCCCCAGTTTACCTCACTCGCCTCACACCCCTTAACCTACCATATCCCACCACGACGGTCCATTCTTCATCAAACCTGGCGTGAAGTCCTCAGGTCTGTTTCTCTGGTTCTTCAAGTCCTTAAGAAGGCTCCCGGGTCATGTAAAATACATACTAACTCGATCGTATGCTCTTCTACTTTTATCCTTGTCTTCGGCAGTTTAATTTTCAAACCCTAAGCAACCAAGGAAAACTTTTTCCTACAACTTTGAGTATGTGTAAATACGGTTTATCTAAAATTTCAACTTATTTGAAAGAGAATAAACTCAGATGAATGAATTGAAGCTTCTGACTAATCAAAATCATTCCCAAAGAGCTAATTAAATCTGAGTTCCAAACCTCCAACAGAACGGTTTGTGAGGTTTTTTTTAAAGGTGCATTTTTCAATCTATTATATATAGAATGGATAAACAACAAGGATGTATTGTATCACACAGAGAACTATATTCAATATTCTGTGATAAACCATAATGGAAAAGAGTATGAAAAAGAATACACACACAGACACACACATGTATACACACAACTGAAACACTTTGCTATACAGCAGAGATGAACACATTGTAAAAATAAACTGTATTTTAAAAAAAAAGGTGAAAGCTCTATTCATACTGAACACACAAACACAAATAAAAGTGCATTTTTTAAAAAATTGGCCAGACACTGTAAAACTCTTAGAGGAAAACATAGGCAGAACACCCTATGACATAAATCACAGCAAGATCCTTTTTGACCCACCTCCTAGAGAAATGGAAATAAAAACAAAAATAAACAAACGGGACCTAATGAAACTTAAAAGCTTTTGCACAGCAAAGGAAACCATAAACAAGACGAAAAGACAATCCCCAGGATGGGAGAAAATTATTTGCAAATGAAGCAACCGACAAAGGATTAATCTCCAAAATTTACGAGCAGCTCATGCAGCTCAATATCAAAAAAACAAACAACCCAATCCAAAAATAGGCAGAAGAACTAAATAGACATTTTTCCAAAAAAGATATACAGACTGCCAACAAACACATGAAAGGATGCTCACCACCACTGATCATTAGAGAAATGCAAATCAAAACCACAATGAGGTATCACCTCACACCGGTCAGAATGGCCATCATCAAAAAAATCTACAAACAATAAATGCTGGAGAGGGTGTGGAGAAAAGGGAACCCTCTTGCACTGCTGGTGGGAATGTGAATTGATACAGCCACTATGGAGAACAGTATGGAGGTTCCTTAAAAAACTAAGAATAGAAGTACCATACAACCCAGCAATCCCACTACTGGGCATATACCCTGATAACACCAGAATTCAAAAAAAGTCATGTACCAAAATGTTCACTGCAGCTCTATTTACAGTAGCCAGGACATGGAAGCAACCTAAGTGCCCATCAACAGATGAATGGATAAAGAAGATGTGGCACATATATACAATGGAATATTACTCAGCCATAAAAAGAAACGAAATTGAGTTATTTGTAGTGAGGTGGATGGTCCTAGAGTCTGTCATACAGAATGAAGTAAGTCAGAAAGAGAAAAACAAATACCGTATGCTAACACATATATATGGGATCTAAAAAAAAATCGTTCTGAAGAACCTAGGGGCAGGACAGGAATAAAGATGCAGACGTAGAGAATGGACTTGAGGATGGGGGAGGGGGAAAGGTAAGCTGGGATGAAGTAAGAGAGTGGCATGGACATGTATACACTACCAAATGTAAAATAGATAGCCAGTGGGAAGCAGCCACATAGCACAGGGAGATCAGCTCGGTGCTTTGTGACCACCTAGAGGGGTGGGATAGGGATGGTGGGAGGGAGACGCAAGAGGCAGGAGATATGGGGAGATACGTATACGTATAGCTGATTCACTTTGTTATAAAGTAGAAACTAACACACCATTGTAAAGCAATTATACTCCAATAAAGATATTTTAAAATTTTTATTTATTTATTTTTATTTTTGGATGAGTTGGATCTTTGTTGCTGCACGTGGGCTTTCTCTAGTTGTGGCAGGCGGGGGCTACTCTTCGTTGCGGTGCGCGGACTTCTCATTCCGGTGGTTTCTCTTGTTGCGGAGCACAGGATCTAGGCGCGTGGGCTCAGTAGTCGTGGCGCAAGGGCTTCGTTGCTCCGCGGCATGTGGGATCTTCCTGGACCAGGTCTCGAATCGGTGTCTCCTGCACGGGCAGGCGGATTCTTAACCTCTGCACCACCAGGGAAGTCCCCAAAGGTGCATTTTTAATCGTAAGTTTTCTGGCCCTTTTATGATCCAGCCCCTCAGATTTAGAGGGACTTAGAGGACACACAGGAAGTGCCATTTTTGATGCAGCAGGAACACCACCTGGGGCCGTGCCAGTAGGATCCTCATCCATTTAACCCCCAGTGCTGTCGAAGCTTTCATGGACTTTTCCTCTCAACAAGCTCCACCCACCTCTTCTTTCCAGAACTAGCACGGACCCTGGTACCAGCTCAGTGGAAACACACAGAGCTTACAATGATTGGAATGATTAAGGAAGAAAATGAACAGTTATCGTGAAGTCCTAGCCAGGTAACAATAACTAAACTCTAGAAGCTTTACTTCCTACTGGTCACAAGCACAGTTTCTTTCTCCAGGAGCCAAAGCATTTCCCGTGAGAGCCTCCACCATGTTCGTTCCTGGTTTCCTACGAGGTCTTTTACCTACAATGCCTTATTATCGATACCCGTCTTATTATGTGCCTCAAGCAGTTTATTAAAATTCTGTCTCTTCTTTAGATATTTCTTTCTTCTCTTCTGGCTCTAAGAAGGAAGACCCCTTCAGCTCTACCTTAAGAAATGCACTCTTCTTTACCGACCACACTGAAGTACTTGGAGTGACATATTTACATTGAATAATGTGTGTCTCTTACCTACCCAGAAGCCTCTGCTTTCCACTGCAGCTTTTCACCTTTAGAAGGCAGGACCATACCTTAAGTCAATTTTTAATCAATATAATTGGCAATAATGAGGAACCATGATGACGGGGACTTAAAGAATCTTAGAATGCCAAAGAACCACAGACCTAGTGCAATTCAAATCTTCTTCCAAAATGAGAATCCACTTTGTACCATCTTGGCCACTGTGTCCTTCTCTGTGTCCTGGGGAAGCCCATCCCATGGCTAGAGAGCTGAATTATGAGAAAATAATTGATAGTTATTAGAAATAACTAATAATTACTGGAAACAGAATCATTATTAGAAATAAAATTTCTATTCCTAGAAAGACCCCACAGGCCAGGCAGAGGTTGCGTTTAACCTTCCAAGTAACGGGCAAACCATTCATCACTCTGTCTCTCATCAAGTGCCCCAAAGCACCGGTGCCGAGACATTTTGACCCCATCAGGCGCCAGATCACAGCTTCTCAGCAGATCAATGCTACGGTTTTTTGGGTGAATAATTCCAGGGCTGGAGAACTGCATCTTCTTCCTAGGCACCCTGCACGGGACCAGCCCCTGGACAGTTCTCTAACCCACACCCCATCAGTGCCTGTTCCCACGCTTGGTAGACCAGCTGCTGAGGTTCCCCCCGTGTTTCGGGCGCTCAGAAAAACCACAATTCCTGTGCACTGAGTCTTAACGAAAGCCTTGAAGATGTGCTTGCCGTGATCAGCAATGATTTTCTTCGGCTACAGGAAGCCTGCAGTCATGGATGTGAATCATCACCTCCTCTCTGACTTTGAAACTGTTCCTAACAGAAGGGTCAAGTCATGACGGGTCCGAGGATGATGGACTTAATTTCTCCTTCCCAGAAATGCTTTCAGAGGACAGATGCTCATTCAGCCAAGAAGAAGGGCACGGGGAGTGATGTCAACCCTTGAGTCCTATCAGTCACAATTGCTTCAATGACACTCTCCTTTTTGCAAGGGGATGACACACTTCTGTAATCAACTTCAGCTCAGCTGCCCGAATCATGTGGGTGTGATTCACACAGCAACAGAGACAATGGACTCTGGGGAAATTATGTTTGACAGAATTGGGATTTAAATGCAGCCGCCCCGCTATGCTGCTTCCTCAGTATTTCCTGTCCCGCGTCAGAGAGGTGAAACTCTTAGCTGAATCATAAACTGTGTCCTGAAAGCAAAGACCGTTCTTCGCAGGTAGGAAAAGTGAAGCAGGACATTACTTTAAGAGCGCAACTTTAATGTTGTTTTATTCCCATGTTCATCTTTCTGGCCAGATGCATGAACATTCTGAAAGGCAATGAATTGATTTTTGCTCTGAGAGCAGTTTGAGACATCTTTTAGGGAACGGTAATCTGCTAATCTATAGCACTGTACTGTCTCAATAAACACTATCTAGTGAATGATAAAATTGTTTAGTACACAGAAGTAATATAAAATTTAACACCCCAGACTCAGATTGGTGTGTGTGTGGGGGGGGGGGGGGGACAGGGGGCGGGGGGTATGGGCGTGTCCACAATGTCTCATCCCATTGACTTGATTCACTACAAAGTCCTCAGACTTGAAACACAAATGCAAGCCAGCAAGCCAGGAGAAAATAACTTGGAACGTGTACCCCATTTATCATATTGATTTAACTAAGGAAAACAACCCCCCAATCTAGTTACTCTGTGCCTTCCCACACTCCTTCTGCAGTTTTTCATTTACTCATGAAAATTGGTATTTTGAGAATGATTCCTTAGGGTTATATCCTTCTTATACTAAGAAAGAAAAGATTTGTCACTAAAAATCCAAAAAAAAAAGAGTCTACTACGTATCTAAACAATAATCCCTTACTAAACATATGAAAGGACCATACCAAAGCATTAAAATGAATGTAAAATTAATAACTACTGTAGAAGTTAGTCAACTGTATCCACGACCTATTCTGGGAAAACCTGAATACATGATCCTTGTCAATTAAGAGATCGACATACACATGAAAGGATGCTGTGCCAAACAGAAATGGAAGGACCGAAGGAAACCTTGGTCGGCGTAGGTGGTAACACCCACGGTTGGCTGTCCCAGGGGAATGGTGAGAAACCTAGAAAGCCTCACTTCTGTGTGGGAGAGTGCTGTGTTATCTCGCCTCAGGTAACCGTATCAACAAGTGTTTCCAAATCCCTGCTGTTATTTGTGTCAGCACCCACGTACTGTCTGTCACTGTCACTGCCACATAGGAGGAAAGGTAAGTGGAGGAAAAGAAAACTTTGCCAGAAGGGAAGGGTTTTGAAGAGGACCCATGGCTGGGGAGTGGCCTTGGGAAGAAGACAGGATTTGTGCAGGGTTGTACCGACACGTGACAAGAGGGACGGTTTTAATCCCTATGGCAACCAGCAGCTATAGCTGGGAGAAACAAGGAGTAAGAGAAACCTACACGTGAAGTCCAAAATTGAGCTGTAGCCTCAGTGCTATGCTTATAACTGATAATCTTGCTCAGATTATCAAACTAAATATTTCTGAACCTCAGTTTCCATCTCTAAAATTACAACACATCTCAAAGGAATATGACAAGGAGCACATCAAACACTGCTGGTTGAAAACCCTTAGAAAAGTGTAAAACTGAACACCAATGAGGCACAAATTTTTTATGTCCCACATACCAAAGGGACATAAAATGATTTTTACTTAGTTCTATGTAAAATAGGAATTTATAGGAAAGCCAATACCTGAGACAACAGATCATTACAATTCAAACATGATGAGGTTTCAAATATATAAAGAGCTCTTACAAACCAATAAGAGAAAATTCACTTACAATATGGAAAATAAGCAAAGGTATAGATAGTGAACAGATAATGATACCTAAATGTAGCTTGAACACATGGACGGATTCTCAGATTATCACGCTAAGTAAAATAAGTCAGACAGAGAGAGAAAAATATGCTATCACTTGTATGGGGAATCTAAAAAAAAAAATGATACAAATGAACTTATTTACAAACAGAGACAGACTCACAGACATAGAAAACAAACATATGGTTACCAAAGGGGATAGCATGGGGCAGGGATAAACTAGGAGTTTGGGATTAGCAGATACAAACTACTCTATGTAAAACAGAAAACCAACAAGGACCTACTGTGTAGCCCAGGGAACTATATTCAATATCCTGTAATAACCTATAAGGGGAAATAATCTGGAAAACCATATATATATATATATATATATACACACACACACACACACACACACACACACACACACACACACACACACACACAAATATTCTGAATCAGTTTGTTGTAACCTGAAACTAATACAACACTATAAATCAACTATACCTCAATAAAAACTTGTTTGTTTTGAAAAAAATATTATTATTGTTCTACTGGATAGACCAGGGGTTGGTAACTACAGTCCACAACCCAAATACGGCTTGCCACCTGCTTTTGTAAATAAAGATATATTTGAACAGAGGCATATGTGTTCACTGACAAGTCATCTATGATGTTATCACACCATAATGACAGGGTAGTTATGACAGGAACCATATAGCTCACATGTCTAAAATATTTACTATATGGCCTTTTACCTAAAGTGTGCTGACGTGCTATGGACACATATTACATGCTTTATAATGCTCCCTTGGCAAGAACTTGGTTGAGATGTATTTTCATAGACCATGGTTAGAAGCTACACTGGTTAAACCTCTTAAATTCAATATTCCAGTATCTGTATAAATTTAAAATAGATACGAAATCCAAATCCTGCTCAAAGATGCATGAATTCTGTTTCTATTGCACCATGATTTAGAGCACCAAGAGTTTGGAAAGAACCTAAAAGTCCAACCATGGCAGGCTGGTCTGTGAATTACGCTATGTCCATATACTGGACAGTCATGGAACATTTCTGAAAATGAGGTAGGTTCTTATGTGTCAAAATAGGCAAACTCAATTTTACGCTACTAAGCGGAAAAGGCAAAATGTAAAGGATGGTGTATTGCAGTGGCATTTAAATGTTATTTATGCTGACTTATCTTGGGAAGGAGATCCTCTAGACAAAAGAACAGTGGTGTTTTCTCTGAGAACTGCACGAAAGATGTGCTGGAGGGCCGGCAGATCCAGGCATATCTCTTTTTATTGCTCTTCGCTTTATTGTGCTGTGCAGATACTGCATTTTTTTAAAAAACAAATTGAAGGTTTGGGGCGACCTTGCATCGAGAAAGTCTACTGGCACCATTTTTTCCAACAGCACTGGCTCACTTCCTGTCTTGGTGTCACATATCGGTAATTCTTGCAATATTTCAAATTTTGTCATTACTTTTTTATAATGAAAAAACTTTATTTTATGTGATTACCTAACTCACCAGAAAGTGTTTTGTACACAGTGTTTATATATTTTGGGGTAAAATTACTTTCTAATTTTCCTGCTTATTCTATCCTTTATCACCTTTAAATGACACTAAATTTGAAGCTGGATATTAGATTTTTTAATTTTTATTGAGGTATAGTTGCTGTACAATATTACGTAAGTTTCAGCTGTACAACACAGTGATTTGGAATTTTTAAAGGTTATACTCCATTTATAGTTAGTAAAAAATACTGGCTATATTCCCCATGTTGTACAATATATCCTTGTAGCTTGTTTTATACCCAATAGTTTGTGCTTGCTACTCCCCTACTCCTGTCTTGCCCCTCCGCCCTTCCCTCTACTCACTGGTGGTTACCTTTAGTTACCATTAGTTTGTTCTCTGTATCTGTGAGTCTGCTTCTTTTGCTACATTCACTAGCTTGTTTTATTTTTTAGATTCCACATACAAGTAGAATATTCTTTCAATATTTAAAACGCTGTCATTATTGCTATGTTTGTTATGGTGTCTGTGATCAGTGATCTGTGATGTTACTGCTATGACTCTCTGAAGGCTCAGGTGATGGTTTACATTTCTTGGCAATGAAGTATTTTCAAATTAACGTACAAACATTATTTTTTAAGGCATTATGCTATTGCACACTTAACAGACTGTAGTATAATGTAAACACTACTTTTATATGCACTAAGAAACCAAAAACTTCACGTGACACGCTTTACTGCAGTCTGAACTTGCATTATCTCCTAGGTGTGCCTGTGTTTTCCTGTATGCCTTCTGTTATATTGGATTTTTAACCACAGGTACAATGAACTGTTCAGAAATAAAAACAAACACCTGGTGCACTTGGATGAAAAGTCGTTCAGCTTCGGATTTCTGAAGCGCATTTGTGGATGCAATGGAAGAAATAGTCCATAAAAACAAAGACAAGTGAGGGCTGCATCTAAAGTCCTGAAATGAGTAACGGGAGGAGACATAAGAGCCAGTGAGGATTCAGGGAAAGCAGGAAAGGGGGAAAGAGGAAATTTAAAGAGAAAATGAACCCATGAGTTTCATTTCATACTGACTGACTTAATGATAAATTAAAAATTCTTCTGCAGGATTATCAAGGATCAAGAATTAAAACAATTAAGTTGTGCAAGTACCAATTCAAATTCACCAAAGCAGAAAAGGTGTTTGGGGAGAACACCACCCTTCCAACTAAATCCCTTGAAATATAGCAAGGATATTGTACAAAGAAGACTTACTATAGTTTAATAAAACATGCAGGTGTAACTGTCATTCTACATGGCCATCTTGGGCAGAATTCACATTCCACAATTGTTCAGAGAGACTATCATATAACTTGCTTGACAAAAGAGTGTTGTATGTTAAAAGACAAAGCCTGCTAGTTTCTATTCCTTAGCTGAAACTTCGTATTTTGTATCTCATTTTTTATTTTAGGACAAGGCTCTAAGGGAAGCAACAAGGGGCTCCCAGCCGCAGAATCCCTCCCTCTTTATTAACCCCATAACTGAAATGTTCCTTTTGGGAAGGTCTGTTGGCCAAGAAAGGAGGCATTGTCAATTGAAAACTTCGGTAAACAGAAAGCAACATCTATGGATTACCATGGGATTTCAAAGCAAGGGCATCTTCTTGTAGATATCCACCCTGAGTTAGTAATTACAATGTTTCCAAGAAACATACAGTCTACTTTTAGGATGCTACATTTGAAACTGCAAACACATGACTGTATCCCTTAGGTAGACACAAAGTGACTTTATGTTGCCTAATTACCAAAGGGCACCATATTGAGTCTGGAAGATCAAACCAGTAAAGGCAGAGGTAGGGACCTTCTAGCAAAATGAGAAAACACAAGAAAAATACAAAGGTTCTCCATGCTTCCCATCCTGTGAAAACACATGTGGTAATGGAACCTCTCATTACAAGTATGCTTCTCTCCTGCTGTGAAATTACTCATTTTGGGAGAAGGAGTAATATACACTGATGAGTTTTACCCTTTGGTTAATGTGTTTTGGTTTTTTTTTTGGCCGAGTTGGGTTTTCATTGCTGCATGCGGGCTTCCTCTACTTGCAGTGTGTGGGCTTCTCATTGAGGTGGCTTCTCTTGTTGCAGAGCACAGGCTCTAGGCGCGTGGCCTTCAGTAGTTGTGGCTCGCAGGCTTCAGTAGTTGTGGCTCACGGGCTCTAGAGTGCAGGCTCAGTAGTTGTGGCGCATGGGCTTAGCTGTTCCACGGCATGTGGGATCTTCCCGAACCGGGGCTTGAGCCTGTGTCCCCTGCACTGGCAGGCATATTCTTAACCATTGTGCCACGGGGGAAGCCCCCCGTTAATGTGTTTTTCTGCTCTCTTGTTGCTCAGAAAAGAAACAATCCCCTTTCATGGCTCAGCTGCTTATATCATTGCATTTGAAAGTGAACAGAGCACTTCCAATCCCAACATTCTTTACTTTGGACCTCACAAATGATTTTGCTTCTGAAGATCTCTGCATTAGTATGTTGAAAGTACTTCATTCTAAGTCTCCATCGCCTTTTCATAAAGATAAAGAGTACAATCTGTCTATGCCTCTTGGTTCTCAGCTTCTATAGAAACATGCCCTATGATAGCAGGTTCTGATCATGTGTTTTTCTCAGGATGATAAAAGAAAGATGAACAATTTCATAGAATTATTGAAATTTTCCCATCTGCCTGTGGCATTCAAATTTTTTTTTTAATGTGTCCAAGAGCATTGCCTCACATCTTTCTTGTGAATATGAATGTTAGTAAACACATTTTAAGGCAGATCCACATTTCTTTTCTCAAAATTAGTCTCATGTAGGGGAACATTAAATTCACATGAACGTACGAACTAAAGAGAAAGGCCCAACACTTTTCCATAGATCCATTTCTGTTCCAATATGCGACATAAGTAGAGAAGCAAAATTGCCTTTTATAAGGTAACTAATTACATAATTTAATTTAGTCTCTGTTTAATTACACAGATTATACAGAAAACAATGAGATGAAAATAAAATTGTCTCACTATTGATTAATTTCTAGATATGCCAGACTTCATGGTGAGAGTGATGATCAGGGAGAAATAAAGAAATATTGGCCAATTTTATACCTCAGTAAAGCTGAAGAAAAAAAGAAAAACTGGCAGAGATACAAAAATGTATCCACTACATATTAGGTAGGATTTTTTTTTTCTTTTTTTTTTTTTTTTGAGGTACGCGGGCCTCTCACTGCTGTGGCCTCTCCCATTGCAGAGCACAGGCTCTGGACGCGCAGGCTCAGCGGCCATGGCTCATGGGCCCAGCGAGCTGCTCCGCGGCATGTGGGATCCTCCCGGACCGGGGCACAAACCCGTGTCCCTGCATCGGCAGGCGGACTCTCAACCACTGCGCCACCAGGGAAGCCCTAGGTAGGATTTTTAACTGAAAAATTTAACAAATATTCCTAGATAAATAAATAATTTCAAAATAATCTAGATGCTCTTGAATTAAGAAACATTTTGTAGGAGATTCCTGAAAATCACCTGCTTTGTGCCACATTTTTATCCTTCAAAGATTTTAAACTGTTAAACTTCTGAATCTATTTCACTTAAACCATTCTCAGTAAATACTTGCAACTGGACTTTTCAAAAGAAATTCAATTAAAAAAATCATATGATCAAGTATACTAGCAACATTATGCTATATTTTAAGTTTTTGCATGATTTAAAGATGGTACTAAAATAGAAAATTTAAAGCTAAAAATTAACTGCATTATTCAGATTTAGTATTTAAAATGTTTATCTACATTTTAGTAGACTCTCTTTATGTTATTTTAATAGTTCACATTATACAGTTTTAGGCTAGAAATAACCATTCAATTCAACTCGTTCATTCAGTTTTCAATGCACTGACCTTGCACATATTTTGTCAGATTTATCGCTATATAGTTTGCATATTCATATATCAAATTACCTTTCTGTGATGGATTGGAAATAAAAAAACAACCAAAAACAAAACAAAAAACTACTTATCCGTCACAGATAGTTGAAAACTGTTATGCTATGAAATTTTCTTGAGAAATAGTAACATTTTGAAATGTCTCCATTTCTACAGTATTTGTTAACATTCTGATAACATCTTATGTTGCTCTTGTTTCTGCTTTTCATTGAAAACCTGATAAAAGTTCAACACTTGCTCCCCTGAGCTAGTTTACAAGTTTCATGTTTCACATGTTGGTGTGTGTTCATTTGCTGTGTATGTTTCACTAATTTGAATTGAAATTCACTGCTATTAAAACATACTCCATCAACAGATCAATGGATAAAGAAGTTGTGGTACATATACACAATGGAATACTACTCAGCCATAAAAAAGAATGAAATGATGCCATTTGCAGCAACGTGGATGGATCTAGAGACGACCATATTAAGTGAACAGAGACACATATCCTATGCTATCACTTATATGTGGAATCTAAAAATAATACAAATGAATTTACTTACAAAACAGAAACAGACTCACAGACATAGAAAACAAACTTATGGTTAACAAAGGGGAAAAGACAGGGGGAGGGATAAATTAGGAGTTTGAAATCAACAGATACTCTAAGGTAACAGATACCTTAACTACTATATATAAAATGATAAAGAACAAGGACTTACTCTATAGCACAGGGAACTATATTGAAATCCCTTAATAAACCATAATGGAAAAGAATCTGAAAAAGGATGGATATATATGTATAACTGAATCACTCTGATGTACACCTGAAACAGACACAATATTGTAAATCAACTATACTTCAATTAAAAAAACTTTTTTTAAACCCTCAAAACTGAAAAATTTGGAAGTTGCTCTGCATTCCAAATAAGGCAACTAAATTGTGAAAGGATTCCCAGCAGTCAAATATTGAAAATCATCAAGATAAAAGCCTAATGTGCATTCCTCGAAAAATATATTATTGTTAATATCCCGATAAATTTTAATTTTTGGCATAAAAGACACCCTTATTCTTTTATACTGTGCCTGGATTTCAAACATAAATTCACTGCTATGGGACTGGTCAGTAGATCTACCATCACAAAACCATTATTTGTTGATTATTTAATATATACAAGGAAGCTTGCTAGGTCCTGGGATATACACTGTCTCACGATTTCTCATACTAACTCTGCAAATTAGCTCTTGTGATTGCCACATGACGGATTTAATTCACACACACTCACCAACAGCTGGGAATTACTCTACCATTAATCTTTATGGTCAATGATCTTACATAAAATTATGCAAATATGAATGAGAGCATTTTGATGGGAAAAATTTAAATACCTGAATTTTCAATGAAACACTGGCTTCAGTCATTTCTATTTAAAACACCCATGACTTTATATCTAAAATGGCTCTTCATCACGCATTTTAAAAGATCAAACACTCTCAAGTAAACCAACGGAGTCAAACTCTCAGTTCCCAGGAAATGCTCAAATATTGACTGAAAAGTAGAAAGAAACTTGTGAAGAACTCAGAGTATGACTCGGTGTTTCACGGAGAGACGTTAATGAAAATATCCTCTCATCCATAACTCTAGCAGTAACATAAATCCTAATTAAAATCCAACTTGCATGCGCTGTCTTGTTAAATGATGATTAACTGTCTGAAATTTCTTCGAAGTTTGAGTTGTTAGGAATGAGACTGGCTATTCAATGCCTGTAAAATAAAGTAGTCATACTCTGAATTCTGAACTACTCAAGAGAATATAGCTCTAATACAGTGTTTTGCATTGTCTCTATAAATTGGTATCTCCTACCTTCTCATTTATGTTAAAATTAGAATAAATCAGACATCTACATTAAGTAGCAACAGACTTGGGAATTCAAACCAACCCCCCTTTTGAGAGCAAATTAAAACGTTCATGATCAAAAAAAGTATTTTGAAAAATTTCAATGCTAAAATCGTACTTGGAGATTACAGCACCAACACTGATGAGAAAGTGACGATCCAGGTAGGTAGACCAGTAGGACAGCCCCCACACAAAGCAGCTTTGCCCTAAAGAATTCTCCATTCTGGAAGAAAACATTGTGTAAGGGGGCAAGGGTCAAAGCCCAGTCTCTGTAGAAAGTGTGCAATCTGATAAACTCCTCCCTGATATCTTCCTCCCTCCATGCGTTTCACCCTCAGGGCAAGTATGAGACAAACGCAAACTCAGACTTGAAGGGGCTTGCAACCCACCTCCACAACATCTAGAAAATGGAGAGGACAGCAGGTCTTCACGGATGAAATATCCTAGAATTTTAATGTCCACAGGTCATCTGCCCTGGAGGAAGAAACCACTAACCTATATCAATTTATCACTATTAACATTTTCTTTTCAAATACCGTGTCAAGTTCACAAAGATGCCCAAGCACATAAAGAAAGAAAGAAGCAGAAGTAACAGTCACTAAAACGAGGACTCTCTGCAAATAATTAAGATAGTGTAATTATCAGGCCTATATGATAATCCAGTTTTTAAAAACAATGTTCACAGAACGACAAAACTCTGCAGGGAGTGAGAAATGATTCAAAAGTTGGGTAAAAGATATCTTAAAAGACCAAGTGGACTTCGCTGGTGGCACAGTGGTTAAGAATCCGCCTGCCAATGCAGGGGACACGGGTTCAAGCCCTGGTCCGGGAATATCCCACATGCCGCGGAGCAACTAAGCCCGTGCGCCACAACTACTGAGCCTGTGCTCTAGAGCCTGCAAGCCACAAATACTGAGCCCGTGTGCCACAATTACTGAAGCCCACGCACCACAATTACTGAAGCCCACGCACCTAGAGCCCACACTCCACAACCAGAGAAGCCACCACAATGAGAGGCCCGTGCACCATAATGAAGAGTAGCCCCTGTTCGCTGCAACTTTAGAGAAAGCCTGCGTGCAGCAACGAAGACCCAATGCAGCCAAAAATAAATAAATTAAAAAAATAATAAGACCAAGTGGAAATTCTAGATCAGAGTATCAGAAGAATGAAAAAAAATTTAAGAACTAAAGGATCAGCTTAAGAGAAGATCAGCTAAAGTTGAAGAGAAAATGAGTGAACTTGAGGAAAGGTGAGAAGAAATTATCCAGAATGTGTCACAGAAAGATTTTCAAAAGGTACGGAATATAGAAAAGACAGTTAGAAATAGGGAAAGCAAAATGAGAATTTCTAAGATACTCAAAATCACAATAATTCGCACATGAAGGTATCAGACAGTGAGATCGACAGCCAAGAAAGAGAAACAGACCCAGGAGCGATTGAGATAAAGGAAATGTGACATGCCGAATTTAAGATAACTAGGAAAATACACTCAAGAAAATATAAAATTGAGAACTTCAAAAATGTGGAAATTAGAAGGAGGAATCAAATTCTAGAAGGGAAAAAATATGTAACAAAATTATAAATGTGGTGCACTGCTTGGACGACACGTTAGATACAGAATGAAAGACGATTAGTGAAATAAAGGTCTGGAGAAAAAGTAATGCAGAATGAAGCTTGAAAATAAAATCAGATGACAAACAAACGAAGGATAAAAATGGAGTCACAGAGATAAAGTGTAAGAGATGTGCAATTAGATTACCAATAGGAGAAAAGAAAAAAAAACATAGCAGCAGTATTTGAAGAGGTAATGACCAAGAATTCTCAGAACTTGAGTAAAACACCACTCCAAAAGCTGAGATGATTAACGAATTCTAATTAGATAAATTAAAAGAATACCATACCTAGCTGCATCATAGTAAACCTGCAGAAACTCGAAGGCAGACATTCCTGAGATTTAGATCTAGAGAATGTATCATTTTTAAAGGAGTAACTTTTAAACTAACAGCTAAATTCTCTATAGCAACAATGGAACCCAGAGACTAGCAGAATGATTTTTCTGATGGCCAAAAGCGCATAATTGCAAATTAAAATTCAGCAAGGATATTCTTCAAGAAGAGGGTATGAAAAAGATATTTTTAAGCAAGCTAACTGAGGTTTTCAACAGCTCCCATGCCCTGAAAACCTATTTTACATCACCATTATATGTTTTTAAAGAGAATGCTCACAGATCAAGTTAGCGGCACAAGAGGTAATAACAAAGTGATATAACTGGGGAAATCAAAATTAATGTTGACTAAATTAAACACATTTCCTATAAGATTCCTAAAAAACTCACAAAATCAAATGGGAGTTATAACAGGTAAATTAGATGAATATGGCATTAAAATATATTAATTGTGCAGTATTTTCAGAGCAGTAACAATTGTATTAATTCAAGTTAGTGATTATATTAAGGATCCATGCTGTAATTTCTAAGCTTCTCCACTAAAAGAAAACAGGAAAAGTATATTTTATCTCCCCACAGAGTGGGGAAGGCAGGGAGCAAGAAAATGGAATAATTAAAAAGGAATAAAAACCAAGTAATTTACAAGAAAGCAAGAGAGGAGAAAAAAAGTGTCCTAGTAAAAGCAGAAATTTGGGACAGAAGATTTAAACACAAATATATTCACAAATGTGAATATAAGTGGATCTACAGTTAGGCACAAAATAAAAGTCTGTAAAATAGATTAGAAAATCCATACCATCCCGGGAAAACTTGATGAGCTTATTCTAGTAACTGATGGAACACGCAAATTATCAATAAAATTACAGTATACGTTGACAAAATAAACAACCTGAGTCATTATGTATGTAGACTACTGCAAATCACTACTGCAAAATAAACACCTTCCTCAAGGATACAAAACACATTCCCAAGAAATAAAATCTCAAAATGTACCTTGAGAAAAATACATATATTTGGAAATTAAAGAATTCTCTCAGAAAATTCCTAAGTCAAAGGAAAATCATGAGGGAGACGCAAGAGGGAAGACATATGGGAACATATGTATATGTATAGCTGATTCACTTTGTTATAAAGCAGAAACTAACACACCATTGTAAAGCAATTATACCCCAATAAAGATGTTTAAAAAAGAGGAAAATCAATGAGAGAAATTACAAAATATTTGATGTGAATGAAAAAATATCACTTACTTAATTTGTGAGTGTAAGAAATGCTAAATGGCTAGTGCATTTCTTGAGCCAAGTTTAAGGTACATATGAATAGATTAGAAATTGAGGATATCTGAAAATTAATAAAATAGGCTATTTCAAGAAGATAATAAAACAAAAGTATGATTAATGAGATGGAAATAATAAAGATAAGAACAGTAATTAATGAGTTAAATCAACATACAGTAGACTGAAGAAAAAACAAAAGTTGGTTCATTGGAGAGTGTAATGAAAGAGCTAAACTGATGAGTTATACCAATAAAGTGGGAAGGCATGCATATTTTGGGAATAAAAAAAGAATACAACACCACTGTATGGTTGCAGACACAAAAAGATAAAATTATTAACTTATGTATTTTGATAACTTTGAAAACTTAAAAGAAATGGAAAAACTTCTAGAAAACATATTACACAGAGTAATCTACAGATTTAACATGATACCTATCAAATTACCCATGACATTTTTCACAGAACTAGAATAATCCTAAAATTTATATGGGACCATAAAAGACCCAGAATTACCAAAGGAATCCTGAGGAAAAAGAACAAAGCTGGAGGCATAACCCTCCAAGACTTCAGACTATACTACAAAGCTATAGTAAACAAAACAGCATGGAATTGGCACAAAAGCAGACACATAGATCAATGGGACAGAACAGAAAGCCCAGAAATAAACCCACACACTTATGGTCAATTAATCTATGACAAAGGAGGCAAAAATATACAATGGAGAAAAGACAGTCTCTTCAGTAAGTGGTGCTGGGAGAACCGGACGGCTACATGTAAAAGAATGAAATTAGAACATTCTTTAATACCACACACAAAAGTAAATTCAAAATGGATTAAAGACATAAATGTAACACCTGATACTCTAAAACTCCTAGAGGAAAACATAAGCAGAACACTCTTTGATATAATCACAGCAACAATTTTTTTGAATCCATCTCCTAGAGAAATGGAAATAAAACAAAAATAAACAAATGGGACCTAATTAAACTTAAAAGCTTTTACACAGCAAAGGGAACCATAAACAATGAAAAAACCTACGGACTGGGAGAAAATATTTGCAAATGATGCAACCGATAAGGGATTAATTTCCAAAATGTACAAGTAACTCATACAGCTTAATATAAAAAAAAACCCAAAAAACACCAACCCAATCAAAAAATAGGCAGAAGACCTAAACAGACATTTCTCCAAAGAAGACATCCAGAAGGCCAACAGGCACATGAAAAGATGCCCAACATCGCAAATTATTAGAGAAATGCAAATCAAAACTACAATGAGGTATCACCTCACACTAGTCAGAATGGCCATCATTAAAAAGTCTACAAATAATAAATGCTGGAGAAGGTGTGGAGAAAAGAGAACCCTCCTACACTGTTGGTGGGAATATAAGTTGTACAGCCACTATGGAGAACAGTATGGAAGTTCCTTAAAAAACTGAAAAATAGAGTTACCATATGATCCAGCAATCCCACTCCTGGACATCCATCCAGAAACTCTAATTTGAAAAGATTCATGCACCCCAAGGTTCACAGCAGCACTATTTACAACAGCTAAGACATGGAAGTAACTTAAGTGTCCATCAACAGATGAATGGATACAGAAGATGTGTGTACACACACACACACACACACACACACACACACAATGGAATACTGCTCAGCCATAAAAAAGAATGAAATAATGCCATTTGTAGCAACATGGATGGACCTAGAGATGATCACACTAAGTGAAGTAAGTTAAAGACAAAATATCATATGGTATCACCCAAATGCGGAATCGAATTAAAATGACATAAACTTATTTACAAAATAGAAACAGACTCACAGTTTTCGAAAACAAACTTATGGTTACCAAAGGGGAAACGTGGAGGGGAGGGATACATTTGGAGCTTGGGATTAAAATATACACACTACCATATATGAAATAGATAATTAACAAGGACCTACTGTATAGCACAGGGAACTCTACTCAATATTCTGTAATAACCTATAATGGGAAAATAATCCAAAAAAGAATGAATATATGTGTATGTATAACTAAATCACTTTGCTGTACAGCAGAAACCAACACAACACTGTAATTCTACTATACTTCAATAAAAATTTAAAAAGAAAATCGATAAGAAAAAGATTGATAACCCAATAGAAAAACTGAAAAAAGGACACTTCACCAAACAGGAAATAAAATGGCAGGTCAAGAAACCATAAATAAAAACACAGTGAGTTTCCATGTATACTCACTAGATTTAAAAAAGAAAATAAAATTCTGAGAGTGACAAATGTTGGTGCAGATTTCACAGTGCTGGTGAAAACATTTATTCCCATGTGGAAAACAGCTCATTCTTATCTAATCTCGAAGTGAAGATTTAAATTAGCAATTCCGTAATGGGTAAGTACCTCAGAAGACCCACTCACATAAGAACTGAGAATGTATTTCAAAGAACTGTTAAAACAGTAACGACTGTAATAGCCAAGTCTGGAAATAATACACTCATCTATTAACAATAAAATGGACAAATGCCTTCTGATATAGTCACGCGATGGAATACTATAGAGGAATTAAAATGAAGGAAGTAGACCTACATAAAACAATACACAGGGACTTTAAAAACACAATCGGGCGTGAAGACAACACATCAGAAAAGAACAGAAAGTTCCATCTATTTAAAGTCCCCAAACATGTCAAGTTTAATTTATGTGATTTGGGGATACCTATATTGGTGGGAAAAATATGAAGGATGCAAGAAAGTGATTTGCATGAAAGTCAGAATAATGGTTCCCACCTGGGTGGGGAAGGCATGAAGACCGGAAGAGAGCAGATGCCACTTTCTGTTGCTTGGCAGGGTTAATGGTCATGGGGATATTTGCTTTAAGTTTTTACACCGCACAGAATATTGATGCTTATGACCTTTCCTGTGTGTTCTGCTTCAGAGTTGTTTTCTTTTTACGGGAGCGTAAATTGAGCTGCAGGATAAACGTTGACCAATTTACCTTCTATATCGGTGTGTTCCTCCATTATTGGTGCCTTCTGATGGGTGCCTTTAAATGGTCCATCTTGCCATGGAAGAAGATACCGTTAGAAACATGGCCACATCACTTGAGAGCCACTCACGCTAACGGGGAACACTGAACGTGGCAACTCTGTCCTCCTCTTCCAGTTACTCAGGAATGGTGTGTGGGAAGCTCCCACCCTGAGTCCCCTCAGGCATCTCTAAGTTGGCACATTTTCCTACAACACCAGCAGCTGGTTGAGAGCCCTGAGTCTATTCATTCCCAGATGTCTAACTCCAACATAAACTGAACCATCTATACATCCCATGTGTATACTGATAACGGTAACATGGCCTGAGGCTTACGGGAAAGTTATTTTTTCTGACTGCATGTCTGCATGTGTGATAATTTATTAGTAGTCTAAAAAAGTCTACAGCAAGGACTACCGTATCTTTAGAGATGTATCTAGCCACATGAGATATGCAGAGTTATTTCTATGGAAATGATGTTATAAAATTTTTAATTATTCAAAGACTTAAAAAAAATTATTATTTTTGGCCATGCTGCACGGCTTGCGGGATCTTAGCTCCCCAACCAGGGACTGAACCCGCGTCCTCAGCAGTGAAAGCGTACGGTCCTAACCACTGCAGCCCCAGGGAAGTCTCTCAAAGACATTTTTTTAAAAAAATGACCTAGTTCCATAGAAAACTCATTACCTAGGTTTTAACATGGACCAGGTACCATGATGGGTTATTGGCAACTGTGTAACTGGCCAAAATTAGGTTGAAGATACATGAAAAAGGAACCACTTCATTAAACAGACCTTTAAAGGTGAGGCTGCAAAATGAGCTTTCTAAAAATAAGCATGGTGCAAATCACAGCTCCAGATGAATGCCCTCACTCAGAATAGTCAACTTGGAAAGGTGTATGGGTGGCACTTAGGTGGTTCAAAGCATTTTGATTTGCTCTTTTCAATGTGCCTTAAGAGCTAGTTGAATCAAGCTAACATTTATTTATAGCTGTACCTTGTTTTTGAATTAAAATTGCATCATACAATTTTATTTCAATTGAAATAAAATTGATCGTACTCAGCAGAATCTTGGCTGTTTCCAAATATAAATCCCTCCTTCAGGATTAAGAGCTGCCTCATAGCAAGATACTGAAAATAAATTACCACGGGCTTTCAAGCAATCTAAAGCGAGTAGAAACAAAATAGGTTCCAGCAATCTTATTTAATTGCAATTAGAGTGTTGCCTCTGAAGTGACTCATTTGTATATAACCATGCCGCTTTGGGGTACAGAGTTTCTGATATGCCTGCTAAATTGTATCAGCCTAATTATGTAACAATCAACACTTATAAACCTTCAATATTTTACTATTACTTATTAAAATATTTATCAACTAACATTGTCTTCAGTAGGTGAATGGATTAATAAACTGTGGTCCATCCAGACAATGGAATATTATTCGTTGCTAAAAAGAAATGAGCTATCAAGCCAGAAAAAAGACATGAAGGAACCTTAAATGTATATTCCTAAGTGCAGGAAGCCAACCTGAAAAGGCTACCTACTGCATGATTCTAACTATATGACATTCTACAAAGGGCAAAACTATGCAGACAGTAAACGGATCAGTGGTTGCCAAGGGTTAGGGGGTAGAGAGGCATGAACAGGTGAGCACAGAGGGTTTTTAGGGCAGTGAAACCATGCTGTATGATACTGTAACGATGGATACATTGTCCAAACTCATAGAACGCACACCACCAAGAATGAGCCCCAAGGTAAACTATAAGCCATCGGTGGTGATGATGTGTTGTTGTAAGTTCCTCCTCGGTCAAGAATGTGCTCCTCTGGCAGGGGATGTGGATGATGCGGGAAGCTGTGCATGTGAGGGGACAGGGGTTTTAGGGGAACTCTCCGTGCCTTCCTCTCAGCTTTGTTCTAAACCTAAAAATGCTCTTAACAAGTAAAGTCCTTAAAAACAGACAAATGAACAAACAACTGAACACCAGCCTTTGGAGGAAATGGAGACTCAAGTAATCCCTGAAAAAAAATATTGCACTTTATGAGAATAAGAGAAAATGGTGCATCTATAAAACAAACTGATGACACACACACACACACAAAATCCCTAAAATGTTCTTAAAGTATTTAAATGTAAGAAATAGCATTTTGTTTTATTTAAAAATTATGATTTTTAAAAAATTATTTATTTTAATTTTTAAAATTTAAAAAATTTTCTTGGTTGGCTGTTGCATGGCATGTGGGATCTTAGCTCCCCGACCAGGGATCTAATCGGCACCCTTTGCATTGGAAGCATGGAGTCTTAACCGATGGAGCCTCCAAATGGTTTAAAAAAATAAAAACTCATGCCTAGCCATGCCACACTGAAATTTCTTGACACTAGAAGGTTAAGTCCAAGATCACACGTTTCAAAAAAGAAAAACTCAACAAATTAAAATAATAATTTATGAACAAAGCAAGAGAAGCAGAATCAGAATTATGTATAAAAGCAGGGCAAGACAAATGGACATATTCATTCTGGCTTCCGTGCACTTGCTATTTCAACCAGTTTTTAACTGAAGTATAGTTGCTATACAATATTATATAAGTCACAGGTGTGCAATAGTGATTCACAATTTTAAAGGTTATACTCCATTTATAGTTATTATAAAATACTGGCTATATTCCCTGTACTGTACAATATAACTCTGTAGCTTGTTATTTTATACATAGTAGTTTGTACCTCTAAATCCCCTCCCCCTATCTTGTCCCTCACTCCTTCCCCTCTCCCCACTGGGAACCAATAGTTTGTTCTCTGTATCTGTGAGTCTGCTTCTTCTCTGTTATATTCACTAGTCTGTGGTATTTTTTAGATTCCACACATAAATATCACACAGTATTTGTCTTTCCCTGTCTGACTTCACTAAGTATAATGCCCTCCAAGTCCATCCATGTTACTGCAAATGGCAAAAAACGCGAATTCGAAAACACACATGCACCCCTATGTTCATAGCAGCACTGTTTACAGTAGCCAAGACATGGAAGCAGCCTAAGTGTCCATCGACAGATGAATGGATAAAGAAGATGTGGGGTGTGTGTGTTTATATATATATATATATATAATGGAATATTACTCGGCCACAAAAAAATAATCAAATAATGCCATCTGCAGCAACATGGATGGACCCAGAGATTATCATACTAAGTGAAGTGAGTCAGACAGCGAAAGACAAATACCATTTGATATCACTTATACGTGGAATCTAAAAAAATGACACAAATGAACCTATATCTACAGAAAAGAAACAGACTCAAAGACATAGGAAACAAACTTATGGTTACCAAAGGGGACAGATGGGGGGAGGGATACATTAGGAGTTTGGGATTAACAGATACAGTACAAAAGAATTCCGCCACTTACATAACCATAAAAGATGCAGATTCTAATTTGAAGAGATACATGCACCCCTTTGTTCAAAGCAGCACCATTTAGAATAGCCAAGACATGGAAACAACCCAAGCGCCCATCGACAGATGAATGGATAAAGAAGATGTGGTACATTCACACAATGGAATACTACTTGGTCATAGAAAAGGATGAAATTCAACCATTTATTCTTTTGTTCAACAAATCTTTGCTGAAGTCCTGCAAGGTTCCAGGGATTGAGTTAGATGCTGAGGATGCAGCTGAATCCAAACTGATCGAGTTGTGGGTCACAGACGGGAAGCATGTTAACACAGCGACATGCACCACGCTGAGTCTGCTAGGTGCAGGGTAAGGGAGGGGAGCCTTCAGCCAACGAGGCACCCGTGGCTGGGTGAGTTATGATTAGGTACACCTCCAGCCAGGGAACGCAGCTCCACAGGTGCATGGCTTACAGAGCATTTCTAGGGCTGAATGTCAGGCTCTTTTGTTCCCCTGGCCTCCTGCCTTTGCATAGTGCACAAACTGTACAACCAAAGATGCCCACAGGTGGCCTGTGTGCACACTTTTTAAAATTTTGAATTGCAACGAGAGTGACCTTCCTTGGGTTATAGCCTAGTTTGCCTACCACCGAAACAGCAAATCTGAGTGGGCTGGCACCAAAGAACACAAATGCATCGACCATCTTCTCCCTGTGAGGCTGTCACCTGTGAGATTGGCTGGCACCCAGATTCTATAGGAAAGTCAGAAGCAAGTGGAAATGGTCCTTTATGTGTTGGTTTATTTTGCCAGGGATTAGGAGACATCGTCCTTTGTAGGGAGCGCCTCCTGTCTGCTTTCCTCACGGCTTAATCAGCGCAGACATGCTAGAATCTTCCATCTCAGAGCCCAGAAAAGTGACGGGAGAGTGGAGAAGTTTCTCCCTACCTCGGATGTCCTCCTCGTTTCTAAAAGGAGAGGCAGACCTGCATCCCTAAGGTGCCGGCAGCTGAGAGCCATGCTGGGAGTTTCCACGGGCTAGCGTGTTCTCTGTGAACACGATGGAAACAGGTTAAGTCGAGAAACCTGCTAGAAAATAAGATCTTTTCCTTGGGATGCAGTATTCAGACCAAGACAAGAGATGCTATCCATCCATGCTAATAACAAGAAACAAGTGCACGATGCCAGCCATCAATGAGAAATCCTTACAAGACAGGGGAACATCGACAGCGGCTTGATAAGGCCAATGAGTTATAACTGAATTCGATGATGAAGACACTAGCCATTGCATGTCCAATGAGAAGACAGGCTTCTTGCTGCTTTATTTTACCTTCGCTTTCAGGCTTGCCATCTGATACTGTTTAACGAACAGAGGAAGGTAAAGAGAAATTTAATAAATCTCGATGCGCCGGATTATCTGACAACAGATGGACTGCCTCCAGAGAGACAGAGGTTTGTGTGTAAGGGATCCTCATACAAGCCTTTTCCCACTACCTAGGTTTCAGTTGAAGTCCCAGAGCTGGAAACAGAGAGCTATTAATAGAATAACACTTCCAAAGTGGCCACTCCTGCTCAGGCACTCCTGTCAACTGCACTGACACCTATAATCTGCTTATCTTTAGTTCTGGACCTCATGAGGCTTAGAGAAACAAACAAAGGTTTTCAAGGCACAGAAAGACTAACTTGCGTAAGATCACAGATAGAGCCACAAGTGCCCAAGCTGGGATTCCTTAATCAGGGAGCGTGGCTTTAAAATCTGTGCTCTTGGTTCCTGAACCTTCAACGCCGTCCCCAAGTAGCAGCTTAATGGACACCCCCATATGCATCCTCGTATTGTAAACCAAGCTATCTCAACACTAGTGACACTAGGGCAGGGATGACTCTTTACTCTTGGGGGCTGTTCTGCGAATCGAGGGATGTTTAGCAGCATCCTTGTTCCCTACCCTTTCTACATGCCATGACCGACACCTAGTTGTGACAACCACAGATATCTCCAGACAAAGCCAATCGTCTCCTTGGAGGCAAACTTGTCCCCAGTGAGACCTAATGGCTTAGAATAACTGTCTCTTAAATGAGTAAGACAATACTTTGGCTTGGAGGGTGTCGGCACCGCTGACATCCTGAAGCAGGTAAGTCTGTAGGTGGAGCTTCCGTGTACATTGCAGGAAACGATCATTACGCCTCACCTCCACCATCCAGAGATGCCTGTACCACTCTCTGCTCTCACAGTGACAACGGGAAATGCTTTCTTTTGTTGTTCACCACTGCAGGGGTGGAGTGGGTGGGTACAACTGCCATGGTGGAGAACCACGGTTCTTAATCAACGAGATGGTCCAAAGATGCAAAGCTGCTGAGAGACTTGAGTCTGGCTCTGCCGTCCTAAGCCATCAGCCTTGTTCCGGTCTTACCAGGAAGAGAAAACAATATGGTGGAGATTGAAGGTGCCAGAGGGTTTGCAGAGAGAGGGCCCCTGGGAGCTGTGATGGTGATGGACCTCCTAGGTAGAAGTGTTCTGTGGTCAAATAGAAAGAGGATTACTTCTAGAAACCAGGTAAGTGCAAGAGACGAGATCCACCATGGATGTGAGAGTTCAAGACAAGAGATTTAACGCAAGTCAAACAAACTGCGGTGGGTAGGACCCACCACCAGACCTTGGAAACCAGAAACGCCTTTTGGACACCTGCCATTCCCAGAAGACAGCAGCATCAGATTTTAACTCCACTGGCTGTGTCAGAGTTTGCTTTTTTTCTCTTATTCCTTGTCTACTGTTGATGAGAAAAGGGGCCAACGTGACTCTCCTTTCTTATGGAATGGTTCTCCTGTCTGGGGTTGGCCCAAGAAAACAGAGTGAAAAAGCGTTACACTGCAGGAGACACTGCCATAGACTGAACTGGATAATTACCATCTGTTGAGTGGCCAGAACTGCTATGCCTCTTGCCAGGTATTTCAGACAAAACTGAGGAAGAAGTACACAGAGTGGATTGAAATGTAAGCTGTAGAAAGAATAAACTTGCTTCCCATTTCTGCTATACTGAATAGTGCTGGTCTGCACCATACTGGAACCCATTAGTGGAAATCTACCCACAGGAGGTTGGAGAGTTAATGAACTACTAACGGGATATTTAACCCAGATACCTACCAAGCCTTGAGGGCTGGAGTAAGACAATCCGTGGGGTCCCTTGAATATCTTGTTTTGTTTTGAACTGTCTTTTTAATATAACAGTGGTAAAGATTACATATCCGCCAACCATGACCAACCTGGTGGGTGCATTCTGTCGTTTGCCATGGAGAACCCTGCCAGCAGACCTACCCCTGAGACCTAGTAATATAAGGATGATATCATGTATCCCGGGTCCCTTCTCTGAACGCATGGCAAACCCACGGGGAGGGACCATGAGAGCGTCGGCTCAGTGGGAAGAGCCTCTGACCTCCCGGCCATGCCCTGTAGAATGCAGTGGCCCCAACGGGACTTGCAGACCATTCTGACCTGTCTGCAACATGAAAACGATGACGCAGGAGCTGCAGTGTCCTGATGTTGGCTCCACCCAATATTTGGATATTTTATAGTTCTTTTAATGATCCTTTTTGATACTGTTCCTTTGCCCCTGTTCCTCCAATGAATAGGTATATATTTTTAATAATCCCTCTCAATTTCATTGCATTTTTACAAGGCCTTCTCCACCTCACTTGGTAAACTGAAGTAAATCCCTTGGTGAAGTGCATGAATCCTATTTAACAGAAAAGAACATTCCATGAACGTACTGGTCTCTTCTCTGCTTGAGGAACCTCGTGTGCAAAACTGCTTCCGGGCTTCCCTGGTAGCGCAGTGGTTAAGAAACCGCCTGCTAATGCAGGGGACACGGGTTTGAGCCCTGGTCCGGGAAGATCCCACGCGCCGTGGAGCAACTAAGCCCGTGCACCACGACTACTGAGCCTGCGCTCTAAAGCCCGGGAGCCACAATTACTGAGCCCATGTGCCACAACTCGTGAAGCCCACGTGCTGCAACTACTGAAGCCCGCAAGCCACAACTACTGAGCTCGCATGCCACAACTATTGAAGCTCACGCGCCTAGAGTCCGTGCTCCGCAACAAGAAGCCACCGCAATGAGGAGCCCGCGCACCGCAATGAAGAACATGTGCCACTCGCTGCAACTAGAGAAAGCCCACACGCAGCAATGATGACCCAACACAGCCAATAAATAAATTAATTAATTAAATAAATTATTTAAAAAAAAACTGTTTCTGGGTGTAGAAGGCAGTCTGATACTATAAAAGAAGAGTGGGGTGCAGGAACAAACAGATGAATCAGGGAGAAATCGGAGAGGTGGAAGGTTTGGGTAGCAACCCTCTGGAAGAGCCTCAATCAAAGCATGCTGATTATGTCTGACATTTTTCACCTTTGATGCAAAAAAAAAAAAAATGTAGTGCAGTGGCTAATGCATTTTGCAGAGCGGAAATGGAGGCCCTTTGTGAGGAGCTGGAGAGATCTGACCTCATCCTGGCAAGATGCTGACCGACCGCAAGACTTGGCCAGAGTTTAGGAACTATGGGTGGACTGGGCTTTGTTTCCTGGTTAGATGCTGGCTGGGGAACCAGTCGACAAATGAACTGATGCTGAGGACAAGGCAGGGACACAAAGTTTAGCGGCCGCGATGGCAGACTTCTGGGGACCTCCACGTAAAACACCAAAGAGGAGCGACCTCAAAGAAGCTACATTATTCATTGCTCCGTTGTCCCTGACTTGAATTCCTTAAAAGTTAGGTGTAATTACTTACCCTATGATTGAGGAAGCAGATGGAAGAGAAAAAAAAAACAAAAAAAAAGGAGGAGTCCATCCGGATGTGAAAAGATGAGAAAAAAAAAAAAAAAACCCGAATGAGATTCTATTGTCTATGGTGGAGCCCAAGGCTAATATGTTAGTGTCAGATTGAATTTTTAATGAAATCGCTTTTAAAAAATTCTCCCTACATCTACTGATTCAATTCCATCTGAACATAAAACAGGACAGGGATAGAGGAAGTTCAGAGGGTCAGAGAATGAGATGATAAATGATTAATGGCAAGGTATCGTTGGAAGGCGGTAGAATAAAATGCTTTTGCTTTTCTCTTTCCTAATCCTGTCCCCACCCCACCTCCTCCTTCCCGATGTGATTTAAATAAAGCAAAGTTCTTAGGCAACTAATGTTAACTGCACGCATAGTGCAATGCTTATAGTGGGGCTCTGTTTAAAAAATAAAATAGGGCCTGTGGGATTCTAAAAAAAAGTGATTTATTGAGCAGGGGCTAGCATCAGGCAGGGCTAAGATATAGGGTGCGGCTAAAATGAAAATAAAACATTGCATTCTTTTGACAGCAAGAGCCCTGCTGGGTCCCCCAACACCTGTACCAACGTCCATCCTCATGGCTTCTTTTCTGAGACCTTGATCTCTAGCTCATAATCCCAGAAGAGGTCAGTGGGCACCAGCTGTATACACAAATCCAGGCAGGCAGCACCACCCATACGGCTATATTTCTGTGAAGGAAACCTTTGTCTTGTATTTCAACTTTCTATAAGCCTGGAACAGGTTTCTTTAGAACATGTCACAGGGATAGACAGCTAAAGGTATCCTGTCACCAACAAAGAACGGTTCTGCCATCACAGCAATGCCACAGATGCTTCTGAAAGGATTCCCTCAAAAGGGGGACCCAGTTGACTCATTCAAGACAGCGCCTCTGTGGATATGAAGAAAAGATCAAAATGAAATCAATAAAGCTCATCTGATGTCTAAAGGTGTTCCAGAAGCTCAGTTCTTGAGCCTGAAGTCCAGGGAGCCCCCTTAAGGTAAGAGTGTGGTTTTGACAACTGTGATTATAGCCTCTCTTCCATCCTTGTCTCTGGGGTGTTTTTCTTTGCTGCTGAGTTTGATTTCAGCCCCTTTTCTGTCCACCTGGGTCACTGAAGTCCTGGAAGATTAACAGAGAGCAAAGGATCTAATCCCACAGAGCCCAGGGCTGCAGGAAGCAATTCAGGAGATAATGAACAACCATTGCTTTGAAGCTGGGTCCGAGGACATGAGGGATATTCACAAGTTCAGGGGCACTGTCCAAGGAACAGAATTGTGTGGACCTGCCCTTCAGAGATACCAATAAGAACCCGTGTCTCTTTTTTTTTTATGCAAAGTGAGGCAGTACATTGGAAGAACACAGATAAGTAAAATAATGTCCTCTTTAACACAGTGTGTTTCTAGAAAAGCCCTAAAGGAAATACTGTGTAATATGATCATGCGGTCACCATTAGCCCAGTTTGTTGATCCTACAAAAGTCATGTGGGACTGGAAATTCCCTTTCTTTCAGTTTCCACTTTTTGGGGGGAGGGGGAGGGAGAGGGTTGTGTTAAAATAACAGAGCCAGACTCTGTGAAAATTATATATATATGTATGATATATAAAATACATATGCATGGCATATGTATTACATACATTTAAATGTTATATAACATTTACGTTATATAAAATGTTATTTACATATAAACATTTATATATAAATGTTATTATATGTTATATATAATAACAGAGCCAGACTCTGTGAAAACAATATATATATATATAATATATAAAATACATATGCATGGCATATGTATTACATATACATATATTTATATGTTATATAAAATGTTATAAAACATATTTATGTTATATAAAATGTATGTGTATATATAGAGAGATATCAGTATATACATTCTATTTGTAACAAAATATTATATATATTTTATATACACATATATAAAAAGGCTTGGGGAATTTTATATATATTTATATATACACAACTTAGAAAAAATATATACACGCATGTATATGCTATGTATTTACATATATACATGTGTATATATATTTATGTATATTTAGCATGTATATGTTTATATAGCATATCTACAGCATATATGTATACACATTCACGTGTGCTTATGTGTGTATATGTGCGTGTGTGTGTGTCTGTGTGTGTGTGTATATGTTTCCAAGTCTTCTGCCTAAGCAAGTGTTTTCTCCACAATCGCCTGAGACCCCCCAACATCTGCTGCCTATTCTTTATCTGTTAACCAAAAGGACATCCCTGCACAAAACTATTATTTTCCTTCCCTGCAGGTGGCTCTTGGAAGTTCTCCTATGCAATGGGGACATGAGAGGTTAGTCTGTGGGAACAGAAGAGCAACGAAGGGCTCTGAGCTGGGGACCAGGTGTGGCTGTCAGGGCATCACCCCACTGGCCCAGCGGAGGACAGACACGAGAGGAATGCTTCTGGAGAACAGCAAGGACCCAGCTAGGGGGATGCTGGGAACGGACCACGTGTGGGAAGGTGGTCAAGGGAACCAGGGGAGAGAAGGGCAGGCAGGGCGGGGAGCAGGTGAGGGGATCGGATGAACGCCCAGCCCAATGTCGGCACTTGGGAGTGTTCTCCCAAAGGGCACGTGTGGGGCTTTTTAAAGTATTGCATTTTTCTAATTACAGAGAATTTCAAAGAAGGATAAAAGCAAAATATTAACTCTCACCCAGAGATATCATCTGTGAATATATGGCTATAGAGCTTACAGTCTTGTTTTTACACATATATGTTATTTAAAACTATGAAATCCAGAGAGATAAAGGGGGATAAATAGAGAGGGGTAAATTAGGGTAAATTAGGAGTTTGGGATTAACATACACACACTACTATATGTAAAACACATAACCAACAAGGACCTACTGTATAGCACAGGGACCTCTGCTCAATATTTTGTAATAACCTATAATGAAAAAGAACCTGAAAAAGAATATACACACACACACTCGCACACACACATATGTATATATATGTATATCTGAATCACTGTGCTGTACACCTGAAACTAACACAACACTGTAAATCAACTGTACTTCAATAAAAAATATATATATTTAAATAAATAAATACTTAAAAAACTATGAAATCAAGATCATATAATATACATTGCTCGTTATTTCGATTTTTTTTTTTTAATTTGGAAGCCTATTTTGAAACTTTTCGGTTGCTTTTCTGGATTGGAAGTCTTTCCCCACTTAAAGATTAATTGAAATGCCCTTTATCTTACAGGAAAATATAAATTAAATGGAATCAAGAAAAAGTAAAATAACCTGGAAAGGTTTGGGAGTCGGGGGAGAGAATGGGATTAAAAAAAAAGTTATCAAGGAACTACCTAGAATAAAGTCTTTTAAATCTAGACCAGTTGGGACAAGTGACCTCTTTCAAAGTGTAAAACGAGAAATGGCTTCCATGCTGTATGATCTGCTCAGATCACTAAGAGGAAGGAGAGCTTCAGCCACACGTGAACTTCACTTCCATCTGACAGCTACTAACCAGGTATATGATTTGGGCACATGACGTATCTCAGCTGAACATCTGTAAAATATGGCTAATAATCACTAGCATTTATTTAGCCTTTCCATGCGGCAGGCGTTTTTACTAGCACCTTCTGATTCACTCACAAAGAATCAGAGGAGGGACTTCCCTGGTGGTCCAGCGGTAAAGAATCTGCCTTCCAATGCAGAGGACACGGGTTCGATCCCTGGTCAGGGAACTCAGATCCCACATGCCACGGGGCAACTAAGCCCATGGGCCACAACTGCTGAGCTCGCGCTGCCTCAACAAGAGAGCCCGCGTGCCGCAAACTACAGAGCCCACGCTCCCTGGAGCCTGTGCGCCACGACTAGAGAGAGAAAACCCTCACGCCACGACTAGAGAGAGAAAACCTGCACGCCACAACTAGAGAGAAGCCCCCGCGCCCCAACAAAGATCCCGTGTGCCACAACTAAGACCTGATGCAGCCAAAAATAAATAAAAAATAATAAAAAATAATCAGAGGAGTGCTCTGATCATCTCCACTTTACAGAAGAGACAGTGAGGCCCAGAGAGGTTAAGTCAACTGCTCAGCATTACACAGATCATGGGGCCATAATAGGGCGCTAATTTCACCACAGGTAAAGGCATAAAGCAGGGGAGATGCACTTTCCAGCTGCCTTAATCTACCTTTGCTGAACACTACATCTTGAAGCTCTCTGCATCTCTTCTGATATTTCACAAACACTCAGCATACGAAACTTGCTTGTGCATCTTCTCACGTCCCCTAGAGTTATTTCAAGAACACTTTTATTCAGACACATTTCTCAGCACTGGCACCATTTGTAAAGAACTCTCGGCTGACACTATCCCAAGATACGAAAGTGATTTTGTGTCATGTTTGTATCATGTTTTGTATCATGTGTCAGCAACCTATGAAAATGCTTCTGTATCAAACATATGTTAAAATGTTTGGAGAAGATGCTGAAACATTTTCTCCAGAGTTTTTTCCCCAACGATTCAGGCATACAATGAAAGCACATTGGATTTTTCTTCCAAGAGCTACAATGGCACATTTTAAATTGCCATGGTTCCATTTTAATAAAGTGCAAGCACCTATATCCCTGTGAGGTAGATCCTGTTGAAAAATCTGTTCAATTTGCCTACTCGGTGCTATAGAAATTACTGCACGTCTCTGCCCTCTATTCACAAACATTCTCGCTTTTACGGGCAAGGCTTCTCAGCAGCTTTTTCTAGCAGTGAGCTTTAAAGCAAACACAAATCCAGCTAGGCCCCAGGATGCAGCGGACCCAGCCCTGAGTTCTCCCACTGATCTTTCCTGGTTAATAAGGTGTGGTTGGTTCTGCAAGAGAAGAAATACACATATATTTCTTTCTACTCGTTGCCCACTACTGCTATCTGCCTGCCAGCCCTGCTTGCAGGTTGAACACCCCTGTGCTTTTGTAAACACTCCCAGCTGTGGTTTAAAGGCCAGAGGATTAATTATCAACCTAAAGAAACCTAAGTATAAAGTTCTGTACCTAAAAATGTTAAATCAGTCCACCAGCTTCTTTCCCAACCTGGTCCTCTTAAAATCTTTAAACAGAACTACCGTACAATCCGGCAATTCCACTCCTGGATATACATCTGAAAAAAAAATGCAAATGCTGATTGGAAAAGATACACACACCCCAATGTTCACAGCAGCACTATTTACAATAGCCAAGATAAGGAAGCAACCTAAATGTCCACTGACAGACGGATGGATAAAGAAGATGTGGTACATATATACAGTGGAATACTACTCAGCCATTAAAAAGGAACGAAATAAGGCCATTTACAGCAACATGGATAGACCTAGAGATGATCCTACTAAGTGAAGCAAATCAGACAGATACTGTATGTTATCACTAATATGTGGAATCTAAAAAATAATACAAGTGAATGTATATGTAAAACAGTCTGTATAGAGAACAGACTGGTGGTTACCAGTGGGGAGCAGTTGGGGAAGAGGTGGGAGGGGATGTATGGAATTGAGAGGTACTACCTGTTAAGTATAAAATGCATGGGCTTCAGGGATATATTGTACAACACAGGGAAATGTGGCCATTATTTTGCGGTGAATTTAAACAGAGTACAACCTATAAAAATGTTGAGTGGTTATGCTGTACACCTGAAACTAATACAATGTTGTAAATCAAGTATACTTCAGTTTAAAAAGAAAAATAAACAAATAAATAAATAAATAGAAAGCTATTGTGTTTCTTGAAACCTTAGCAAAAATGAGCTGTATTCACTCATCAGAAACAAGAAAATGTAGACTTCATTTGCTAGATAAACTAAAAGTTTCTTTGTACATACTTGCTGGATCTCAAAAACTAGAATCACATACATTAGAAAACTAATGTTGAACTTGTGACAATTCACGGCTTTACAACTGCAAATAAATTGCAGGCTATCTTTTGCCTGTATTTTCCTTTTGCATTTCATCTCATTCTTTAAACTCAAGAAGCAATGCAGGTGAATGAACGTTCTCCTTGGGCTTTCAGCTACACGATTTGTCTCTGCAGGTTGCATTCCTGTTGCCAGCTCTTGGTGAATTTCAGACCCTTCTCCCCAGTAGGCTCACAACTTACATAGTTTCAATTGGAAGGAAACAAGAAATGGGGGTCACAGGTTGCTCTATGGAATTCAGCTACATAGCAGAGAAAGCTATTGTTCTGCAGTTAACCGGGTACCACTGACCTTGGAAGACTTGACCACAATTACTCAAATCAGAGAAAAAAATTGTTCAGTGTGGTTGGGTCTTAACCAGCCAAAGAAAATATAACAATTCAACTAAAATTCAGAGACATTGGTGTTGACCATCCCCACCCAAGCAAGGTCTATGGGAGAGGTTGTCTGGGCTCTACAAGGAATTCCGCCGTACTAGACATTCTCTCAACCCTAGAATAGACACAGCACCTGCGATCAGCCACAGAGGTGTCTCCCTGCACGTGAGCTACACGACTCTCTTTTGGTCAGCTTCCTGAAATCTTAAACAACAGTCTGATTAAGACTGCATTCCTCTAGAGAAGGTACTGACCATATAGGAGGTCTCATTTCTGCAAATAACACGTTGGCACTCAGGTTCCTAAAGGAAATCTGCAGGTTAATAGCTGAGATGCTGCTGGACAGTCTTTGCTGAGACTTCGACACTGCTTCCTTAGTATCTGGTTTATTTTATTATTGGTTACCCGAGAAACAGCACAGCTGCCCCTGACACCTGGCCTCTCGCCAGATGTTACCACCTAAACCGGAGCACTGCGGACAGCCAGCGTGGCTGGTACAGCCAGGCTGTGTTGCTCTCCTCGGGAACATCAGTCACGTCGTGGGACCGCTACATCGTGCTAAACCACAGAGCGGCACTCATTGGTTCTTTGTAATGATAGCATCTGCCTCCATCTAACTTTTCCTCTCTTTAGATAACCTGTCATAGAATTACCCGTACTTCCTTTTCCTTTCTTTTTTTTTTTTTTTTTTTTGCGGTACGCGGGCCTCTCACTGCTGCGGCCTCTCTCCCATTGTGGAGCACAGGCTCCGGACGCACAGGCTCAGCGGCCATGGCTCACGGGCGCAGCCGCTCCGCAGCATGTGGGATCCTCCCGGACCGGGGCACGAACCTGCGTCCCCTGCATCGGCAGGCGGACTCTCAACCACTGCACCATCAGGGAAGCCCCATTTGTACCCTTTTTTAAGATTTCACATATAAGCGATATCCGATCATATTTGTCTTTCTGTCTGACTTACTTCACTCAGTAAGACCATCTCTAGGTCCATCCATGTTGCTGCAAATGGCATGATTTCATTCTTTTTTAACCTCATGGGATCTTTGTAAGAATGAAGTATGATAATACACGCAAATGTTGGGGAAAGTTCTTGGGAGTTACAAAGTGGATGATGAGGACGGTATTACCCTTATGAGAGCAGTAATAGAGCATCAGTGCTAATTACATGCACTAATTAGAGCATCTTTCACTGGAGAAACAGGTTAGCCAGTTTTTGCATCCCCAAGTCCAGTCAACGCTGTGCCTGGGCCAAGAAAACATTTATGTGTCTGCAGAGACACAGGGTTTTCATGAACAGCTGTCAACTCACCCCACATCGTGCACCTTGCTGAGGACATCTCACTCAGCTTTCTCTAACCGGTATTAAGCTTCCTCTCATATTTGGGCCCTTAACTGAATCAGAATGTGTGGCCTCCGTGGCCCAGAACTTCACCAACACTGCAGAGGATACTATGCTACTATGAGCATTAATACACACTGGGCACCTCTACATCCTCCAGGACCTCTGTGGTTTTAAGCCCAATGGTCTGACTAATTAGGAAAGCGAGATAAAAACCCTGACATCTTAGAATTTTTTTGCCTAAAAAAGATCCAGATGGATATCAACCACGGAGGCAACAAATCTTAAGGGTTATCCGCGTCGCTCCGGAACTGGATCCTGTAATAGGGAAGAACAAAACTGACTCCATAGTAGACCTGTTCCTTTTCCTTTGGTGCTTTGTCGCCTGTGCTTTAGTCACACTGGCTCCGCACCTTTTGTAAAAGAATGCTGCCTCTAGCCTGAAACATACAGGAGAGCCATTCTCAGGGCTCTGACCTTCTAAAGGTGTAACTTTAAAGGTGTAACTTTCCGTTCATATAGGGATAAAGAGTTGCAGAGCAGAGACTACCATGTGTCTTGTTGGAGGTTTACAGGACCATCTTGACCTGACCTGACCTATGTGGAGAGCAAAGGATTCCAGCACCAAGAAGTCTGCAACAGCTAACCATGCCCCTCCCTCACCTTGTCTAAAAATGCTTTGCTGAACCCTTCGGGAAGTTTAGGGTTTGGGGGCACGAGCCACCGGTCTCCTTGCGTGGCCATGCAATAAACCTCGCTCCACTCCAGACTCCGATGTTTCACTTTGCTTGGTGTCACGGTGCGATAGGCACAGAAACTTGCGGTCAGTAACACTTCCAACCGTATCTGCGAAGATTACTAGCCAGGTGGTCGGCAAGGATGCACTCAAGCCCTGAGCCTTGCTGTACTGTTTGGTAGAGGAAAGAAAGTAGCATCTTTATTTTGGTCTTGCGTAATGAATGGGGCAACACAAGCAAAGATCTTTACAACAGGATTGAGGGAAAGAGTAGGAACCATCATTATAATGATTAATCTTAGTGTTATATGGTGACGAAATCCCCAAGGCAGTAGATTTTCCTATTTAGATTTAACTATGCATCATAACCTCTAAGAAGGCGGAAAACATCAAAAGAGATAAACCCTTTTTCCTACATCATTTAAGCATAACAGCAAGGAGGAGTCATCCTAAGGAGGCTGGTTTAATCTGGCTGTTACAGAATATAAATTCTAATGTTCTCATGGATTGATCTGGAATATACTTAACTATTGAAACTTGATATAAAAAGCTTTTATATCAAGAATTCTGTCATAGTTATTGGTAAGTGGAAGTTTTTGGGTCTTCTGTTTTTGTTTTAACCTTTTTGCAATTCACTGGAATCTTTCTCTAAAAAATAGATACACAGTTTGGAAGTTCTTTTTTATTACTGTGTTATTTTTAGTAAATCATGTTAGTAAGAGTAGGATTTTTTTCATTCTTTTCTATGTAACCAAACACCTCTAATAATGAGGCAGGCTGGGACCTGGGACCCTTTATAGGAGGGCTTGCACCTGGACAGCTGTCTCCTCGAGCAATAGATACAAAGAAACCAACTCTAAGGGACTAAAAATAACTGCATATGCTTGCGCAGTTGAGGCTAATTATGGACAACAAGATGCAAAAAGACCAAAAACCCAACGGCCACTTTTGAGAAGCTGGGAACAAAACCAGGGTCCTGTGCACGATCCCTGCAAAGGGCACCACCAAGGGGGTGGGCAGTCCACCTAAGCCACCCTCTGGATCCACCCTCCCTACCCTCACCCCATATAAGGAACCGACCAGCTCATTTCCCCCCCATTACTCGTTCTCTCCCTCATGCTGCAGCAGGAGCCCCAGTAAGCCTTCCCTGAATTCCTCGTCTGACCTCTTATCAATTTCTATTGATTAAATAGACCAAGAACCCAGATCATTATCAATAAAATTTGTTTATGGCCAATAAACAGTATAGTCAGCAAAATTTCTTCGTTCTGTTTCTTCTCTTTAGGTCAGACAGACAATTTCTAAGACCAAAGATCAATTCTACTTTGGAACAGAGTGTGGTAACTACACACATATATGCTTCACGCCCCTTCACAGGTATCCCACGAGTTTATGTGATGGATGGGACACTTGGGTTGCGTCTGAAGAGCTAACCGTCACAACGTGGCAGGCACTACGCATTTATTACATATTGAGTGCTGACTCGTATCGTATGTAAGGACACCTCAGAGGAGGTCTGATCTAGGGAAATCGCCTGCCACAGCAAGCCAGGATCTTACCTATGAAATGACTTACACGTGAATCCCCGTACTTCTGAGCCGAAAAATGTCCTAAACCTCGCTCTTTAACCCCAGCAAGATTTATGTTGCAAACATAAATCAGCAAGAGCCTTTCGCCATGCAGACGTTACCCAGTGAACTGTATAAACCAAATGAAATGGAGAGAAAAGAAAACAGAGCCTACAGTTAATATAGAACCAGCAGACATATGCGGGGCTCACTTAACATAGTTCACTTAAGAAATGGCATAATTTACCATTTGCAGCAACATGGATGGACCTAGAGATGATCATGAAATAAGTGAAATAAGTCAGACAGAGACAAATATCATATGACATTGCTTATATGTGGAATCTAAAATATGACACAAATGAGCTTATTTACGAAACAGAAACAGACTCATAGGTATAGAAAACAAACTTACGGTTACCAAAGGAGAAAGGGGGAAAGGGATAAATTAGGAGTTTGGGATTAACAGATACACACTACTATATATAAAATAGGTAAACAGCAAGGACCTACTGTATAGCACAGGGAGTATATTCAATATTTTGTAATAAACCATAATGGAAAAGAATATGAAAAAGAATATATATATACACACACACATACACATGTATAGTTATATATATGTATATACATATATACGTATGTATATATAACTGAATCACTGCTGTACACCTGAAACTAACACAACATTGTAAATCAACTCTACTTCATTAAAAAATAAATAATTTTTAAAAAAGAAAGGCATAATTTAAAACTGCTTTTTATTATGCTTAGAAAGAGGCAGGCCACATTCATGAAAAGAGAGTCCCAAATTTCTTACAGAAAATTGCTGATTCATGGATCACAATCATAGTTTTGAGAAGATTTTCACCTGCAGAATGGGAGCCCTGAGGAAAGGCAGAGCGGCTGGGTGCACATCTGAGAACACTGAAGGGAAAAGCATTGCATTCGAGGGTAAAAAACCCCACCCCAAACCATTCTCGGAACCAAGTAGAATGACCTGATCCTGGAAGCTGTCTGAGAGTCTTGGCTTTTCAATATTAAATCCACTACCTGTATGTTGAGGTAAACACCAAGTCCTGCCAGAGCCCTTGGGAAGGCAAACTGGTTGCTAATTCAACTTAGGATGAGCCAAAACCCTATGAACGAAATTGAGGACAAATCCAAGATGCAATACATTAGGTTCTATTTTCGTAGAGTGGAAGCTGTTCGATTTTCTTTTTTTTTTAATCTTATTCTAAAGCAAAGGGAAATTTCACACCATGGACACTCACTTAAAGGATGTGGGACATACAAAATTAATTGGCTAAGGAACTTGTAAGGAACTACTAGGAACTGTCTATTTATTTGCTGCATTGAGCTGGAAGTGTCCTAAAATCAGGGAGCACCTGCCATCAGTTGCCTGTTTCTAACCAGCCTGGCACGTGCGTGGTATGAACTCGACAGGAATTTGTGTTAAATGCATGAATGGAGACTTAAAAAATTAAATATTCTTTTAAACCCAGACTACTGTCTTGCACACCAAAAGTATATACACAAAAACACCTTTACTGACAATGAATTGCTGTCTTTCTTTTGGATTCGTATTCACTCAAAATGCAAATACACTTACATTATAAAATTGATGGAGGGCTTCCCTGGTGGCGCAGTGCTTGAGAGTCCGCCTGCCGATGCTGGGGACGCGGGTTCGTGCCCCGGTCCGGGAGGATCCCACATGCCGCGGAGCGGCTGGGCGCGTGAGCCATGGCCGCTGGGCCTGCGCGTCCGGAGCCTGTGCTCCGCAACGGGAGGAGCCGCAGCAGTGAGAGGCCCGCGTACCGCAAAAAAAAAAAAAAATTGATGGAATAAAAAGATAACACTTGTTACGATGGGCTACATGTTTCTCAAACTGGATACTGTCTATTTATATGAGACCAAAAGTATCCCTAAGCAAAAAGAAAGGGAAGGATTTTAGGCACATCTACTCCTAGAAATACTACAAGGTACACAGAGGAAATGAAAACAGCAGTGCTTCATTTGATGTGAAGGGTGGGACAGGAAATGGAAGACAGGGAGGAGGGGGCAAAGATACGCTTTCCTTTTTCTGTCACTCAACATCAAGCCAATTTGTTTGTTCTTTCTGGTTCATTAGGGTTTGTGTTTTTTGTGTTTTGTTTTTTTTTTGCGGTACGCAGCCTCTCACTGTTGCAGCCTCTCCCGTTGCGGAGCACAGGCTCCGGACGCGCAGGCTCAGCGGCCATGGCTCACGGGCCCAGCGGCTCCACGGCATGTGGGATCTTCCCGGACCGGGGCACGAACCCGCGTCCCCTGCATCGGCAGGCGGACTCTCAACCACTGCGCCACCAGGGAAGCCCAGGGTTTGGGTTTTTAAAAGAGGAATCTCGGGTTACCAAAGGGAAAAGGTGAAGGGGAGAGATAAATTAGGAGTTTGGGATTAACATATACACACTACTATATATAAAATAATCAACAAGGACCTACTGTATACACAGGGAACTCTACTCAATATTCCGTAACAACCCATAACGGAAAAGAACCTGAAAAACAATGGATATATGTATACGTATAACTGAATCACTGTGCTGTACACCTGAAACTAACACAATATTGTAAATCAACTATACTCCAATATAAAATAAAAATTAAATTAAAAAACAAAACAGGCATCTCTTGGGGCCAATGAGGTACGTGGCTTACACACTCAGGGGTGTGTTACCCCATTCTTGTGGGTTCCACCACCTTTTACATGAAAACACACCCTTTTTAGATATTAGACAACGCTGATGGTCATTTTCTGCACAGATTTCAATGTCCCCGAAGGTTTAGAGAATACAGCTGTTTATGGCTCACTGTAGCCAGACAAGAAGAAGGTCAAGACAAAGTATCAAGATGTAACTAGATGTTTCAGGATTTATATTAGATGCTGCCACAGTCGGGTCAATATTGCAATGTGACAAATATGGCATTTGGATCAAGGGTGTCAAGTTTCCAGAACCACGCAATGTCACAAAGCCCGAAATAACAACTGAGCAGTCTTTTAAAATTACATTTTACTTTCGAACTACCTAAACGTTTGAAAACTTTTTTAAAAACTATTCCTTCGCAAGAATTATACTGGAAACTTTAAGAAGAAGCTATGATGGAGATCCTGTAGAGATGCACACACCCGCGTTCTCTCACAATGTGATATATCAATATTTTGGTGTGCTGCATTTGTGACTAAAATGAGTCCCCCGCCCCCCCCCCAAAATGGTCAGATGATATTTATACATTTCTTGGACCTCTAAGGGCATATTAACAAATGGTTGAAGTCACACCGCATACCCATTATGTGAGTGCCCAGAGTCCTAGGTGTGTTACAAAGGCATTTGAGATGGTACACCTCTAAGCAGCGTTCCCTGTCTTCATGAACAGGGCAGCATTTATGGTCTGACTTGGAGCCCTCATTATACAGTTCTTGGTCATCTTCAGCGCCCAGCCCTGGCCAGTTCTTCTGGGAAAGGTCCTTGCCTGGTTTTCAAGCCCACAGGTTGATAAGGATAAGAAAATGACAGGTTTAAGGGATGGGAATAGGGCCACCCTTTGGTCTCTCACTGTAGTGTGGGGAAAGAAAAGTGAAGGAAGATTTCCAGTGGTTGGAGAAGGAAGAGAAAATAAGCACCAACTCTAAATGCCCAATAACAATTTTACTAATGAAAATCATCTTTTCACTAAGAGTCCCAAATTTTATTACAACCCAAGCAAAAGTAAATAACATGTTGGCATTTGGCTCAAAGCCTGAATAACCTGGGGGTTATGAAGAATACATTAAGAAATGGTAGAAAACGACACCAAAATGGGATCTCAAAAGACTTAATCATTCTGAAAACATATTTACCTTCCCAAATGAATTTTGTTTGAACCCTGTCCTATTTTATTCACCTCTTTTTAGTACGGGGCTTAAGCATGCCTTTGTAACTAGAAATCATATGGCATTAGAAAATAACTAGCAAATTTAATTTCCCTTCTCTTTGTTAAGTCATCATTTTAACAGGTTACAATACAAGCAGAAATGAATGACCACTGACTACCAAAAAGATGAGTTGAAATTCTTTCCCTTAAAGAATATTCCTTATTTTTTAAATAATCACTAAGGATGCCGCTGCATTTCTTTTCTTCAGAAACAGCAACAAGCATTCCAGTGGTATATATTGGTAAATATTTAAAATCACTACTTTAGCAACTGGTTTTGTCATTTCTGAAGGAATTAAAGTGGGAGGTGAACAGTGGTAAATGCAAACCATAAGTGGTTAATTTTCTCCGCAAACTCTGAATGATTTACATTTATATGGACTCTGAACATTACATAAATTAAAACTATACTTGCTAACAAAACAGTGGAGGCAAATGCAAAATGAAACATGCAGATACGAGCCCAAGATCCCTGTAACTAGTATGCTTATAACATGTAATTGCTGAATGGATACATATAACATTCTCTCTTTTCCATAAGTTTGCAGTTTTAAGGAAATTTCTTAAAATGAGGTCTTTACCTGGTCAAAAGCATAGAATTAGCAACTCAAGTTCGCTCTGAATTCAAGTTGAGACATTGGGGTGTAAAAGGTCAAGTTCGGGGCTTCCCTGGTGGCGCAGTGGTTGAGAGTCCGCCTGCCGATGCAGGGGACACGGGTTCGTGCCCCGGTCCAGGAAGATCCCACGTACCGCGGAGCAGCTGGGCCCGTGAGCCATGGCCGCTGGGCCTGTGTGTCCGGAGCCTGTGCTCCGCAACGGGAGAGGCCACAACAGGGAGAGGCCCGCGTACCGCAAAAAAAAAAAAAAAAAAAAAAAGGTCAAGTTCGGCCCCGTAATAAAATGTGGTGTGCGCTGCCAAGTCCTGTTGGTTTGCTGTTTGGTTTGTTTATATGTTCCTTTTAAGAACTGGCTTCAAACTGGGCTCCTTTTACACAGTTTTATAGAGGGGAGCTCAATGAGGCATGGGCCAGCTTCAAACTTTTTGTCTTGTACTGAGGTGAAATTTACGTAACACAAAATTAACCATCTTAATGCGAACGATGCAGTAGACACCGGAGGTCCCTATGGCAGCTCGATTCAACCCTGACCTCAGGCAGTCTCATCTGCCCTCTGCTAAGAGAACAGACACCTCTGAATCATAAGTCTCCATCTGTACTTTTCTTCTATTACTTCTCTTGTTACATTTTAACTTTCATGGAGATTTGGACTTGAGACTCAAAGTCTAAGTGGGTCCCATACCTAGTTATTCCAACGGGACAGAGAATCAATCAGTGAATGAAATATTGCTAAATATGGATAAGGAATTGCAATTTCATGTCTTGGTTCAGTAAGATGAATCCATGAGCACTAATGCCAGGTGAAAGTAAGGCAGGTGTCGTCTTACCTGTCACGTACACGTTAAGTGACTCACCTGGCAAGCGCCAGTGTGCTGCAGTGTGGAATGCTAACATCAGGAAATACTTCTCTGCTGGCTGGTGAAATGCTGCTGCCCGGAGCCCTGAAAAAGGTTTCCTGCTTGCTGCCCCTATAAGACCACCCCCCATCTCCTCCACGATCCAGAAACGCAAAATGTTAACTCCTGGCTCACTAAGTCAGGACTCTGATACAGAGCCTACCATCCGAAAGAACTGATTGATGGGTTGGTAGGTTGGTGAGTCTACTGTCCTCTGCATTAAATATTTTGATCCTACCTTTTAGGTACTGTGTACATCACAGAACTCTTTACTACATCGGTTTAGTGATTACTGATTTTGAGATGTTATGATCTTTATTTCCCACAGAAGGATAGGAAAGTTCCCACATTTGAACTTCAAACAGATGGCCTCAGGATAAATGATAAAAGGCTAATCTACTAACTTTACACCACTGATGTCTTCAAAAGTTAACAGACAGAAATCCCACGGCAAATTCAAGAAATACTAAATTCCAATGACCAATAATACATGTTTACAGTTCCACCTCTATCTTAAAATGTTTAATGTTCTCTAAATTTATACGTGTGCCAAAACTTTTATTTCCCCATAGTAGACCTTAAAAGTTCTCATACAAGAAAAAAATAAATGTAACTATGAGGTGATAGATGTTAACTGATTGTATTAAACATTTTGCAACATAGACAAATACCAAATTGTCCTGTTATACACCTAAAAGGAATATAATGTTACTTGTCAATTATACCTCAATAAAATTGGAAAATAACTCTCTCAGAGTAAAGAGGCTCTTCATGTAAATTAATTAAGGAAGGAAGATTAATGAATTGGGCCAGTCGTATCAGACACTACTAGGAATCTTGCCCACACTACCCCCTTATATTGAAACCAATCATTTGGCCAATCTGGAGAAAAGAAGAGTATAACTGTTGGCCAAAAGGAAAGGAAGTTTATTTCCATTCCAATGAATCTCTCCCAACAACTACCATCCCCAATTCAGGAATACATATCTTTGCTTCGCAAGTAGGATTCTCTGGAAGTATCCTAGGAAATTTTCTTTGAAAATCTAAAGTTAATTTCCTTATAATGGACACTTTTATTTTCACTGGCCAAAGAGTCTGCTGGTATAGCAATAAGATGAGGTCACCTTTCAGAAAAAACATCACCCCTCCGCGAGCAGTGGGCTAAGGTCTCATGGGGTTTAGGCATCTTTGTTCCCCATCTTGTCCTGTTATTCATCCTCTAAGTTGGACCTCACCAGAGTGCAGGTCCCACCACCAGTGACGGTCACGCCGGCATCCGTGAATCAGAGAGCAAGGGTACCAAATTCTTCCACGATACCTGGTTAAGTCTCTGTGCAAGAAACAATCAGCACTCACCAGTGTCTAAAACCAGAAAAGCGTGTTCAGTGATCTCTTTGAATTAACAGGGAGCAAGTGTGAAAACAAAAAGTAAATAACACCACCTCCCAAACCCTGGACTCCAGCAAACCAAATCTGCTCTAAAGGGCAGTGTGTGAAGCCCCTGAATTTGAAAAGTAACGGCGAGGCATTAGAAGAAGGTCGCTCATTTTTTGACAAGTCCAGGAGTCACTTTAGAACTTGAGATGTATTTAAAATCCCTTCTTAAAAACCCACATGAATCAAAAAAAAAAAAACCCCACATGAATCTTCTTTGTTAATTTTTAGGAGCCTCCACTTAGAGATGGCTTGTGCCCACTTTGCAACTCCCAGATAGGGCATCAAGGAGCATTTGTAATTGGATTTCATAAGAGAGGGAAAATGTGGAGAGAAAACAGCACAGCAACAGTTTTTGCTTTATATTCACAGCTTCGTAATTTAAGAAGAAAATGTGAGATATGGCCCTATGCATTGCTGGGACAAAGGCATATGTTCTGTAGCCAATGAGGAAAAATGCTTTTGCTTCTTTTAAAACTAGTGGGGAAGTTCTAAAGGTTCAGAATGATAATTATCTGAAATACCCATGCAAAGAGTTGAAGAAAAAAAAACCTCTATTAGACACCTCTACTGTTTTGGTTTGTTTTTATAACTGTCAAAATTTGATAAAAATATAAAGATATGCAGATTTAGGGCTTCCCTGGTGGCGCAGTGGTTGAGAGTCCGCCTGCCGATGCAGGGGACACTGGTTCGTGCCCCGGTCCGGGAAGATCCCACATGCCGCGGAGCGGCTGGGCCTGTGAGCCATGGCCGCTGAGCCTGCGTGTCTGGAGCCTGGGCTCCACAACGGGAGAGGCCACAACAGTGAGAGGCCCGCGTACCGCAAAAAAAAAAAAAATTAACTCAAAAGGGATCTGGTCTAAAACAAGATCTAAAACTGTATAACTCTTAGAAAAAAATATAGGAATAAAGTGGTGAGCGCTTAGGTTAGGTGAAGACTTCGTAGAAGCAACGCAAAAAGCAAAGGCAGAAAGAGAAAAGAGATACATTGAACTTCATCGAAATGAAAAACATGTGTGTTTCAAAGGGCACCATCCCAAAAGTGGGAAGAAAACAAAATGAGAGGAAATATTTGCAAGTCCTGTATCTGCTAAGGAACATGTATCCAGAACACGCCATTTTAAAAAAACAAGCAAACAGACATAAAAACCCTCTTAAGTCAACACTAAAAAGGTAAATACCCCACTCAAACACAGGGAAAGAATATGAGTACACATTTCTCCAGGGAAGATATATGAATAGCCAATACTCACACGAGAAGGTACTCAATGTCATTAGCCATCAGGGAAATGCACATCAAAAATGGCACCTTACACCCACTAGGATGGCTGTAGTCAAAAAGACAGACAAGAACTGGTGTTGGTAAGGGCGTGGAGATATTAGAACCCTCATGCTGGAGGGAATGTAAAATAGTGCAGCCACTTTTCTGGAAAAGAATTTGGAAGTTACTTAGCTGATTAAACAGCTTTATCCTACGACCCAGCAATTTTACTCCTAGGTTTGTACCCAAGAGAAGCGAATACATATATCCCCACAAAAAACGTGTACGTGGATGTTCATGGCATTGTATTCATAATCTCCAAAAAGTGGATACAAACCAGATACAAATCAGAAGACAAATGGATAAAGAAAACGTGCTATATCCAGGCAATGGAATAAATATTTGGCCATAAATAATAACCAAGTACTGATATATGCTACCACGTGGACGGATGTCGAAAACATCATGTTCAGTGAAAGATGTCAGACGCAAAAGAGCACACAGCCTATGACTCCCTTTGTATGAAATGGCCAGGAAAGGCAGATCCATAGGGAGAGAGTAGATTAATGGTTGCCTAAGTCCCTGGAGACTGAGAAGAATAAATATTGGGTTTCTCCTTGGAGTGATGAAAACATTCAAAAATTAGGGGGTGTTGATGGTGGTACAACTTTGTGAATATACTAAAGGCCATGGAACTGTACATGTTCAATGCACAACATGGTACATAAACCATTTTAAATAAAGGACACAGACAGCGAAAGGTGGGAGTGGAGACGAACCAGTGGTTCATTTACAAGAAGATGAAGAAAAACGAGGATGCCGCAAAGGCCACTGAAAGAATTCGGACTGTCCTAGAAAAGGCTAACAATGTATGAGTGGTCCTCAGGAGAACCGTGGGGGTGAAGAACTAGGATTAAAGTCGAGGAAGTTAGCTAACTAGAGATAAAGCGGGGAGAAACAGATAAATACGACTAAAATACATATAACTAAAAAAGTGGATAGCATGGGGAAAAAAGAAATGTAGAAATGGATAAGGCCATTTGCACAAGATTCTTTTTTGGAAAGATGTGAACTCTTATGCCTGGTTTAACAAAGAAGTATTACAGGAAAAGATGGGTGGTATTTCTACATGGTATTATAAGTTTATGTTATAAAGAAGGGACAAGAGGATATATATATATATATGTATATCCACATATCTCTCTCTCTATATCATATATATACCTATCCCTCTACATATATCTCTCTACATATATCATATATATACCTATCTCTATTTATCTCTATAATATATATACACCTATCTCTAAGTGTATCTTTACATAATATATACCTACCTCTCTATATATATCTAAACATTTTATATATATATATATATATATATATACCTATCTCTCTATATCAATATCTATCTATCTACCTATCTGTCATATGCCTAAGAAAAAGCACAACTGAGTCATCTAAACCATTATTGGGATATATTAGCAAAGATGTAACAGCCACTTTGAGAGACAGAAAACATTTCTCAATCCAAACTGGAAACAGTTCTTTATTCCAAAATTGTTTTCCCAGCTCCAGTCCAAATCTTAGGTGTCTTTGGTAGAACTGGTAATGTTTCTCTGGGAGATGATCTCATACGTCTGTCTAGAGTGAAATGTGTATCTTTAGAATAATGCGTGTATTCAAGCCACCTGTTGACGACTAGCCCCACTGCACAGGACACAGCCTTTTCCCCCATAATATCGGAGCCTAGAATAAAAGCCTCTGTGCTGAATGCAACAAAAAGCAGTGCCTGCAGTCTCAAATAATTAAAGGGATCAAGAGTCTTGCAATTGATTTATTTGCATGAAGACCCCAGCTCATCCATGTCTAATGGCTGTTATGTCAGAGGAATGTTGCATTTACCATTCTAAAATAGTTCTGGTTTTTTTATACTGAGAATTGCACACTTCTTTCCAAAGAGCTATTATTTTTTTTAATCAAAGGAAAAGCTGCCCTACCCATTAGATGGGACTTACCCAATCCATATGTTACTAAGTAATCTTATTTGAAAAATACATTTTACATGGTTAAATGCACGGCGTATCTGCCGTTTCTGCGTTACGTTTTGATCCCTCAGACATTCACTTTCAGCCTTATGTCCCCAAGGATTTATTTTCATAAAGCCCATGACTGACTGATGTATGACTGGACATACATCAGTAGGAGAGTTATATTAGAACAGAATATGCCCTTTTGTGGTATCACTGCCGTGGTGAGTGTGGACATGTGCGTATTCATTCCACGCTTCCTGTAAAATGTGCAAGCCATACTTTCAGGCAAATGTGCGGGGGAAAAAAAGAAAAATGACCTGCAGGCCACGATTTGTATAGTCCTGGAGTGTTTCAGCCTCTGTGGTCTTTAAAAGTCCCACTCTGATTGCCTTTTAGAGATTTTTCAATGATCTGACTTGGAAGGATTAATTCCTTGAATACATCTAGGGAAGGAAGAAAAGGTACATAGGAAGAATGCAGGTATTTCTCTTTCAGGCATTGTTTTAAAACCATTTATCTGATGGAATGATTGCCAGAGGCTTAATATCTAGCTCACCCCAATCAAGCTAATGTATCTTGGCACTTAAACTGAATACTCCTCCTTGGAACCTTCCAGTTTCTCCACTGCCCGATACTCAAATGCCCATCACACCTTTCCCTTCATTCAGAGTGATGTTCATCTGTGTTCTTCCCCGTTACGACAGACACCACTTTATCCTCATCAACGAAAAATGATCGAGCCTTCTTTTGCTAGGTGAAAAGCAAAATGAGGAAAGCACGCAGAGCAGAGAAAGTGGCTTCTTTCACGTAGAATGGATCATCTTAAGAGACTCTGTTTTGGACGTAAACATGTCCAGGAAAAGAGCATTTTAAAAAAAATGTATACCCCGTGCGATTATTACTGACACGACACCCTGGAATCAATTAAGTGGAAAATATGTACTGACGAAATATAATAAGAGTATCCGAGCATCAAATGTATCGGGGCATTGTGATTTCCGAAAATGGCTATACATGTACAGGTAACAGGCCAACTTCTTTTAAGAAATTCTGAATCGTTCACAAAGAGGTCAAGGAAATTCTCCGTCATAAGGCACACGCTAGTCGATAATTTTGTGCATTTGAGATTGAAAAAAAACGTCTCTTCTGCCTCTTCATCACCACCCCGCATCCTTTCACATTGTCTTTATTTGCTGCAGACTTTTACTTTCCTGTGGCCCTCTGTCACCTCACAGCGAGGGACCCTCTTTGTTCTGTGGCTCATGTCAACCTCTGCATAAAAGGCATCTGTCTCATGTCAGGGTCTTTATTCCACCACAGGGGCTTCCATCTCTACCCCCCGCCGTGTGCCTGCAAAATCCCAGAGGCAAGAGAGATCCTCCACAACCAAGCCAATTCCTTAATCGCAGAACAAATCGAATTAATGCAATGGGCATTTTTGGCCACCAGGAGGCAGAAGAGGAAAACCCAAGTAAATGATCATTGATACAAAACCGGGCTATGATGTTTTTGTCCAGAGTTCTGGTTCTTAGCAACACACGAGCAACAACAGAGTCCAGATTACAGCATTTCCGAATGAGTATTAAATGCACAGAGAGCTACTGATGAAGATGATGAAAGACACTGGGGGGAGAGGCAGGGCAAGGGGGAAGCATCTTGCTTATTTTCTTTTTTGCATAACTTTAGGATCAGGGAAGCTACGCCAGCCCTCCCTTCCCCCATGGGCTGTGTCCATCCTATGACTGTGTTATCTAGGGGGTATACCTCCCTCTAACCCTCAGTCCGTCTTGAGACACATCAGGGAGCTTTGCAGAAATGAGTCCGGGAGCCTGCTGCCAGGTTGGCCGATCACCTCCCCCGCCCACCACAGAGGGTCTTATTCTAAGGGCTTTCAATCTTTCCTTCCACCCTCTTTCCGTTCTGGGGTTGTGACTGGTCCCACATCAAGTGCCTGGCCTCTGCCCCCCATTTTCTCACACTCCTCCCAAACTTCCTGTACTCTTCCACTTTATCTTTTCCCTCAGTGCAATACTTCATCCTTCCTGTCTACCCATTTAGCTTCTTACAGCATTCTTCCATCCCTAAATAACGCGCGGTTTCTCTCTGAGGATGGATAAAGGAAGCTTTTCCCGGTCACAAATCTCATCAGGGGAAATCTGAGCACAGAGGGAACAGGATGGACTTAGAGGGTAGCAGGGAGATCCTTGAAAGGAAAGATGATATTTTTTTCTTTATAGATGAACTTTTTTTTTTTTAATAGATGAACTTTTGACTTGATAAGGAAGATGTGTTCCATGAGTGATTTAAAAGAAAATCCAACCCAATCCAAAAATGGGCAGAAGACCTAAACAGACATTTCTCCAAAGAAGACATACAGATGGCCAAAAAGCACATGAAAAGATGCTCAACATCACTAATTATCAGAGAAATGCAAATCAAAACTACAAAGGTAGCACCTCACACCGGTCAGAACGGCCATCACCAAAAAGTCTACAAACAACAAATGCTGGAGAGGGTGTGGAGAAAAGGGAACTCTCCTGCACTGTTGGTGGGAATGTGAATTGGTTCAGCCACTATGGAGAACTGTATGGAGGTTCCTCAGAAAACTAAAAATAGAGCTACCATACGATCCAGCAATCCCACTCGTCAGCATATATCTGGAGAAAAACCATAATTCAAAAAGATACCTGCACCCCTATGCTCATAGCAGCACTATTGACAATGGCCAAGACTTGGAAACAACCTAAATGTCCATCGACAGATGAATGGATAAGAAGTTGTGGTGTGTACACACACACACACACACACACACACACAAAATGGGATAGTACTCAGCCATAAAAAGGAATGAAATAATGCCATTTGCAGCGACATGGATGGACCGAGAGACTGTCATACTGAGTGAAGTGAGTCAGACACAGAAAGACAATATCATATGACATCACTTACACGTGGGATCTAAAACCATGGTACGAATGAACTTACCGACAAAACAGAAATAAGAGTAACAAATGTAGAAAACAAACTTATGGTTACTGGGGGATTGGGGCGGAGGGATAAATTGGGACATTGGGATTGACATATACACACTACTATATATAAAATAGATAACAAATAAGGACCTACTGAATAGCACAGGGAACTCTACTCAATACTCTGTAATGACCTATATGGGGATAAAATCTAAAAAAGAGTGGATCTATGTGTATGTATAACTGATTCACTTTGCTGTACAGCAGAAACTAACACAACACTGTAAATCAACTAGACTCCAATAAAAATTAATTTAAAAAAGAAAGAAAATCTGTAGTAAAAACAAAGGAAAAAAAAGAGAAAAAAAGGATTTTTAGGGGGAAAAAATGGTGAAAGTACCAAATAGTAAACATCTTTAAATCCCAAGTGAAAGAAAAATATAAATCGGAAATCGACATTTTTCAGCAGCGGTACCTAAGGCATGTTAGAACCACTAAATACCCCTGATGTCATCTGCTTGCGCACACCTGGAATTCAGATCACAGGTCTTTGAAGGCAGGTATCAAGCCCCTCCTCCAGTGATTCCGGACCCCCTTTATGAACGGAAACTGACGTGGAACAGCAATGTATCAAACAGGTAAGGGTGAAACTGCTCTGGCTGACGTCAAAGGGCTTCCTCCCAATGCCAGCCCACCCACCTTCCATTTCAGTGGAGACTAAGACCCCACAAAGGAGACCAGAATGCCACGTGGCCAAGCCATTACAGCACGCATAGAGCTCAAGTCATGTGCCTTTCATTCAAATGCTCTTCCTGCTGTGCGTTTATTTCAAAACCATTTCCATCTTACATTTAAAGTTATGACACCCATGAAGGAAAGTAGTCTTACGCAATTAATAACCTTAAAGAGAAAGGCAACTTCAGAAACACCATTACACAACCTTCCCTGAGATAAAAACTTTGAAGGTAGCTACACTTCTTGAAAAATGAGTAGGTCTTTCTGATGCTTTTTTAATCCTTGAAAAAGTCAGTTATATAAACCTATGGACAACATTTCAAAAGACTGTAAGATACCTGTCAGGTGAGAAGTCCACTGAAGTTAAAACAGCAGGGAAGGGGACAGGGCAGAACCTCTAAAAGAATGACATAGCCCTTGAGGATTTGACATAAACTGATTAGAAGCAATTAGGTCCAAGATGGTGCAAGGTTTGACTTCCAGTGGACCTTGAGCCTCATTGAATGCCCACTGTAATACATTAGCATCTAAATGACATACCTATAGGCGCCAGGACAGTTCCAAGGCCAACGTAAAGGGCCAAAAAGTGGGTGGTGGCCCAATTCCTGGAAATCTCCAGCCCCTCTCCCAAAAACTTGGAATAATACTCCCACTCATTAGCCTATGAAACTACCCAGCCCATAAAAACTAACCACCCCATATTTCATGGCCTCTTGCCTTCTGAGATGGCCCACACTCTGTCTGTGCAGTGTGTTTCTCCCAAGCCTGCTCTCGCCTTTTGAGACAGACCGCACTCCATCTACGGAACGTGTATCTCTCTAAATAAGTCCACTTCTTACCTATCACTTTGTCTCTCACTGAATTCTCTCTGCACTGAGACATAAAGAACCTGAGCTTCATTCAGTTCTGAGACCAGGTGTGTGATCTCAATCAAAGGACAGTGGGTTCAAGTCCCAATGCGGGTTCTGGCTGAGTTTGAGTCCCGGTCCATAGGTTCGAGTCCCAATGTGGGCTGTGCGGTTTCAAAGTCATTCTCTGGGTCAATTGTCTTAATTCCATGGATTGGCCACAGACAGCAACAAGGCAACAGAATGGGCGTAAGAGGTTAGACACCTGACTAGCTGATACAGCCTTAGATCTACTGTGTCTGAGAGCTTTGATTCTACAGATGCCATCGTTGGGGCCGATACCACATCACCATGCACCATAGTAGACCATCCATGATGATTTGATGAAAATGCATCAGCGATGGAGGACCCACTTTGAGGAACATAAAAATACAGTGTAAGCATCGAATTGCAATTTTGTACCTAGATCACATCTGACGTTTTGTGCGATTAGAGAAGCTGGATCTGATATAAAGATCTGCACTGTTTCCTACGGCAGTTCACCTCATTAATACTGTTAGACCAGGGCTCCAACCCCGCTCTAATCCCTACAACCTGTACCACTGTGAGTCCGTCCCATCACCCCTGAGCCTTTGTTTCCCCAAAAGTAAGATGAGGGAACCCTTCCAAGAGAGTGTATGAGGATTAAATGAAGGGGCAGCTACAGTGTCCGGTGACGGCCACACTGCGGGCTCTCCATGAGTTTCGTGCTGAGGCATATAGATAAGATTGTTTCGAAGCAAAATAGTTTAAAGCCTGCATGAAGCATCAAATCATAGGATAACCAAAAAAGTAATACCCTCTCAGCGAAACTAAAATCAGCATTTGAATGGAGGCCTAATTAACCAACTGAAGATGCAAATTAGAGACGATTAATGAAGGAAAGCAAAAGTAAGAGCCACCCATAAATAAATCCCAGGCATTTCCATCAACAAGCCTCAGCGAGGAGATTCCTCTTATATAGCAATGGTCTTTGAACAATCATCACGAAAAAAAATAGAGGGAGATGTGATAGAACTCAACTTTTAGCTATGTATGCTTTCCTAATGACAAAGGTATACAGCAGGACAAATAGGAAATACGCTTTAAAAAGAGATCTCCTTTGAAAATAAACGGACCACCAGTTTGTTCATTAGATCTTGTGTGGGTATGAATAATTACTTTATAGCTGTGATGGTACATCCCCATTTGCCTGGAATAATCCCAGTTCATTAAGAGCATTATTAACAATTTTCAAAGTGTCCTGGATTAGATAATAAATTACATGCTCAATGGCTAGCAAGGTTGTGTGACGCAGTTCCGATTAAAGAAAATATTCACTGTTCAAAAAGCACGTGCGAAGATCCTGTCATCTGTGTCTTATTACGAGCGTCTTATCATCGCTTTTGTTTAATTAAGGTGGTTCCGTTTAGAAGTCAGTATTTGACAGACATTACTGTTTTGGCCAGTTGCAATTTTTTCCAGTGGATCAACAGTCATGTTAATAAGATGTCCAAGGCTATTAATAACACTGGAAATGATCACCCGTCTGGGTTTACTGGTTCCTAGTGCTGGGCTATGAAACTTCACGTACATAAACCCATAGGATGTTTATATGGTATGTACAATAACCTTGCCAGAGAGAGAACGGGACCACCTTTTAGAGAGATTCCGAGAAAATCAGCTGACCTTCTCAATGTCACACCACAGACACCAAGTAGTTCATTCTTATCTCATTATAAAAATCTATGTTCTTTCCACGCCAGCCTCCTGCTTCCCTCTGACCATCGTCCATCTTCCTAAACCTTTCTTTTGGGTAGGAAAACAGCATTTGTTACTCTGTAAAAGAACGGTAATCATCTCAAACAACGCTTTTCCATTCCTTGGGCAGAGAAACAGCATTTATGCATTTCTTACTTTTGAAAAAAAAAAACTCCAACACTATTTCAACATTTTGGTAAAAACATCTATTCCTATCAGAGTGCTAGTGAGTGGTACTAGTGATGTCCTGCAAGCAAAAAGTAAATGGCCACGGCACAGTTTTCCAGAGGATGGTAGCCCATGCAAGATCCCTGATAACAATAAACCAAGTCCCATTTAAAAAACCTCTATCGCCTTGTAGAATCAGCAAAGTTGGCACACTGCGATTCATCAGATAAAAGGGGGTCTGTGGGACAGAGCTTCACACTAACTCATTCGTGGAATGTAAATAGACCGGCTTGGAGAGCCTAAACTGCTTCTTTTATGTCCAGGCCACAACTCTCACAGCCCTCTGTTATCTTACCAAGATTTTTTTTCTTTTTAACTCTCAGCACAAAAGGTAAAATTAAAATTGTTCAATGAGAAAAGTTCTCAAAGCAAGCTATGTTTTTTCTTCTTTTCTTAAAAAAAAAAAAAGAATGAAGGTGTGTATAATTCCCACAGTACTTTTCTAGATTCACAAATGGGCCAAATAGATAAGAGAGCACTGTGTTAAAGCTGATTAATACCAGTCTGGCGTTAAACGGGGGAGAAAATCGATTTCTTTTGAAATCTAACCTTTTAAGTCACGTCACCACCATGTTGTGCAGGCAGGAGGACGCTTTGTTATCCCACTGAAGCAAGGACTCACCCAAAGCCCACTGCTTTGTTCAGAAAGCAACGCCCAGAGCTGGTGATGCTACCGAGGGACGCCCACACTGCCCTCTTTGAAAGGGCTGCTAGCAGCAAGCCCTGGTCCGTGGCTTCCTTTGCCCACCTCTTCCTTAGAATGGACCTTTTGTAAAACATCAAGAAACAACATCTCCGGTTTCAAACACCAGTAGCCAAATCAACTAGCCAGGGGCTTCTGAAAAACATTCAGAGAGGCACGCCACCCTTGCTGTGCGACACGAACGGAAATCATTCCACGAAGATCTGGCTCCTAGCACCAACAAGAAAAGAAAAGGAAATAAAAACCACAAAACAAGAAGGCTCTAGACTCTGAGGCTTTTTGTTGTGTTTCATCCTAAAAACCTGACATTTCCAGTACTTTACCGATGCTCCAAAACGCCCAACTTTGCAAACATCTGTGGGTGATGTGCATTTCTAAATTAGAAGGTCATCTACAACTCATCCCCTTGCTCCGGGGTCTTCTATAGGTGAATGTTTTCAGTAGTGAATGAAATACAATGCTCAAAACAAAAGTAAAACCTCAAGTTGAAAATAAAATATTCTTAGTGATACTCGCCTCTTTGGAGAAAACATTTCAGCCCAGTTTCTTATTTGAAACAGGTCCGTTGGTCCATTTTATTTGTCGTAGCTTTTACCATAACCATCCTATGGCATACAGATCTCATTCTCATAGCCACGCTGCTGTGAGCAATTTTCTGCACCCTCTCAATGCAGTTTTGCCTTGAAAACGAACGTTGTTACATAGGCTAGGAATCTCATTCATGAACTGACCAAGAGCAGGCTAAACCACAGAAGAAGGTAAGCTTCGAAACATTAACTTCAAAATACGTTCTTTATTTTTCCAACCCCCCAGCTGGGGAAAAACGAAGTTAACACCGAAACAACGGAGAGCTGCTCTTGAATTCCTATGCACCTGGCCAATGTCCTTTCATCATAAATCATAAAATTTACATAAGATGAAAAGCCATCAAATTACAAAATTCAAATAGGAGTATTCCATCTCACGTAAATGCAACAGCCATGCAACTCTTCAAGATACAACAGACACAGACAACGCATTAAGGAATTAAGTAAAAGATTTTCCGACAAACGATTAACCGGTTAACACACCTACAAAACCACAAAAGAAAGCTAACGTCTATGGCCATTATCTACCATTACCAAGTTATCACCTATTACCAAATGCGTTCTCAGACACGTCTCCAAACTGTGTTCCTTCCACAGGGTTATGCTAAGCCCACAGAAAGAAAAGTGCTTTCAATAAAGTATCATGTACATCTGATCACCTTGGAGGCTGCATGTGTTTGAGGCGGATCCTAGGAAATGAAATTCCTGGATTAAAAAGTGCAAACTTTGAAAAACAACAACAACAACAAAAAACAGACCGCGCTGTGTGAACGTTAAGGGACAAATATATCTTGCAGCATGAAGTGAGCTCTGTGTAGTAGAGATTTCTAGGAATTAGAGTAACACAGTTGGAATCAACGAGCCCCAAACCGAAAGCAGAACTTCCTCGTGGCCTCCTGTGCGGTGATCAGCAAGACGGAATCACTCACCTAGAATCCCCAGGCGGTAGTTAACTGTGATCACGATGACATTGCCGTAGCTCGCTAGAATACTGCCGTCGATCATGTTGCCTGTGCCCTCCATGTAAGACCCGCCATGGATGTACACCATTACCGGCTTCTTACTGTTCTGATCGTGGATGTCTGGAAAAAAAAGCCAAGTAAGGAAACACAATAAAACAGCATGCTGATTAACTGATGCTAAGTCAAGGGCAAAGGACGTGGGTGACTTTTCCTAGTTTAGATTGGAATCAATCGCATGGCCCCTTTTTAAATTAGGTATGTTCTTGGTAAGATGGCCTAAGGAAAATGGTCCATGTTGTTATATTCTCTACTCATAGAAATGATGCAGGCATTGGAAGGATGCAGTTGTAGGTTTCTGTATGTATCTACAACACTAAATATGCGAGGATGGAGATGAAATACATCTTCCCTAAAGAGTGCTCAAACCCTAGAAGGGCATCTACTACAAAATATATTTTTATCATCTAAGTAAGTGTGAAATCAACGTCAAAATGATAATTTATTTTTACTGTAACTTCTATCTTCAGTCAAAGAGGAGCTTATAGATTCATTTTCAACTTAACAACGAGAACATAAAACTAGTCATGAAACTGTAAGCTCTCAATACAGGGCCCATGATGACAAAAAAACAAATACATGGTTAAAAATGATCAACAGGACAGAAATGTGTAAAAACAAAACAAAATGTCCAAGCAAGTGTTTTTTCTCTAATTTACTGATTGCAGTAATATCCCAACTTAAGTGACAAAAAAAAAAAAGGGAGAGAGAGAGAGAGAGGAGAGCTGGGATAAAAATGGCACAAGATTCCAACCTCAAGGTGAAAGTTTGGCAACGCTACATATTTTTACAGGGCATATAAACTCCCATCGTGCTTTGCAACCAGAGTACCCAGAGTCATCATTATCTTCTTTAACAATGATGTGAAAATCCTATTTTGCAATGTTCTGTGACAACAGAAGTTTGGAGGCCATATGTCTATTTGTAGAGCCTACTTTCTGAAAAGTTGTGATGAAATAACTTGTTTGGTGGAAATCATTCCTTGGGCTTTTTTACCTTGAATGCTGAAGAATCCTGACCTTGATTCTAATGATTTCTGGATATTTATGTATTGTATATACACATATATGTGTGTGTCATTTAAATATCTGTGTATCAGAAGAAAACCAAATGTATCCATGTACATTTATTTTCATTTTTTCTTAAATAAAAACTTTTTTTCCCTGATTCATGGAGACACTTTTGAACTATCAGAAAGGAATTTTAAGGAAACAAACCACCCTTTGGATGGTGGCTGCGTATAAAATGAATTACGATCATGATCTCAGAACAGGCTCCTGGGTGCCACCATAGAGCAGCCCGAAGGCAAAAGAAACCCAGTGGTCACAGTCAAGTGCAGAAAAAGTGTCAAGCTGCCCGTGTCTGCAGTTATTTCATCTGTCGCAGAACACTATTTTCTCCTGTAAAACTTAAATAGGGGGCTTCCCTGGTGGCGCAGTGGTTAGAGTCCGCCTGCCGATGCAGGGGACACGGGTTCGTGCCCCGGTCCGGGAAGAACCCACGTGCCGCGGAGCGGCTGGGCCCGTGAGCCATGGCCGCTGAGCCCGCGCGTCCGGAGCCTGTGCTCCACAGTGGGAGAGGCTACAACAGTGAGAGGCCCACGTACCGCAAAAAAAACCCAAAAAACAAAAAAACTTAAATAGGAAGTAAAAATCATTTTTTAATCCTTCACTCATCATATGCTACATGGAATTTTTAAATAAATCACCGTCCCTACAGGGGTCTGGCGTTTTACACTATCCACCCCTCTCTCTGGACTCTGACTTGCTGTGTTAGCCCTTATTTATGTTACCATTCTGCAGGAGGCGGCACGCTACTCCACTGTGGCAAGGGAAGAAGTTGAGATTTTGAGGGCTGCTTTATGGGGTTCCCTCACAGAAAACGTTAGGTTAGCAGCTCTTACCTCCGAGACACAAAGAACAAGGTTCTCGTGAGGTTGAGGAAGAAATAACCAGATGCCAGATTCGTGCAAAGTTAAGAAGATGATCGTAGTTTCTTGGTATTAAAGGAAAACTAGACGGAAAAAACTAGAAGGAAAATTACTGTTAACAGTAATAAAGGTGACTGGTGAGCACTGGGAAAACAGATCCTAACGGTCAAAAGGGAATAACACACTGAAAAGCCAGAAAAAAGTAAGATGCAAACTAACACTCATAGTTGGCTATACAGGGATATGGACAAAACTACAGGTGTCCTGAGGCCTCATAAAGGAGAGGCTAGGTGCTGCTTCAGGTGCAGGTATGATACTCCAAGGCAGGTCCATCGAGGGCCTTCAACGTTTTAAGGTAAATAAATGGAGATCCATGCATTTTGCTACTCAGATGGGAAAAACATGTTTTCACCCAGCCTACACAGCCTTAGAGCCAGCAAAGGCTGACATGAAACATGTTTTTTCTTTTCTTCTAAACCATTTATTCTGCTGAAGGAAGAGGATACAACGTGCTAATGATGGTTTAGATGTCATGTCAGCTTCCATCTTTAAAAAAAAAAAAATCACTTTACTTCTAGTGTATAATCTGTCAAACAATTTGAGATCCTTCAAGAAGAAACTCTCCACAGCAGCTAAACATTTTTCGGGGAAAAATGTTCTTAAAGCAGCTGTGGTGTGAAGACAAAGATGCATAGAGCTAACTTTTTGAAAAATTTCAGTTCCATCCCCCCCCTTTTTTTCTTTAAAGCTGATAAAAGGCAGTTCTGAAAGAAACAACTTCTCTTTAAGACACTTTTTCATGTATTTTACTGTGAGCCAGAGAAGATTCTTTGAAAACCCCATTTTGGAATCAGTATGTTTGAAAAGAAAAACAAAACACTAAAAACAAACAAAAACAGAAATGCCAGCCCCCTGAAAAGTTCTACTGAGGTGTCTCACTGTCCACAGAAGAAATTAAGAAGACCAAAGCTCCAAAATACAAAATTATAAAATAACATTTGGAAGGAAGAAAAGAAAGCATACATGCATGTTTTAAAATTTCATTTTCTCTTCCTGTGACCAAGCCAAAAAAAAGAAAAAGAAAAAGAGTTTCCTTGTAAATTGTATTTTGTTACTCACTTCATACTGAGAAACATTTATACATGTTCTCCCAGGTGATTTGCAGTCATCTACACCGTCATTGGGACTAAAAATGACAGTGGTTTCCAAACAAGAAGAAAATAAAGCACACAAGAGTGTACTCACTTCAGATAAGGGAGGAAAAACAGGTTGAGATGAAAAAAAGAGAAAAAAAAAGAACGAAAGATACAAAATCATGCACCAAGGTCGAGCTTTGAAAAAAAACAAAAAATACCTTCATCTTCACCACGGTCATTACTGGTTATATCATCAGCGTTTTTCTTTGTGTTGGCTCCTGGTGTCATATTGAGAAGGAAAATAAAGGGAAAAAAGAGAATTCAAAAACAACAGGTTTGCAAAAAAGTCAGAAGAAAGAGAGATACTACCCCAGTAAAAGAAAAAAAAATAATGTCATACAAAAAGTTGAAATCTGTTACATTTGGATTTCAAAAACATGAAATAGGGAGATGCAAAATGCATATAAACATAAATATGTCAAGAAGAACAAATTCAAAATGTTACTTGCAAAAACTATTAGATACTCTGTGAAAATGCAGTGTGAGGGTTAAAATGATACTACTGCAAAAAAAAAAAAAAACTAATGTGAGTTGAAAAAAAGAGAAAATTATTTTAAAAAAGGTTTCCCACATTTTATAAAGAAATGCATATGAAGTATTCAAATGTTCCTCTAGCTTTAACATGTTATAATCTAGATAAATTTTTGAAATGTCACTGATACAGTTTGCTTAGGAAATTCCATAATGTAAGAAGAAACACATTTAAACAATAAACATGAAAGCACTTTAATCAAAATATCTTAAAACCAACATTAGTTTCATGCACAAGAATTTAAAAGCACAACACTTATAATAAGAATCAGAAATGTTGCTACTTTATTTAAATCATGAAGACTCACCTATCCCCAGTAGCTAGAATACTGCACATTATTTATTCCTTTTGTCTACTGTAAACAAACTACCACTTTCAGTAAGTATTTCTGAAGTCAAGATAAAACAGTATAAATAATTTTTTTCTGTGTTTGAAACACTTATTAAATATTGCTTGAATGTTATTGCTATTTGTATAAATAAATAAATAAATGAAGTCACCTACCTGGATGACCTGAAACATAAACCGCCTTGAAATTTCCATGTAGGCAAAATGAACAGAGGGTCCCTTAACCACGCCAAAAAAAAACGGAAAAAGGGTAAAAAACAAAACTCTCCTATGCTCTCCGTATGCAGTGTGCCATTTTGGTTTTTCTATTTTCCAGATACAAGAAGCTAAAACATTCAATACCACTTGAGGTGTTTAATTAGCTCAACTGCCTTCTTTTTATAGACAGGCACAGCCCACAGGTATGCCTATGGCACTTCTGGATAACTCGAATTGTGGCCATCAGTTAAAATGGTCTTTGCCTTCCTCCACGGATACATGGGTTAAGGGAGAGGAAATTTAGTCACTATCACCCACAACACTTGTGGCTGGAAAGCTTCCTTCAGTTCTACATACCTCAGAGGGGCTTAAACATATTTTGAAACCAAGATCTGCTGTTGCTGGTTTTATAGCTCAGTACCGGTTGATTATGGTCAATTTCATGTGGATAAACAAACAGAACTGGGATGGTAGGTGGAAACCGGATCCCTTGTGTTTGTTGATTTTTGAGATTTAAATTTTCCCACTGTAGACAGCTTCAAGTTACCAATCTAATCTAAAGTCATTGACAAGAGCTTGGAACAGAAAAGCCCAAGACCCTTTGAAACTCAAGCCTACTACCAGTTTCACGTCATCTACTTGAAAGTAGAATGGAGTCTTCTAGGAGACCACCTGTTTTCCTTACAGCACGTTCAAGTCCCATCTTTTAGAAAGTACCATGACACAAACGTGTCTGCCTATTAGAGTCATCAGCTTAACATGGAAATCAATTCACGTCCAAGAATTCCACCATGCTGAAAGAGCTTAAACAAACTAAAAAAGAAAAAAAAAATCTCATCAATTTAGCTCCATTGTCTTTTGGGCTGTTTTGGTCAGAGTTTATCAATATAAAACTGATTTCAAAGCTATCTCATGGGCTGAATTTATGGCAAAATCATGTTAAGAAGCGTGTAAGAAATGCCCTTCTCAGAGAAACAGGCTACACAGATGACAGAACTAAAACCCTTCTCATTTCTGAAAAACATTGCAATTTTTTGAAGATTTTCTAAGTTTGTAGAGAAACAGGTCACCTCTTTCATGAAAAAAGAGAAGACACTAGAAAAATAAAGGTGTAGTCAAAACACATGCAATGGATTAGGGGAGAGAAAATGTTGTCTGATGAAGCTGATTCCCTCCCAGAAAATGTGTCCCTTTAAAAACTTTGAGCGGGGCTTCCCTGGTGGCGCAGTGGTTGAGAGTCCGCCTGCCGATGCAGGGGACGCGGGTTCGTGCCCCGGTCCGGGAAGATCCCACATGTCGCGGAGCGGCTGGGCCCGTGAGCCATGGCCGCTGAGCCTGTGTGTCCGGAGCCTGTGCTCCGCAACGGGAGAGGCCACAACAGTGAGAGGCCCGCGTACCGCAAAAAAATAAAAATAAAAAAGTTTGACCAAGTCTGCTGAGCACCAGCCTTCCCACAGCAGTCGGCATTAAGAAAGGTCTTTAATTCGGACTCCATACCTGGACTTTGCCTTTCCCACGAGCCTGTCCTAATATCCCTGCCTTCTTCTGGATTTTCTTCTCATAAAACTTTCTGTCTTCCCAGCTGCCGCTGGAAACTCAGGCACATGACCGCTGGACTGGCTCAAACTCAAACAAAGGCCTTTCTGCAAGGTCTGGGGTGAGTTAAACGCCAGAGCTCTTTCCCAAGACCCAATTCTCAATGTCTTCAGGCTCACCAGCAATGCGTGAAATTTGAATAATCTGAAATTCTCCCCGGGGCAGGAGGAGAGCTAGTATTCAAGGAGACTTCCCTCCAAAGATGGAGGAAGACGTTCTAAAGATCGACGATGCTTTGAAAATTGGTATAACCTAGATACATCACTGATTAAATGGTAATCCAGGGTAGTCTCTTTGACTCTTTACCAAATGCCTTTGTTCAACCAAGTGTGATTTTTAAGGGCTCTACTGAGGTATAATTTTAAATCATAAAATCAACTCATCAAGCTGTAAAGTTCAAGGACTGTGTTCTTAGTCAATGTATGGAGGTGTGCAACTATCAACATAATCCGACTTTAGAATATTTCCTTCACCCCAAAATGATCGCTGGTGCCCAACTGCCGGCATTTCATGTTCCTAACCTCAGTCTCACTTAGTCAACTGGTGACTTAGTCTAGATTTGCCATTTCTGTGCATTTCCCATAAATAAGTTCATATAGTATGTAGTCTTTTGTCTTGCTTCGTTCACTCAGTATAATGTTTTCAAAGTCCACCCGTGTTGTAGCGTGCATCAGTATTTCCTTCCTATTACTCATACAGATGAATAACAGTCCACTGTATGGCTACACCGCATTTTGTTTATCCACTCATCTGCTGACTGACACGCCATTTGTCTTATTTCCACTTGGTGGCCGGTATGAATAACGCTGCTATGAACATTTATATGCAGTATTTTTTATGGATGTATATTTTCTTGCATGTACATCAAGGAGTGGAATTGCTATGTCACATGGCGCGTTTATGTCTAGTACTTTAAGAAACTGACAGACTGTTTTCCAAATCAGCTGCATCACCGTATATTCCCATCGGCAGTATATGCAGGTTCCAATTTCTCCACCTCCTACCCAAGACGTGTTATTATCTGTTTGATTATATACATCCTAAGAGGTGTCAGACGGTGCCTCACTGTGGTTTTAATTTGCATTTCGCTAATGACTTAATCACGCCAAGGATCTTCTCCTGTACTATCTTTGGCGGGATGGCTATTCAAATATTTTCCCCGTTTTTTAAATTGGGTTCTTTGTTCCTTACTCTTGAACTGTAATTATATTTTTTAGAGACAGGTCTTTTGCCAGAAAGATGATGTGCAAATCTTTTCTCCCGGTCTGTGTCTTCTCTCTTGATTTTCTCAATGGTGCTTTCGGAAGTGCAAAATTTTTTAATTCTGATGAAGTCTAACTTACCGACTGGTTTTATTTTAAGGCTTGTGTTGTTGATATCACATCTAGGAAATTCCACCTAGTGAAAGGCCCTGAAGAGTTCATGTTTTTTCCTAGATGTTTAAAAGTTTTACTTCTTATACCTTTCATTTGTTTTGAGTCAATGCTGGCATATGATATGAGGGAAGGTTTGAAATGCATCCTTTATTCAATTGTCTCAGCACCACGTATTGAAGACACTCTTTCCTCAGTGAATTGCTGTGACACTACTCTTGCCAGTCAATTGCATATAAACGTGAGGGTTTGTTTCTGAACTCTTTAATTATATCCCCTTCTATATTTCTATTTTTTAATATTTATTTTATTTATTTAATTTATTTATCTGGTTGCACCTGGTCTTAGTTGCAGCTGGCAGGCTCCTTAGTTGTGGCATGTGAACTGTTAGTTTTGGCACGTGGGATCTAGTTCCCTGACCAGGGATGGAACCCGGGCCCTCTGCATTGGGAGCTTGGAGTCTTAACCACTGTGCCATCAAGGGAAGTCCCCCCTTCGATATTTCTATCCACATGAGTACCCTACTGTCCGAGCTTTAGAGTACGTTTTGAAACAGGGAAAGGCAAGTCCTCCAACTTTCTTCTGCTTTTTCAAGATAGTTTGGTTTTTCTAGGTGCTCCGCCACTCCAGGCAAACGTTCCAATGAGCTTGTCGACGGAAGCAAAAAACACCTGCTGAGATTTTGCTGGAAATTATTTGCCAAACTACAATTTTAAATTAATTTTATAGAGTAGAGTCTAACCCAGAAACATAATTAGATATCGCCTTTAATGTTCTTTGTATATTGAATTTCCCACCCTTTTGTTCTTTTTTCCATAAGCTGCTGCAATATTTGTTCCCTCAATTATAACTAATTAAATGGCCTAAAAACCAACTGAGTTCTCTTGAGTATCTCATTTAGTTACAATCATGAACTTTGTAAACACAGGTGTTGGAGGACACAGGGAAAATGATTCTGCTGTAACTTATTCCAGAGTAAACCCATCCCGCGGCTGCTGAAAAGGCATTTCAAAGTCCAGACAGGCCATGAGTTTTCTCCTGGTCCCCAAAAGACCAGAACAATATTCCTTTACATCTAATAATTAGCATCTCCAGCAAACCTCAGTGGGGAAATGGCTCTAAATATTAAAGGGAATACTGAAATAACTTCAAACAAATATATTCCATTATTAAAATTTAAATATGATTTTATAAATAAAAGATCTCAATGTCCCAAGTCCTGAAAGATGTCCATGGTTTTTTATACCTGTTCTTCTGATGTTCTCTTTCAGTACTTTATCTAAATCATTTTCAAAAGTCAAACTATTTAAAACAGTACTTTGTATCATAAATGTAACAGGAACCCTTTGTAGACAATTCGGAAAATGTAGACCAACCAGAGTCAATGAGAAAATAAAAGTCTATAGAAAACTTCTAGATGCTGCAGTTAACATTTTGAGGCAGGAAACTAATTTTATAAATGTTCTTTTTAACATACATTAAGTTATGGCGCCATCAAAGTGTGCAAATCATGAAATAAAGTCACCAGTGGTGTTATGTGATCACGTTATCTACACAATATAAAGAAATGACAGAACCCCCAAAAAACCTTTCCAATTATTGCTCTTAATGCAAGATATCCTATTAAAATGTATTTATCAGCTCATATTTATTATTTTTTTTTTTCCGGTCCCTTCCAAGGGCAAATTCCAAGTCCTTCTTAATCTTGTTATCTCAAGGAAACATCTTAAAAAGAGCCTGTCTGGCTAAATGCATTGTTCTCCATACAGAGGAAGCTGTATACTGGGGAATGGGAGAGAGAAATGCTTTCTTGGCCATCACAGATGTGATTGATTAGTTAGCCACTGGGCCACGGAGGACCACTTCTTTAATGTAGTCAATCCTGGTAGGAGACCAGCAAGCAATTAAGATACCCTGGGTTCACTCCAGCAATGAACTGACTGGGACTGCCCCACCTCAAGCTGTCCTCATTAGTTTATTCACTGGCACACCCATTCCTCCTGCAAACATGTACTGACACTTCAAGTACGCTGGCCCCGGCCCGGGGAGGAGAGGCAGCTGAGGTAGACACACCCATCCTGAAGGAGGTCACTCCTTGCACCTCCTTGCATCTGAGATCGACTTGCACAGGATGACTCGGATGGGCCTGATGAATGTCTTCATTCATTTACTCTCTTGGTTGGGAGTTGTCTATGATGGGAAGGTGCTTGCTGGCTAAGGACGTGGTGGGTACCAATAAGTAAGCTAGGGTGAGGGCTCACTTTCTATAAGCAACGGAGGTGGGCTGCTCTGAGTGGGAGGGGAAGGGGAACAGGGGCAGTCAAGACCCCAGGAGAGGGAAGCAGGGCAGGAACCCCACTGGGATACCTCTTCTGTCACCCCTACACCTTGATGATGGGCTGTGACAGAGATAAATACTTGTGGATGATGAATGTCGCCTGCCATATCAGTAAACAAAGGATGCTGCAGCCATCAAGCCCTCAGCCACTGGCATCCAGATGGGATTCAGGATGGAGACAAGTTGGAAACTCGCCCAAGACAGTTAATGGGATATCAAAGGAATGACTTCAGTCAGCCCAGACTCTTGCATCTTCCCATACATAGAAAAATGCTAAATCCATTAACTTGAGATGTCCGGTTTTCATTAATGAACAGTCATCTTTTGATGCTCTGACTTCCTGGTCTTTGTTGCAAAAACTCCTATACATCCAGGCTCCTCCCCTACCTCTTTGGGGCAGCCCCTCAGAGCTATCTGAGTTGCTGTGCCCCACACTTAGGTTCTCAGAAAGTCTGCCAAAGAAAACGTAATTCTCAACTTTTAGGTTGTGCATTTTTCAGTCCACACTCTCCACACATAAATCATAACATATGCTCTAACCTCCACGTTCACATTAATTAGCACAGTGAATCTCAAAGACAACATGAAACATTTTATCTGTGGGTCCATCCAATGTATGTGCTGCTTGAAAACTTGGCGCCTACAGAAAAGTTCAACTTCTGCACTTGAAGAAATCAGCATAGCTGACCTACTCCTTCATGTCTGCTTCTCCCTGAAATCAGAATATCTAAACAAGACCAAGTTACATGACTAACAAAAATATGTGTACATCTGGGAAGCTTGTCTAATGGAACCTTCAATAAAGTGATTCCCTGAAACCAGCATTTGGAATGATTTATCTCTCTTTTTTTTTTTTATACGTGCCATGGCAATGCAGGAAGGGCACGTTTGTGATCAGCCCTGAAGGCCACTCTTTCATAACGTGGGGGAAGGGTTTTGGTGACCAGAAAGCCTTAGAAAAAACAACACCTACAAGGGGAGTGTAAGGAAATTTATTGCCATAAAGTCATCAGCAGAGTTATACTTTGAAAAAAAAAGTTCAGAAAGCTATGTCTGAATTTGAAGATCTCTGCCCCAGAATATATAAAGAGATATAGAATCACGGAGTTATAGGATGTAGTTGATTGGCAAAAGTTCCCCAATTTTACAATCCTCCCTGTGATTTTGTGAGTTTGTGTTCCCACCATTTGGATCTTGAAAAGGTTTTATGATTTGTTTTTCCAACAGAAAAAAAATGATGATGGACCAGTTCCAAGCCTGGGACCCCAAGGTCCCCACACCTGTGGAGTTCATAATCCACGTGTGTCGGTCAAGCACAGATGAGCATCCTTGTTGAGAAAGACCTTGCCCAGTGGGCACCTGTGACCTGCAAGCTGATCCCAGACACAAGAACCTCCCAGCTGAGGACACTCAAGATTTCCAACCCAAAGCACCATGCACTAAATAAAGGATGATTTAAAAAGCTGAGATTTGGTATACAAACAGCTCATACAACTCAATAACAAAAAACCAAAAAACCCAATGGAAAAATGGGCAGAAGACCTAAATACACTTTTCTCCGAAGAAGACATACAGATGGCCAACAGATGCTCTGAAAAAGAAACAAGGGCTTTTTCTACTCAGGAAAATCTGCTTCAGGCAACACAAATCAAATATTTATTTAAGAAGAATCTTTCTAGAAATACAAATAGACAAAAGGCACATGAAAAGATGCTCAACATCACTAATTATTAGAAAAACACAAATCAAAACTACAGTGAGGTATCACCACACACCAATCAGAATGGCCATGACCAAAATGTCTACAAACAATAAATGCTGGAGAGGGTGTGGAGAAAAGGGAACCCTCCTACACTGTTGGTGGGAATGTAAATTGGTGCAGCCACTATGGAAAACTGTCTGGAAGTTCCTCAACAAACTAACCGTAGAGCTACCACATGATCCAGCAATCCCACTCCTGGGCAAATATCTGTAGAAAACTCTAATTCGAAAAGATACATGCCTCCCAGTGTTCAAGGCAGCACTATTTACAATAGCCAGGACATGGAAGCAACCTAATTGTCCATCAACAGAGGAATGGATAAAGAAGATGTAGTACATGTATACAATGGAATATTACTCAGCCATAAAAAAGAAGAAAATAATGCCATTTCCAGCAACATGGATAGACCAAGAGACTGCCATACTAAGTGAAGTCAGAGAAACACTAATATTATATAATATCATTTATATGTGGAATCTAAAAAATACTACAAGTGAATCTGTATGTCAAACAGAAACAGACTCACAGACGCAGAAAACAAACTTATGGTAACCAAACAGAGAAGGGGGTAGGGATAAACTAGGAGTACGGGACCAACAGATACAAACTGCTATACATAAAATAGAAAAGCAACAAGGATTTACTTTATAACACAGGGAACTATATTCAATATCTTGTAATAACCTATAATAGAAAATCATCTAAAAAATATAGATGTTTATATATATACTATATCTGAATCACTTTTCTGTACACCTGAAACTAACACAATATTGTAAATCAACTATACTTTAAAAAAAGAAAAGGAAAAAAAGAATTCTGCCACTTAATTTACCTTGGATTGTCATTTCAGGAAAATTAAAGGCATATTTTTGCGATTACACTAAAAATAGGTCTAATTCTTTCTAACATTCTGGCACTTCAAAATGCCTCACTGCAATAATGGGAATAGTAAGCGCAGTGGGTTCTTTTCGTGGGTGGGGTATGTTTACTTTCTCTCTGACTGGCTTTGGAAGCAGATGGAGAAAAATATGAATAATAATTTTCCTTTCTTGTTTAGCTGGAATTAGGAAGCACTGATTTCATACTTTGCCTGGTAGGAATCAAAATAAATCTAAAACTTTATAGGTGTCTGATATATGTCTATGCTTCTTATTAAAATCTCAGGGCACTGCACAGACTTCCATAAGCATTTTTTTTTGGCTGCATTGGGTCTTCGTTGTGGTGCACGGGCTTCTCATTGTGGTGGCTTCTCTTGCTGCAGAGCACGGGCTGTAAGAGCGTAGGCTTCAGTAGTTGCGGCTCGTGGGCTCAGTACTTGTGGCACACGGGCTGAGTTGCTCCGCGGCGTGTGGGATCTTCCCGGACCAGGGCTCGAACCTGTGTGCCCTGCATTGGCAGGCTGATTCCCAACCACTGCGCCACCAGGGAAGCCCCCATAAGCAGTTTTTGTTATGAACTGTGCTACTGAAATATTTCTGCTCACAGGAATGATAGATCCAATTAGATTTACATCAATCTCCCCCAATTTTATTAGCACTTTTACCTGATAGAATGTATTCCCCCTAACAGTCTCTGTGAGTTTGAGATTAAATGACAATGTATTTAAAACTGGAACTAACTTAGTATCGAATTATGCTTGACGTTTTTTATGCATCTTTATTCAGAAAACGCGTGTTGAAAATGCAATTGGCTTTGGTTTGCCCTGAGACCCCTCTTGAAATATAGTTGTACTAAAAAAAAATAAATAAACCTATGTGTGTGTGTGTGTGTGTGTGTGTGTGTGTGTGTGTGTGTGTGAGAGAGAGAGAGAGAGAGAGAACACACACACACACATTCTTGCCAGGAGAGTCTGGAAGATTTTCAGTGGTTTTCCTAGTGTTAACTGTGATCAAAAGCTTCTTTATGTAGCCAGAACACACACCACTGATAATGGGTGAAATCTCTATGTGAGTTTTTGGTGTGGAGGGCAAGAATTACGAGGAACTGGAAGCTTCAGCTTATTCTTTTTCTGTCTAGGTAAAAGAATAAACTGAAAACGATAGATACATAAGTATGTATAACTGAATCACTTCGCTCTATGCGTGAGACTGACACAACGTTGTAAATCAACTGTACTTCAACAAAATAAATAAATAAAATAAAAGAATAAACTGTCTGCCTCAAAAGTGGCTTGTCTATCTTTACCAGGCAAATCCCTCAAGCGGTCTTTGGCTTTCCTTGACTCTGCGTCTAACATGGGGACCTAGCAGGCAATCACGTCCTCAGAATCAAATGAAGTCTAGATTTGTACAAAATCATCCCACTCTTCAATGCCTGACCCTGTGGAGCCAGAAGATGCAAATGATATGACCCTAGTTAAAGGCCCCAAGAAATAGATATTTTTTTAAGAATCACAAAGTCACTGAGGAGTCTTTGGAATGTATGATCGTTATTACTTCAGGTAAGGACTACGGCCACTTCATCCACTTTTGAACTTAGCTGACTGGACACCATAGAGCTGTCCCTTGTTCTGCTCAGTTAGAAACTAAAGGATGTACTGATATAAACAACAGAGATGTCAACCAGAAAACAAACTTAAGGGAAATGACTCTCAACCCTTTTTTTCTTTTTCTTTTTTTTTTGGCTGTGTTGGGTCTTCACAGCTGCACGCGGGCTTTCTCTAGTTGCGGCGAGCGGCGGCTACTCTTTGTTGTGGTGCGCGGGTTTCTCATTGCAGTGGCTTCTCCTGTGGGGCACGGGCTCTAGGTGCACGGGCTTCAGTAGTTGTGGCACGTGGGCTCAGTAGTTGTGGCACATGGACTTAGTTGCTCTGCAGCGTGTGGGACCTTCCCGGACCAGGGCTCGAACCCATGTCCCCTGCGATGGCAGGAGGATTCTTTGCCACTGCACGACCAGAGCACTCATTCACATTCACACACACACACACACACACACAGACACACACACACACACTCAGCCATGTGTACACGCAGACTGGCACACAGCCTCCTAACACCCCAACATACACCTCCATCAAAGAGGTCGTTTTAGATCAGAAACGTGTCTGGTTCTCCAGCATGCTTGATATTTGTAAACCAAAGCCAATGTGACTGTTTTCCCTTAGAAGTACATGCCTCCTTTTCCTATTAACACCCTAATTTTGTTTCTGTGTTATAGAAAATTAACATTCCTGTACTTGGTACTAACTACCGTGTGACTAGAGTAGAATAAAAAAAAAATGGGAACATCAACACAGAATATGAAGTACCCAAATATTTATGGTGACTAAACAAAACGCTACCAGGATTACACCCTAAAATAATGAAGACTAGGAAAGCATTGTACTCTTTCCTTGAATCCAATCGTCAGGAACTTTCTGAAGGGGGAGCTTAAAAGAATCACTTAACCAGAAATACCTCGCCTAAGAATCTACTGGTTCCCTAGTAAGATGTGAACGCTGCCTTGCGCACAGCCGGTGATTCGTAAGCGCTGGCTCATATGAGTGCCAGCTGGTGTTGTTTTAATGGCTCCCCAAGTATTTGCTGCATGTTTCTGCCTCCCAGATTCTCTTACTAGATTCCGAGGCTGTGATCCATCTAAATCTCCCTCCTGGGACTCACTGTCTAACTTCGAAAACCTCAGAACACCCAGTGCAAGTGCCCGCAGCTGTATGGCATGCACCCCAGGGTCTACTCCACAGGAGGAAACCACCCCTCGATTCATGTGTTCCAGCAATGTTTCGTGGGTGTCCCTGAGGACACTATGCCTTGCATGACAATTACATGGGCGTGTCACTTATATGCCCCACAGTCCCCAAGGATGGCAGGTGTATATAGACTCTTTCCTGTGCAACCAAATCCACTTAGCAGAGGAAGACCCTGATCAGGGAGGTGCCAGCACAGTGCTGTGTTAGCATTAAGCGAATCATAATCACTTGTTTTCTACAGGACTCAAGGCTGATGATATGGAAGGCAAGATGTTTTTTTAAGCAAAATCCCATTTGGATTTTAAATGCAAGATATTTTCAAAGTATTTTCATGGGTATCGTACACTAGGATGCTCGAAGCATCTTTGGGAATTACAGACGAAGGTTTGTGATCTGCACTTTTTGCTTTCTTTTTTTTTTTTTTCTCATAAACTTAGATTTTAGGGGAGTTTCACATGTCAAGAAAGATTGTAAAGACCGTAGAGAGAGCTGCCATATACCTCATACCTCTCTTATTAACATCTGGTCCATGTGTTATAATGAGTGAGCCAATACTGAAACATTATAATTAACTGAAGTCCATACTTTATTGAGGTTTCCTTCATTTTTACCAAATATCCTTTATTATTTTTTTTCTGTCACAGGATCCTACATTCTATTTTAGTCATTATGTCTCCTTAGATTCTTCTTGGCAATGACAGCTTCAGACTTTTCTTGTTTCTTCTGACCTCAACACTTTTGAAGAGCTCTCACCAGGTGTTTTGTAGAGTATCTCACAATTGGTTTTTGCTTTTTTTTTTTTTCTTGACGTTTTTCATGACAAGACTGGGGTTGTGAATTTGGGGAAGGAAGCCTGGAGGTCAAGTGTCCTCATCGCATCATATCAAGGGTGCATGTTCTCAATATGACTTATCACTGTGAATGTTGACCTTGATCACCTGGCCAAAGTCACATGTGTCAGGTTTCTCCGTCATAAAGTGACTCGGTTTTTGATATTGAGCTGCATGAGCTGCTTGTATATTTTGGAGATTAATCCTTTGTCAGTGGCTTCGTTTGCAAATATTTTCTCCCATTCTGAGGGCTGTCTTCTCGTCTTGTTTATGGTTTCCTTTGCTGTGCAAAAGCTTTGAAGTTTCATTAGGTCCCATTTGTTTATTTTTGTTTCTATTTCCATTTCTCTAGGAGGTGAGTCAAAAAGGATCTTGCCTGTGATTTAGTGTCCATGGACAGATGAATGGATAAAGAAGATGTGGCACATATATGCAATGGAATATTACTCAGCCATAAAAAGAAACGAAACTGAGCCATTTGTAGTGAGGTAGATGGACCTAGAGTCTGTCATACAGAGTGAAGTAAGTCAGAAAGAGAAAAACAAATACCGTATGCTAACACATATATATGGAATCTAAAAAAAAATGGTCATGAAGAATCTAGGGGCAGGACAGGAATAAAGACGCAGACTTAGAGAATGGACTTGAGGACACGGGGAGGGGGAAGGGTAAGCTGGGACGAAGTGAGAGAGTGGCATGGACATATATACACTACCAAATGTAAAACAGATAGCTAGAGGGAAGCAGCCGCATAGCACAGGGAGATCAGCTCAGTGGTGCTTTGTGACCACCTAGAGGGGTGGGAGAGGGAGAGTGGGAGGGAGATGCAAGAGGGAGGGGATATGGGGATATGTCTATACGTAAAGCTGATTCATTTTGTTACACAGCAGCAAGGAACACACCACTGTAAAGCAATTACACTCCAATAAAGATGTTTTAAAGAAAGAAAGAGACTCTTTTCTCCTCCTTGAATTTTAGAATCTCTGAAAGGCAGTCGGTATGCACAGTCAAACCCAAGGAGCAGAGATTCATGCTCCAATGCCTTGAGGGAGAGGATCTCCATAAATCATTTGGAATGCTTCTGCATGGGAGGTGTGTCTTCTCTCCCCAGTGGTAGGGAGAATCGTGCCACCCTTTCCTCAAGAGGTCCACGCCCTAACCCCCAGAGCCTGATAATATGATATGATGCACAGCAAAGGGAATTCAATTCGCAGATGCCCTTAAGGATGATAGTCACCTGACCTTAAAATAAGGACATTTCCTGGATTATCCCAATGGAATCCCAAGAGCCCTTTAGAGTGCAAGGTGAAGGCAGAAGACAATCAGAGTTAGAGAGAGACTGGAAAATGCTAAACTGTTTGGTGGGTTTTATTGTTGTTGTTTGTTTTGTTTTGTTTTTTGCAGATTAAGGAGGGCGCCTTGAGCCAAGGAGTGCAGGTGGCCTCCATAAATTAAAAAAAAAAAAATTATCAAGAGATGAGTTTTCCCCTAGATCCTCTAAAGGAACTCAATCCCGCCTACACCTTGATTTTAGCCCAGTGAGACCCATTTGGACTTTTTTTTTTGCAGTACAGGGGCCTCTCACTGTTGTGGCCTCTCCCGTTGTGGAGCACAGGCTCCAGACGCGCAGGCTCAGCGGCCATGGCTCACGGGCCCAGCCGCTCTGCGGCATGTGGGATCTTCCCGGACCCGGGCACAAACCCGTGTCCCCTGCATCGGCAGGCGGACTCTCAACCACTGCGCCACCAGGGAAGCCCGGAGGTTTTTTTTTAATACATTTATTTATTTATATATTTATTTTATTTTTGGCTGCTTTGGGTCTTCGTTGCTGTGCGTGGGCTTTCTCTATTGCAGCAAGCGGGGGCTACTCTTCTTTGCGGTGCGCGGGCTTCTTATTGCCGTGGCTTCTCTTGTTGCAGAGCACAGGCTCTAGGCGCACGGGCTTCGGCAGTTGCCGCACGTGGGCTCAGTAGCTGTGGCTCGCGGGCTCTAGAGCGCAGGCTCAGTAGTTGTCGCACACGGGCTTAGTTACTCCGTGGCGTGTGGGATCTTCCCGGACCAGGGCTCAAACCCGTGTCCCTTGCATTGGCAGGCAGATTCTTAACCACTGCGCCACCAGGGGAGTCCCCCGATTGGCCTTTTGACCTTGAAAACTCTAAGATAAATTTGTGTCATTATAAGCCAGTAACAATGTGGTCATTTGTTACAGCAGCAATGGGAAGCTCACATTTCCTGTTTATTTTTTCAGTGATTTAGGACCATATGGGATTGTAGGTATATATGTATGGGATTGTATGTCTTTTACTACAACAGTACTTAATTTTGTTCCTCAAATTGTTCTAGCTTTGGCCAGTGAGAATGCTTTCACGTGGTTTCTGTACCCCTTCAATATACCCCCATCGTTGTGGGTGTTTTCTTTGTTTTTTAAGCACTGCCTTGCTTCCGGGCATGATAAGATGCTTCAGGATCCTCTTGTATCTTTTCTGCCCCATTTCTAGAATCAGACATTTCTCCAAGGAGTTCCAGATCCTTCTATGTGACATCTTTAGTTTGTAGGTCAAGAAGCTGAAGGAGATCAAATGAGGATGACTGGCCTAAAAGATGCTACGACTACTTGGTGACGCGACTAATATTTACGTAACAGGCTTTACATATATAGCTGGGTCTATGATACATGCTAGTCAGTTACAGAGTGAAAATTACCACATGGCGCTCCTTACCCACACCGTACTGGTCCTCCTATTACTACAACGGTTATTTCAGTAGGACGCTATGGTTAACTAAATTGCCATGTTGGCTTAATACATGCAGGGCACTGGTCCATATCCTTTGTAACCGTACGCAAACTTGTCAGCAACTATTTTTGCCCCAACCATAGAGAAGAGACAACTGTACTCCAAAACAGATACGTAAGTTGGTCCAGGAAATCAACTCGCCACAGTCTGGGGATTCAAACCCAGAACTCAAACGCATCCTGGCAAGGCAACGTCACCATTTAGCAAAGAGTAAAAAGCATTGTACGCAAAGTGGTAGGTTAGTCCCTGACAAAGTGATTCCTGTTTTGCTCCCCTAAATACTGGGTTGGCCAAAGCCCTAACGAACTTTTTTGGCCAACCCAGTAAATTATGACTCACAGATGAAAAAGCCAACGATGACATCCACTGGTCTAGTAAAGAAAATGAAAATTATATCTAAATAACTATGTAGATGAAGGACAACTCTTGTTCTGGGAAAGGCAAGAACCAGATGTCGGAATTTGAGTCTCAAAGGAGGGATGGGGAGGAAAGAGTACATGCAAAGAGACCCTTTTGACTAGAGGTAGAACTCTTAATTATCAGAATATCCTTTATCAAGGAAAGCCCATTCTTTAGGCGAGATTGTGGCACTGCACTTGAAAAAAAAAAACGCTTGTGTTTTGAATACAGCCCTAGTTGTTACCGATAAAGGGATTCTTAAGCTTTTCAAGCCACCGCCCCCAAGGACTCAGAATCTACATAAACAGTAGATCACAAAATACGACCCAGCTTTATTAAACACATTCCGATAAGCTCTGATTTACTTCCGTTTTAATATTCTTATATATTTACATTACCATGATAATTAGCATGGCATTGCTTCAGAAAATAGTACGGGGTGGTGATTGCAGGATGGGATTTTCTTTAATACAAACGAATCCCATAGGCTTAATGACTCTAAGCCAATCAATCCCTTCTATTGTAAGTCCATAAAGCGTTTGCTTCAGGCCAAGACGTAAGCTTACTAACTCCCTAGGTATTTACGGATTTACGCTAAATGAGTTTCGTTTTTGAAAGCATGATATTTTGAGAGCCACAGACAAAGTCATTGCGAGCCTGACGATTTCATTTCTTTGGTAATTATATGCAATTTCAGGTATCTATGAAAATCTCTCCAGGTTATGGATTTTGATTATTACTATTCTTACTTTCAATTGAAGAAATAGGGAATGACTAAGTCCAGCTCAAAATATTTAACAGCATGAAGTGAGTCAATAAGAAGATGGTAAATAGTGTTAAAATATATTCAGTTGCCATCCTTCCCCGAGAAAAGCCATTCTCGCTCCCATGATTCCATCTGCTTGCTGGTCAATATCCCAACCAGCTTTCACGATTTGGATGAAACTTCTCTGCAGGAACCTCTCTAAAGAAGTGACTTCCTAGGGACTTCCCTGGTGGTACAGCGGTTAATGCTCTATGCTTTCACTGCAGGGGGCACGGGTTCGATCCCTGGTCGGGGAACTAAGATCCCACATGCCATGCAGAGCACGGTCCAAAAAAAAAAAAGAAGCGACTTCCTGATATGGTGTCCAGGTAGCACCCTCAGATGCAAATTCCCCAACTTAAACGCACATGAAAACAAACACGAAGATCTGAACGTCACAGCGAATCCACAACAGCAGAAAATCCAAGGCTGCTTCTGGTGGGTTTTCTATGAACCCATTAACGACACTGCAGAGAATTCAGTCTACTGCTCAGGAACCTTCTGATGGCATTAGGACACTGGGAATCATTCTATAAACCTTATAGGAAATCAATCAGTGAATCACTGAAATCTCTCCCGCTGAATTCAGCCACCCATCACAAAGAATAGTGTGTGTACAAACCGCAAAACTGGGGAGACTGGTCATTATTTCAGGAAACCTCACTCCAACATCTGTATATATATACCTTCAAATTAAACAAATTTTACATCAACCAAAACAAACAGCAAAGAGGTAGGGCTGGTGCATGGAAACGGCCAGTTGCTCACTGTTGCAGTGTTGGACAATTCAGGAAAAGTCTTAGACGTCCAGTGAAGTTTTTCACACACTCAGCAAGTACAGAGTAGTTGAATGTTAACACGTACTGAGACTGTCTTAGTAAGGGACCATACTGCCTGGAGATGAATATCACATTAGAAATTTGAGAAGGAGTCAGACAGATCAACAATTGCAAAGGGTCTGCATTTCTAAGGAACGCCCAGGTATGTGTGCAGGTGCTCTGGGACCACCCTCACTGAATGACGAGGACAGCTGGACCCTTGGCAAAGGAAAGGACCGTTCACATCTATATCCCTTCTGTTGGCAGATACCTTATCTGGGTAAATCCTGACTTACTCCATGAGGAAAGAGAAAAAATGAAAGACAGTACGTGTTTTGTGTGGAAATAAAAGCAGTGCGGAACAAAAGATAACTACAGCCTTTGGAAGACTCCATGGGAACATTTAGATAACCGCTTGCAGTTTTTCACGGAGCAAAATAAGATGCAGTTTCCTTGGTTCAGAGGCATGTAAAGGGACCAGTCTGAGATAGAAAGAAAAGGGTGAGGTGATAAAGGCTGATGGGAAGGAGTAGCAAGTGGAATGAAGGAATTAAAATCCAGACTCTGTGGGAGGAAAAAGGTGCAGATATGTACCTTAGATCTGAATACAGGGAAATGGACACCAATACACAATATACAGGAACCACATCGGCGTTCCCTCAGGTGTAAAGTCCTTCAGAGTCTCCAGACACAGAAGATCCCATTGGATTTTTCCTTCTCTGCCCAAAACGTTAACACAAATGGCAACAAAGAACTAGAAAGTAACCTCACACGTGGTGATGCCCTCCGGCGACCAGTTTGATAAACAACACAAAATGTTAAACTGAACAACAAAGAAAGAAAAGTATATTGTAATCCAATAAGGAATTAGGGTTACTCTACAGATGGTGGAGACCAGATCCACAGGAAGAAATGTAATACTTCGCTTGCTGTCAACAGTGGAAGGAGAAAAGTCAAATGCCAAACAATGGAATACGGTCAAAGGAGAAAAAAGTATTTGCAGGATGGCGAATAGCATTTGATACAATTAAAATATTTAATGAAAGGATCAGCGGGTCGGCAATATCTATTTTGACAGGGAATCCTTTTTTAATCCAGTTAGTAAGGAGCTGATGTAACACTGCAGGGAACAGGCTTCGGGAAAGGCTGACTTTTCTGAAAATATTAAAGAGGAAGAGTGATTCCTGCCGAAGATGATCTAACCAGAGAAAACCAATTTAGATCATCAACTAAGTAAGTTAGAATGGATGACTTCTTAGTTCGAACTGGATGAATACAATACACAAAATCAACTTCCAGACATATGAGTGTTAACATGTTTAGAAAGAAAGACTTTTCATAGTAATAATAAACCATCTAGTAATAACCTTAAGACGTATATAACTTAACACACTGTATAAAATATACAAAATTATGAGAGATATAAAAGAAGACTTGTACACATGTGGAAGCATTCAGTGGCAGAAACTGAGTAAAAACATTAACATATTTTCAAAGTAACTTATTAGTGACAAAATTTGGGGGTAACTGAACAAAATTATTCTAACGTTGATTCTAACAAAACTTGCAAGTGTGAGTAATTTTGGCTCAAATGAGGTATAAGGTTTTGCTGCTCTCATTATATTATTTATTGTATTACTACTAACGTTACAATGAGTATGATAAAGTCCTTCTTTTCAAAAAGTACCATTAACTAAATATCTGAAAAGAGAGAGATATAAAAACGTCATCGTAAGAGAAAATTAATTCTGGATTAATTAAATATTTATCACGTAAAAAGACAACGAGCGTGTTTGTGAGACGTAACGTTGAGGTTCGTATTCTGAGCTGAAATACATTTACTAATAAAGAGAGGCAGCACTTGGTAACAATGATGTTTGTGTTATATATATGCACAAAAATGATTACGTAGCTTTTACAGTGACATTCTTTGAAAGCGGCCATGACTGAACACACACGCACACACACTTATAGAATGTATATACACATACATATGTAGGCGTATACTTTTATCATTTACTAAAAATTATACAGGAATACCTTGTTTTAGTGCACTTCACTTTTTTGTGCTTTGCAGATATGGCATTTTTCACAACTTGAAGGTTTCGGGCAACCCTGCATCAGGCAAGTCTGTTGTGCCCGTTTTCCAACAGCATTTGGTCACTTTGTGTCTCTGTCACACTTTGGTAGTTTGTTACGGGGATCTGTGATCAGTGATCTTTGATGCAGCTATTGTAATTGTTTGGGCATTTCTTAGCAATAAGTTATTTGTAAGGTCTGTACATGTTTTTTTTTTTTTTTTTTTTTTTTTTTTTTATTTTGCGGTACGCGGGCCTCTCACTGTTGTGGCCTCTCCCGTTGTGGAGCACAGGCTCCGGATGCGCAGGCTCAGCGGCCATGGCTCACGGGCCCTAGCCGCTCCGCGGCATGTGGGATCCTCCCGGACCGGGGCACGAACCCGTGTCCCCTGCATCGGCAGGCAGACTCAACCACTGCGCCACCAGGGAAGCCCTGTACATGTTTTTAGACATAAAACTATTGCACACCTAATAGACCACACTATAGTGTAAACAGCACTTTTATACGCACTGAAAAACCAAAAAACTTGTGTGACTTGCTTTATTGCATCATTCATTTTGTTGTGGCGGTCTGGAACCAAACCCACAATATCTCCGGGGTCCGCCTGCATATTTATAGGTATACAAACCTATATGTATGTGTATATATATAAATATATATTATTTAAAGGTAAATGATAGGGACTTCCCTGGAAGTGCAGTCTTGAAGAATCTGCCTGCCAAAGCAGGGTTCACGGGTTCGAGCCCCAGTCCGGGAAGATCCCACATGCCGCGGAGCAACTAAGCCCGTGCACCACAACTACGGAGCCTGCGCTCTACAGCTCACAAGCCAAAACTGCTGAGCCCGTGCGCCACAACTACTGAAGCCCGCGCGCCTAGAGCCCATGCTCCGCAACAAGAGCAGCCACCACAATGGGAAGCCCGCGCACCGCAACAAAGAGTAGCCCCCGCTCGCCATAACTAGAGAAAAGCCCGCGCAGTAACTAAGTCCCAACGCAGCAAAAAATAAATTAATTTAAAAAAATAAAATAAATAAAAATAAATGATAAAAGCAAATGTTTATAAAATGTATATACCTTTAAATAAATAACTGAATCACTCGGGAAGTATGTATATAACCATATATATTTGTGCACATACATACATATGTATACATATATATTTAAATAAAGATTAGCATCACTTAGGGAATATACATATTTATATATATTTAAATTTTTAAAATATACATATGGTCAGAAAAGGAAGGGACTCAAAGAAGAAATGATATTGTTAGTAAGTCAGGAAGACAGCAAAAGGAATCAACCCGTAAAGAACATAAAACATAAGAGGGAGGATGCAGAAGAAAGACCCAGATCTGTGTGGAATTAAGATAAAGATTAAAGACCATATTCCTGAGATTAACAGCCCCGTCATTTCCAGAATAATACAAGAAAAGAGGTAGATGCGGAGACCTAGCCTGGTAACTTTCTTCAAAATTAGTAACGCAAAGAAAACCAAACAGAATGACAAGGATCCCGGAGAAGAGCACAAATAGCTTCTGTGCAACGGCAGACATCTCTGGAGGCATCCGTCTCGACTGCGTGTCCCCGCATCCCAGTGGAGGTGGGCCACGTCAAAGGCTATGCTGGCCCTCCCTGCCCCCACTCCCAACCCCGCACTTCTGGCTGTGATGTGAGGGTCAGGCGTGCAGACACCCTGGGATACTCATTTTCCCAAAGGAGCTGGCCAGTCAGAAACACGCAAAGAGTCATGAGGGTACAGGTGCCATGAGGAAGCATCAGACTCAGGACGGGCAGAGAGCATTCTAGGCGGTGTTGGCCCACCCATCCCTGGTTCTTGGTCCTGTGACACTCCTCATGGACCCCCATCCTGCACTCCAATGCACTTCTACATTCTTCATACAATCTGGCGTCTCTCTGTCTGCTTGTGATAGGCTCCCCAAAATGTCTTTAGGACCATGACAAACATGAAAAGAAAAATCTCTCTCACCTTAGAATTCTCTGGAATAGTTAATGGAGTCAGATCTATCATATTTTGGCAGAAAAACCCTTGCCAAGCTGTCCTGTGAGAAAGTATTTTCTGAGATGCAAGTGTGAAGAAACTATATCCTTCCTGAGGGCATCTTGTAAAATTCATATGAAGAAATGTTCCAATAATGGAACACACTGAGGAGAATGAAACTCCATCGAGCTCAAGAATTCAAGGAGAATCAAGTCAGAATTAAGGTTAAGGATGGGGAAATCATGACAGAGAAGTACTGAAAATTATGCACAGAAGAATCATCGTTCTAGATTTCTTATGAAACAAAGTAAGAATGTCAAATAAACATTATTTGCAAAAAAGAATATTTTAGCTAATAATGTAATAAGAAACCATGTATAAAAATCACGTGTAGGGCTTCCCTGGTGGCGCAGTGGTTGAGAGTCCGCCTGCTGATGCAGGGGACACGGGTTCGTGCCCCGGTCCGGGAAGATCCCACGTGCCGCGAAGCGGCTGGGCCCGTGAGCCATGGCCGCTGAGCCTGCGCGTCCGGAGCCTGTGCTCCACAACGGGAGAGGCCACAGCAGTGAGAGGCCCGCGTACTGCAAAAAAAAAAAAAATTCAAAAAAAAAAAAAAAAATCACGTGTAGGGCTTCCCTGGTGGCGCAGTGGTTGAGAGTCCGCCTGCTGATGCGCGGGACACGGGTTCGTGCCCCGGTCCGGAAAGATCCCACATGCCGTGGAGCGGCTGGGCCCGTGAGCCGTGGTCGCTGAGCCTGCGCTCCGCAACGGGAGAGGCCACAACAGTGAGAGGCCCGTGTACCACAAAAAAGAAAAAAAAAAAAAAAAGGAAGACCAAAAGAAAAGTGGGAAAAAAAAAAAAAGGTTTCAGAAAAGGGGCAGGAGAGTCTGATGCAAGATGAGAGAAGAGGGTTTGGGTAGCATCAGACCATGGGCAATGCTTGGTCACTGCAGTGAGCTCCAAAGCATCCCCCAAACTCATACCCACCTAGACGCAGAGTGTGACCTCCTTGTTAGGTATGGTCTTTGCAGATGGGATTAGTTAAGGATCTGGAAGTGAGGTCACCCCAGATTCAGAGTGGCCCTAAATCCAGTGATGGGGTCCTTCTAAGGAGAGGCGAGGCCAGTGGGAGACACACAGAGAGGAAGATGGAGAGAAGATGAAGGTAGATCAGGATGTGCAGCATCTACAAGCCCAGGACCACCAAGAATTACTGGCAGCTGGGAGAGAGGCTGGACCAGAAGGAACCAACCCTACAGACACCTCGATATTGGACTCGTGGGCTCCTCAGCTGTGACAGAATACATTTCCGTCACATTAAGACACCAAGTTTGTGCTCATTTGCTGTAGAAGTCCCAGGAAACGAACATGCCAGGCATTTAACAACAGTGAGGTGAACATCCCTTAAGGCATCCCCTAAGGAGTCCTGCCCTCCTGCAGTCCCAGCTGCGTGGATATGAGCTGGGTCTGCAAAGATAGTGCAAGAGTCATCCCTGGAGTAGGGACATTACCTGGGAAATGGGATGGGGTGCCATGTGCTCGAAGAGGGCATGCTGGATCGGATCCTTTCCTAACCAACTGGAGCAGAAGAGTCTCCTGCTGGCCTTGAAGAAGCAAGCAGTGGTGTAGGAAAGGGGCTTCGAGCAGCCCTCCGTGACAGCCCGCAAGAAAGGGGGCCCTTCATCCCACAACTACAAGGAACTGGATCCTTCCAACACGTGAGCGAGCTTGGGAGAGCAGCACGGGCTCCAGAAAGGAGGGGAGCCCAGCTGACACCTTGATGGCATCTCTGTGTCACCCTGAGCAGAGGACCCAGCTAAGAGGTGCCCAGATTCCTGGGCCACAGGAACCATGAGAGAATTTGTGGACGTTGTTCTAAGCTACCGCGTTGGTGGCCTTCGTTTAAGTGGATGGTGTCTTTTTTTCATTTCTTCTCTCTGACTGCACGTCTCAAATTGTAGGAGGACTCTGTTCAGCCAACCCCATGCATTCCCTCAATTTCCAGGTAATGGGAGCTCTCTTACAGACCCAAGGACGGCACGACTTGAAGGAGTGCCAGGGGGCACCAGCCAGCCATCTGGAGCCCAGCCGTGTGCTGGGGCATTTGGCCTGCCTGTCAGCTGCCCTCCCGCAGCCTGGAAGAGGCCCCAGAGCAAGCATCCCCGTCTGTTCAAAGCACACCCCATGGGGCACCTCCAATGTCCATGGGCCAAAGAGTGATGTGCGTGTTTCTTGACTGGAACTAAAGAACACTGCATACTCCACGATCCAGCCACTGCTTCTAAATGCGTAACAGATCAGGGGCATAGCCACTGTGCAGTGATTTCTGAGCAAAGGCATAAATCCCACATGAGCCACTGACATATTAAATTATAACACGGCTGAAACATGGAAGGCATCACTGGATCCCGTCTGAGTTTATCAGCATTCAAGAACCTGGCCCCCCCCCCGCCCGAGGCACTGTCCTCACCCAGACACCCACCCACCCCAAAGTCCACGGGAGATTAACTGTCAAGGCTGGAAAGCCTGAGACTGAGGTTGAGAAAGGAAAGAAAGGTCCCAGGAGCCGGCATGTCCCCTCATGTGCCAAGCCCCCTGTGCCCTTTTGGTCTATAAACACAGAAATCTGGCCTAACGTGGGAGGCTTCAGTAAGGAGGCCTCCGAAGGCACAGAGAGCAACCACTCGGTGAGAAGCCAGCATCCTCGCTTACAGCATGAATTCGAAGGGAACACAAATCACTCAGCAGCTTGTGAGCAATTTGGGAAGACGGTGCGTCTGCACTTGCTGTTCATGCAGCAGACTGGAACTCCAGAAGCCTGCTGGCTCGGGGCACTGCAGAGCTGCTGCAAGCATCCCCGGCCAAACACAAGGGGAGCCAGGCCAGTGGGTGCCCTGCCGCTCAGATGGCACAGAATCATCACGTCAGGGAAGGGGAAAAGAGGTTCTTTATTTTTTAAAGGTCTAATCCCTGTATTTACAGGCGTACGACTCTACGCTTCCATCGGGAGAGATGGCAACTTCTCAGATGTACAGCATAATCCCGTTGCCCTGAAGATCATTTAGAAAACACCACCAAATTTTCCAACGGCATCTCGTAAACATAATCCAAACGAACTCTGGCCTCTGACCAAAGAATCTGTCCGTGCCTGGCACCAGGCTTTACTGAAGAAGCTTTCCCCCCACATGGCGAAGCTAAATAAGCCATTTAAAGCAGAAATATTTCATTTCGGTTGGATGCTTTCACTGCAATTAAAACGGAGCATCAGGATATGATGGCTCCAGGCACCAGGCAGTACCATGCATGTTTTACGTTTCACCTGGAACGCTGCCGTTTCTTTTATCATTAGTCTAGGTGGACCACCTTTGTATTAAGATGCAATCTGCAAAGGGAAAAATGATCTATATTAAGGGATGCGCAGAAGTTACTAAAAATCAATAGATCCCGTTGGCACCGTTGGCATTGGTTACGAAGTAACTAACGATTATTTTCAAATAAAATAATTTTAGCTGCCATTTGTTCAAAAGGGGGTTAATACAGCAATTTTAATGTTTGTCCCCCAATTAGAACATCACATATTTTTTGGAGGAATAACAAGGTAAGCTGCATTCTGAATTTCATCACGTTGAACCATAGATCAAAAACCATTCTTCCAGGGCTTCCCTGGTGGCGCGGTGGTTGAGAGTCCGCCTGCCGATGCAGGGGACGTGGGTTCGTGCCCCGGTCCGGGAAGATCCCACATGCCGCGGGGCGGCTGGGCCCGTGAGCCGTGGCCGCTGAGCCTGCGCGTCCGGAGCCTGTGCTCCGCAACGGGAGAGGCCACAGCAGTGAGAGGCCCGTGTACCGCAAAAAAGAAAGAAACAAAAAAAACCATTCTTCCAGCCACCCTTTTAGAATTCCTGGATGGGGGCAAAGGTACACATTTGGAAACAGCAGTGAAAGAGGCGTTGCATTTTGAGTGTGGATCTCCATGTTGATTCCACGCCTGATAAAACTGCAAGGCTTGCCTTCCTCTGCAGGCTTCTGTGGTTCTCCCGTGACATCAACCGAACATCTTCCGTTTGCCAAGAGGCATCGGCCCACATCATTCAGGTGTGGGAAGGGTCAGCTGTTCTGCTGTTAAGGCAGACACACGCTACAACGACAGAGGGCTGGTGGCCAGTAGCTATCCTCGCTGAGCAGGAAGAAACTCTTTACTGCCTACAGCTCTTGAGCACATGGCATCTGGCCTTTTTTGCCCTGCCATCTCGGGTCCAAATCCAGCCAAATGGAACTATCCCTTCGCCCACCAGACTGGTCCAGTCCTGTTTGAAAGGATGATCGTGCCGACGCAAACAGCCTGATGCCAACATTCTGCTTGTCACGTGCCAACAAGATCGTGAATGAAGGACGCAGTCATTTTGCTATTCATGACCTATCCCTAGTTTACTAAACCCAAACGAAGCGTTTTTATTCCATCAGTAAAGAGCTACAGTTTTAAGTGAGCAAACTCGTGCTGTGGAAAGATGGGTAAGTGAGACATGGGATGAAGCTTAGCCTAAGAGACTTAAAATGAAGCAAACTTCAATGTCATGCAAGTGTCTTTTTAAATTTTTATTGAAATATAGCTGATTTACAGTGTCGTGTTCGTTTCTGGTGTACTTTTAGCAAAGGGAACTCAATATCATGTCAAAACCTATAATGGAAAAGAATATAAAAAGGAATACACACACACACATATATATATAACACATGTATAACGTATACATATATATATATGTGTATATATAACTGAATAACTTTGCTGTACATCATGTAAGGTTTTTGATTTGTTCTCTGTGGGCTGAAGGATGAAGAGTCAGCCTCCCTGTCAGAATGGTGGAGCAATATGTATTAACTGGACAGAGAAATGATTATGTGTGATGTGTACTATTGCTTTGAAACCAAACAATTAGGGAGAGACGACTGGCCATGAGCCAACAATGCATGAGCATCTTTTCAGCGACATATTATGAGCTGACAGGCTGAGCAAAACAGAGCAGATTGGGACCAGTCCACTGTGAAGACAAATTCTATTAATGAGTCTAACACGCACTGCTTTGGATACAAAGTCACAAAATATTTCATACGTCTCCAAGGAAAGGAGGCTACTGACAAAAATCAGCAGAAAGAGACGCACACCCTCTAAATCCAAGCAAATGTCAACGGTAATTGGATCGGCCCAGAAAGCAACACATTCCTTAGCTACTGGGGAGTGGCTTCAGGGATGCTGTGAATATTTTTAACGATACGGATTTAATGAAGTGAAGCAGCAAAGGAAAACAGAAACAACAGGACAAGACACTTAGCATTATCAATGGAGCTGGCTTAAAACTTTCAGGTCATGTGAATAAATGGAAGATGTCTTCAGAGGGTCATAGTGGAAAACACGAAATACGCCAGAAAGCAGGTGCATAATGTTGATTAAGTAAGGTGCACGTGTAGTGGGTTTTTGCCTAGACCAAGCAGCGGAGCTTTGCCAGCTTTGGAAAAAGGGCTCCAGGAACCCAGTCAAAGGAAAATGGGTTCGGTTGGCTGTCGCGAGAGAGTTTGATTCTGCAGAATCAGGTTCAAGGAGTGAGGGCTGCATGGGGTCACGGGATAACCAATGATTCTCAAGCATACCAAGGTCAACATGCCTAGACAGACACCCAGAAGAAAGAGTTGAGATGAAAACCACTAAGAGATTCCAAATTATTTAGAATAAGAATTAGTAAATGCCATGTTAATTGCTCATCAAGCAGATTAAATTACAAAGTGCCTAGATGGATAGATGGATAGATTAGATAGATAGATAAATGGATAGGTAGACAGAAGAATGGATGGGTGGGTGGATGGATGGATGGATGGACAGACAGATGACAGAGATAGAGAAATAGAGATATCTTTTTCATATTTAAAGTTCAATAAAATGCACAGGTATATGTATAAGAATCACAGACTTTATGACCATGGGGTCACCGCTGCCGACCATCAGGCTAATTTAACTTCATGCATCTCCATGTACGCTTAACGTTCTAAGTGTAAAATAATCTACTTAACTTCTTCTGTCATTAATTACACGATGTTACCTAACAGAAGATGTTACATAAATTGACAGAACTATTGACAACCACCACCAAAGAAGACTTTACTTGCAAATAAAAGAATGAAGAGTGACAGGCAAAAAAGAAACAAAAACAAAAACAAAAAAGCCTCCAGAGGAGTCAAAAGCAACTCACCGACACCACACTGTAAGATTTTAGTCAGACAAGTTCACGTTCTTACCTAAAAAGCTCCCAATGTAATCTATCTGATCAACTTACCATCACAAGATAAAACTTGCATATATGGGGTAATGAACATTTCAAATTTTGAAATACCACGAAAAGATGTTATAGACACATGGAAACTGTCCAGTGCAACACAGAATCCTAGGGTATGGGGCAGAATTTCAAGTGTTACAGTCGCAAGGAAGAGAAAAAGAGGCCTTTCGTTTACTAAAAGTGAACTATTACGTCAAAAGTATGTGTATGTGTATATACATCCATTCATGTAATAACTGGAGCACTGACAGCTTGGGTATGGGATAAGTTACAGTTTTCACCTCTAAGACAAATTTTTAACAGTTGCCATTTGCTGTAGACAATTTTGATATCCACATACACAAAATACAATGTAATGCGTTCAACGTATTCAACTGTATGACTGAAGAAAATATATGATACAAATGTATTTACTTAGAAACAGAAACAGACTCACAGACATAGAAAACAAACTTATGGTAAAAAGGGGAAAGGAGGGGAGGGATAAATTAGGAGTTTGGGATTAGCAGGTATACACTAGTATACATAAAATAGATAAACAACAAGGTCCTACTGTATAGCACAGGGAAGTATATTCAATATCTTGTAATAACTTATAATGGAAAAGAATCTGAAAAAGGATATGTGTGTGTGTGTGTGTACACCTGAAACTAACACAACACTGTAAACCAACTATACTTCAATTTAAAAAATACAAAGAGGGTTTCCCTGGTGGTGCAGTGGTTGAGAGTCCGCCTGCCGATGCAGGGGACACGGGTTCATGCCCCGGTCCGGGAAGATCCCACATGCCGCGGGGCGGCTGGGCCCGTGAGCCATGGCCGCTGAGCCTGTGCGTCCAGAGCCTGTGCTCCGCAACAGGAGAGGCCACAACAGTGAGAGGCCCATGTACCGCAAAAATAAATAAATAAATAAATAAAAAGAAAATTAAAAAAAGAAAATGAATATACTCCTAAATTTACTACAAACAGATCATTAAAAACTCCATGAAAATTATTTACCTGAGCATAAAACAAAAGCAAAGGAATATGGAACAAAATAGTTACAGTATTTTGTTAAAATCCTGTTACTGAATTGCCTACTTGTGTTTTTTGCAGGTTTATAAAAATGACCCATTCATTATTAGAAATTTTTATTTTTAGTATATGAGACACGGAAGGAGTATTATGTTTTCTCTTTTAGGAAAAGGCCTATTAAATTAACAGTTATTTAAAAAATAAAAAACTGACACTGGGCAATTGATACAAGTGTTTACTTGTAATTAAAAATCACTGAACATGGGACTTCCGTGTTGGTGCAGTGGTTAAGAATTCACCTGCCAACGCAAGGGACATGGGTTCGAGCCCTGGTCCGGGAAGATCCCACATGCTGTGGAGCAACTAAGCCCGTGCGTCACAACTACTGAGGCTGCACTCTAGAGCCCATGAGCTACAGCTACTGAGCCCTCGCGCCACAACTACTGAGCCTGCACTCTAGAGTCCGCGAGCTACAACTACTGAGCCCGTGAGCCACAACTACTGAAGCCCGTGTGCCTAGAGCCCGTGCTCTGCAACAAAAGAAGCCACCGCAGTGAGAGGCCCACGCATTGCAATGAAGAGTAGCCCGCGCTCGCTGCAACTAGAGAAAGCCCGCATGCAGCAACAAAGACCCAACACAGCCAAAAATAAACATAACTAAATAAATTGATTTTTAAAAATCACTGAACATGATTTTAAACACACAAGAAAAATTATGAGCACTGTAGTTTTTATGTCAGCTATTTTGTCCATCTGAAGTCTGTGCCAACCGCATAACCTGCTTAAAAATAATAAAAGACACGTGAGAATATACAACCAAACGTGCTATGGATTTAATATGAGGGATGTGTCTATCTCTAGCAAAGGATGAATCATTAAAGATTTAGTATTACTGTAATTCCCAAATCCCTGACCTTTGCTCTACTGAAATATTAATCATGGAAATATAGAGAAGAAAACACGGAATTCATATGAGATTACTGATCTAAGTGAATTACATTTTGGAATTGGCATGAAAATATGCACAGGACCACAGTACTTAAGTACACAGGACCTAAGAACGTAGTTGGGCAATTTTCAGAAAAGCAGTGAATATGCTTTGGTTTTGTTGGTAGCTCTACTTCACCTACCACAGAAATGGAAATTCATGACCCATGTGTTTATCTATGAATGAATCTCTCCATTTACGGCATGGAGCAATTCTCTGGTAAAGGAAGAGGAGCTAAGAAACAACTATTTATGGCAATCATGTGAAACTCAGCTAACACTGGTTAGAGGGTAACAATGCAAGAGAAACACAAAACACCCCCTGACAATTTCAGCCCACGTGAATATTTTCTTCAATTTTCCATTATTGTCTAAAAACCACCATCAGCACCTTAAACTATCTGTGTCACCTTCTTCTCTAATTATGTACCCCACACACGCTTGGTGGTTAATTATACCTTCTCTTATTCCCTTAATTGCAGCCTTGTTGGTTTTCCCGACGAGACTCTACGCTTCTCGTGAACCACGTGGAAATCTATGCCCCTTTTCTAAGCCACCGCCTCACCTGCCCAGCACGATATATTTTCAACAAACAGTTTGGGCTAAATAATAATTCACTGTCACAACACTCCATGAGTTGTGACGAAGGCCAACTTCGGCTGAGACACCAAGATAAGATCTGGACCGAAAATGATGAGAACTTACGCCGGCCACTTCTTTACTGAGAACATACATTTTCTGCTCCTTTCTGTCTCCACAATGTATGGCACAAGGACTCTTTCCCGACTCAAGGCATTTCAACCAATCACCGACTAGTTTAGCAGTCACCTAACTGATTATATAGCTGCCTTTATCACAGTACTCTGGGGCACAAATCGAACCCACGACAAATTTCTCCCGTTGGTGTGCAGAAACAGCTGTGACCACTCTCTCTATTTATGGAAAATACAAAAGTGTATCCTCATCCCTTTCTCTTATTTATTGCCTTCGTTCCAAGAATCTACATGGTTCACATTTTAGGGCAAACCCTGAAAGGCGTTCCAACTTACACATGGAGGATTATATGGGAAAAAGGCAACCTAGTAACTCTCTCCAAAGTCCTGTGCAAACTGGCAAATACATTTGTTTCATTCTTTTGTCATTTCCAAGATGGGAAGAGCGATATCTGATCATTCCTTCTTCCAGTTATAGAGGCATAAACTTGCATAAACCCCAATTCCCACACATCACTCTCTCAAATCTTGATTTTTGTTTGGCAAAACCCTAAACCTAGTGAAATCCAACTTTCCATCCAGTGCACACCTACACCTTTGCTGGTGAGCAAAAATGAAGGAAAATGTAGACCCAGGATGGCTGGTCTCACTTTCAACTGCTGACCAAACATCTCCAGTAGGTTCAACCAGGAGATCATACTAAATATCCCTAATAAATTTCCTTTCAAGTTCCCCTAAATCACTAACACCTGCTTCCCGCATCCTCCAATCTCTGATGCCCCTGGTCCCATCTTCATGGTTGGTGTATGAGCTCCCTTCCAATTCTAATGAAAAAATTACAAAAATTTGAAGAAAATATCCATACATCTCCATCCACCCATTTGCCCACATACCAGTAACTACCACAGCTGCAGTGCCTACCTCCTTTCACTATAGGGAAGAGTGGGGTCACCATCTAAGGCTAAGTGTCACACAACAAATCCCATCAACTCTTGCCAATCCAACAACAAAACACCTCTCTTGCTATATGACGGCTGTTTTCCTCTTGTGTTATTGTTATACTGTGTTATTTTTCAAAGTGCTTTCTAACTCTCTGGGTGGGAATATACACCCCCATCTGCTTGATGGCAGGGGTGGCCATGCCTTGCAGTGTCTCTCCCTGGGAAGAGAGTTTACTGCCTCACCTCAATGACATCAGATATAGTTATTTGATTTGCTTTGGTCAACGAATAGAATTTAGGAGTGTTACTTCTACGGAAAAACCTTCAGAACTCTGATGTGGTTCCACCATGTTTTCCTTCCCCTTTGCCAGAAAGTCTGAAATGTGTCTGCTCCCTCGGCCTGTGTCCTAGAATAATGACACGGAGAAAAGCCACAACCAATCCCTAGAGAACATGTAACATGAGAGAGAAATAATACTTTGTGGTCACGTGTCACTGACATTTTAGGGATATCTGTTAACGCAGCATGACTTATACCAGATTGATAAAAGATGTTGCTAGATCATTCCGACAGCCTGTAGACATGCTGTGAGACCTTCCAAGTTGAAAGAAATACAATCATTTTCTCTTGGGTCTGTATATCCCTCCAAGGACTGCCTAGTTCTCTACTCCCTTATAGACAATCTCCTCAAAATTGCTGTCTTCACACCCTGGCTCCAATTCCACTGCTTGGACTCTCTATTAAACCTGTTACAACCAGGCTTCTGTACCTAATAGTCTGTCAAATTTTCTATAGCTCCAGTAAAAGTTACCAGTAGCCTCTGGTTTGCTATGTTGGTGAACTTTTTTTTCATTCCTCTATGTCCAGAACTCTCCCGGCGACCTCATTCAGTCTTGTGACTTTAAATACCATCTATGTTGACTAGTCCAACATTCTTCTCTTTACACAGATCTCTCCCTTGAGCCGCAGACTCTGACATCCCCCTGCCTGTGGGAGGTCTCTTCTCTGACGTCCCATATACGTTTTCAACTTGAACTTCCAAACCCTACCGAATCCCCAAGATTCTCTCCACCAGATCCTTCTCCAATTTCATTCGTGGGGATCTTGTGCTTGGATCAAAAACACTGGGAGTCCTTTCCTTCCCCCACATTCCACATGCAAATCATTTGCAAATCTTACTTTTTAAAAATCCAACAACTTTTCTTCCCAGTCTCCACCGCTCCCATCACAAACGTGTAGTCATAATTTCTCATGTTGACTCTGGTGTTCACCTTCCAACCTATCTCCTGCATTCTGTTCTTGCCCCTCCAGGCTAGTCCCAACAAGGCAGCTAAAGTGGTCCTTGAAACAACACCTCCCCTTATCATTCCTCTGCTCAGTCCCTCTAAGTGTTCTCCTTTGGTTCTCAGAATTAAAACCAAAGTTCTTCATGGCCTCATCCCACTTTGATCCCCGTCTTTCACCCTGGTGTTCCCCGATGCAACAGCAATGCTCCCACCCCAGGGACTCTGCACTGGCTGTTCCTTCTGCGTGGAACACCCTTCATGTACATCATCCTGGCTTCCTTCCTCACCTCCTTCAATTTTTTACTCACAGTCTTCCTTCTCACCGAGGTGTATGTTGACCACCCTATTTAAAAATGCACTTCCCAGTGCAACCCTAATCTACTTTGTCCTCTTCTATGCTTTTCACAGCACTCATCACGTCCCCCAAATAATACCTAACGTATTTAATCCTTAAGTGTATTTTCCATCCTCCGCGTAGAACATCAACTTCACAAGGCAGGCAATTTTGTCTGTCGTGTACATTGATGTACGCGCAATGCTTAGAACAATACCTGACAGACGCACGATAAGCCCTAAAATATTAGTTGAAAGAATCGACAGTAAAAATCAATTATTATAAGACAGTATACTGGGAATATTGTTTGGGGAATCATACACTGCTATACCAATGTATAAAGCATAAAAATGAAGGTTTAAAAATTTCAGAGACCGATTTATTTGAAAAGTCAAATTTTCACATTAGTTGAGAGATAATCATCGAAGGACAATTCAAGAAAAGGTACAGATGTGCTTCACCAAATATAGAAATACTTGAGAAGTCCTTCCAAGGTTACTGAAGCATGACGCAGACGGCTGCTTCCAGGGCTGCAGGTGGCTTCTTGTTTTTGTCACAGGTGAACTTATATTTTCTTTTACTTCTTCCCCATTTCTGTCCTATTTTTAGATATCATCAGTGAATCTATTATGTTCCTTCAGCGTAGACATCTAACAAGTTGCTGAACTGCATCCATTTTCTGGTTTTCTAACAGTTGTTCCTTTATTTCTGTCACCTCCACCCCATGCTGTGCCTACCTACCCCCAACTCCTCCCTCCAGAAATCTGAAGAGTCCTAAAAGGCTCTTGAAAAGCAAGATTCACACTTGACAAGATTTGATCACCGTGTTCTCTGCTGTCCTGCAGATCGGTAGTGAAGGCTTTCCTGGGAAAGGTGTTTCAGTGATTATGAAGCCAACCTCTGACTTTCACAGGAGGACAAATGTCCACATTGCCCCTGAAACACAGGAACCTCTGCTATGCCTCACCGTTTCTGGGACAAACGTTCTAACTTTTTCCTGGGAGGCATTCCACTCCAGGAAACACATGTAGAGTCATCTCATCTTGACACCAGGTAGGGAGGGGCGTGCTCCAGGCTTGACAGAGACCATGACTGGGGAGAGAGAGGTGGCATCTTTAGGTGAGGTGTGTGTGCCATTTGTGTTTGTGGGGACATATGCGGAAACAGGGCCCAATGGTGTAACCAACAAGGGATGCCAGGGTGTGCAGACGAAGCAGGCAGAAATACCCAGGGCAATCAAAAGATGGATGAAAACTACCAAGACACAAATGGATCAGCAAAGAGGAAAACATCTTAATTGCTTCCAGTTAAAAGCCACTGTGTTTTAATTCAAAACTTTATGAAATACACAAAAGTAAAAAAGAAAGGGCACTGAATCGCACACAATGATCACTTTTTTCTTTGGCCACAGCACATGGCTTGCGGGATCTTAGTTCCCTGACCGGGGATTGAACACAGGCCCTCAGCAGTGAAAGTGGCAAGTCCGAAATCCCTGAACTGCCAGGGAATTCCCAATGATCACTTGTATCATATTTTATCATCCAAGTCTTTTGGGGGGAGGGTGGAAGATTTAGACACGGTTTCCTCTTTAAAGCTGATTTCCATATATAATCTCTGGAAATTCTGCTTTGGAGCCCGAAAAATAGAATCTGTTCTTTCTTTAAAAAAAAACAAAAAAAACTCTCCATCCAAATCACATAAGACAGGTCAGAAAACGTGGCCTCAATGATTTGGTGCCTAAATATTTATCTTGCACTTCTTGACACGCCAAGATTATTTTCCTGTTGTTCTCTAGGATGCTTTTCAAATAATTACATTTCTAACTTTAAAATGTCAACAACAACCACAAAAAACAACAAAATAAAACATGCCAAATTTTTCCACCATCCAATTTGATTATATGTTCACCGAGGAAATAGAGTAGATGGTCTCAAATTATAATCATAATCTTAAAATGGATTATTAAGTATACTACTCATTTTTTAAATGACACTATCTGTACCAGGTTTAATATTTAATGTCATGACAGATAAGAGGTTTTAGTAAAGTATCTGGGGTTTTAGTAAAGAGAAGAGGTTTTAGTAAAGTATCTGTGTTTTAATATGGCGTAGAATTAGGTGTGACGTTCGCCATTCACACCCAGGGTTGCTCTAGTCAACAGTGCAACTTAATTCTTCTTCCTCGGTGATTACCTTTCCTTATGGACTTCCTCTACTTTTGAGATGCTCAGTGTTCTATCATTTTTGCCATTTGCAATTCTTTTCTTTTCTTCCTCTGTCGATCTTCTGGCCGTAACTTTAATGTCACTCTCAGACCCTACCGATTTATCTCCATTTTCTCCTCCGCATCCCTTCTTCAGATCCTTGGTGGTCTTCCCACATGGGTCTACCCTGTTAACAGTCACTTTCACTGTTTAAATACTAGTCAAGACCATAAACAAGCAAATGCATACAATTTTGCTTAAGTAGAAATCTCAGGGGACATGTAATTTGACAACCATCCCACACATCAGCCTGACAGTTCTCAGTGTTCATCCTTAAGTGGACATGGCCTTCTGGTGAGTTTCAACTTCCCTGGGTTCATGTCGACAGTATGCAATGACCCTGTGGTCCTCATACCCTTCAGAGATGCCCATTCTCTTCCCATCTTCTCTTTTTTCTCATCTTTACATTCCTGCTTTGATTGTTCCTTCTCTTCCCTCTTACCTTTTCACCACTATTATTTTCATATTATGGTGTTCTCCTGGCACCTTGACCCCAGAGAGACCACACACATATACATACACACACACACACACGCTTATAATAAAGGGTTTGTCTTTGTAGATCCCCTCACTCCAGTGTTACACGCAGATTGAGCTCACTGGAGTCAACTTCCATTGCAATGTCGTGTGTCCCTTCACAATCCAGTGACACTCCAGGTCCTGGCGTATCTCTGAGCACATGCCTGGGTAGACTAGCTCCCCACAATCCGGTGATACCGTATCAGAGACCTCTGCCCTCTCCTCTCACACGGGCAATAGATGGAGGACTTGAGATGATGTGCATTTCATGTTATTATTTTTTATCACTTTCATGAAGTCTAACTCATTCTGTTTGCAAAAAAAATTAACACAGATGGCACACACGTTCATGCTGGAATCACTCATTTAAATGAACACTGCAGTGACAATCCTCTTCCATGTTCTGCCAGATTCTGTTCTTCTCCAAAGCTAAAGGGAGGAGAAATGATCTGTCTTCTGGCTCCATTTATTTTGCTTAAAAACGAAAACAAAAGCAATATCCCGTTTCAAATCCCCCATAATCCATCCACATATTCATGGCATTTTGCCCTCTCTCTGATCCGTATTTTGAAATCCAGTCTCTTTGTGTTTACCATACAGTTGATGTTAGCACATAAAATCTCATCTCTGAGGAAAGCTCACAGTCACAGTCAAGAAGTATTACGCAGCATGTATTGGAAAGCCCAAAGGACTTTTATAAAAGAAAAAGGCGACATTGTTTTACCTGATGAGAAGGCCAGTGAGACATGTTTATGGATCGGCTGGTCAACTATGCCCACAGGAGCCCCGGTCATCTCTCTCTTGCTTGTGACACTGCCATGTTTGGTGTTGAGTCTTACCCTGTCTTCACGCTTGCAGCTCCTGATGTAAGATGACCCTGCAGGTCACCTACATCCAGGTAAAGGGAAGGGAGGTAGTTGGTGCGAGATGTCTGTGTCCCTTTTATTAGAAGAAAGGAAGCTTCCTGAGAAATAGCCCCCAGAAGAGTCCACAGGTGTCTCCTCGGCCCCATGCATCTCTGATGCTCCCCGCCCCCCCGACAATGTACACAGGTCAAGGGAGTGTATTGGGCCAGCCGACCAAGGTGTGTCTAGTCCTAAGGACTGTTTTGCTCCAAATGGGAAATGCCACTGTAATGCCCAAATGCCACTGAACTAAATTTGGATCATTTTTCCGATTCATCACATCCTTCGTCTGAAAGCAACAATGTAAATGAATGCTCCAGCGCGAAGAATAAAGTCAAATGACACAGACGTATCTAACATGCAGTAGGGAAGGGTATCCTGCTTAAGTGCTACGTGAGCTGCAAAAGAATTAGACGGAGAGCTCTGGTGCTGAGCTTGAAGGGACAAGACTTCCGAAAGCAAAAAGTTGACTAAAAATTAAATAACCACAAAGATCCAGACCAGTAAATAATATTATGAAAGTACTAACAACTGTGAAGAGAAACTGCTGTTACAAAGAAAGGTGACCTATCACTAATTAGTATCAGTACTCTTTTCTTGTAGATTTCAAGCTTCCAAGATTAATGTTCCAGAAAGTAACACCAAAAATTTAAGTGAAGCGCCAAGAGTTTAAAAAACTCACCTGGGAATATATCAAATAATCCAGTAGCTCATTCAGAAAGAGAATGTATAAACCATCTCGAATCATTTTAGAGAAGATGACATCCGTTACATGGATGTGATTTGCGGTCGTAACAAGACATGCCCTTCGGTGAGGTGAGAAGCTTCATTGTGAAAATTTATAATAATTTTATCGTGTATCATACGGAAAGGCAAAATGGAGGGAAACTTCCTGGATGCCTACGATAAGATAACTGAGGTAACTGCCCAGAACTGTCGTTTCCATTGACAGAAAATCAGGATGCAGGAATGAAAGAGGCATGAATCTAATACAATAAAAAGCCACGATAATCATCAAGAAGCTCAAACTTAATATGCATTAAGTTTCTTCCCCCTAAGCGCCTGAGACCACACTGTTTGTTAAAGTGAGACAATGCCCCCATTCTTGAGACGTTTCCAGATTAACAGGAAACGTCAATAGCAGAAACAACTATTTACAGTTTATATATTTACTATATATGCATATACACATGTATACACACGTCTGTATAACCGAATCACTGGGCCGCACAGCACAAGTTAACACACATTGTAAACGCACCATACTTGCATTCAAAAAATTAAAAAAGCCAAGAGCTGTAGCCAAGGGTTGGTATTCGTGGTCTTTTTGGATCGCTGGTGGTGGAGGGAGGGGAAAATATGCCCCGTTAAGACTAGCTTAAGCCGAAAGTTAAAGCCTTTATAACAACAGTGAAATGTTCTAGAATAACATCTAAAAGCAGTGAAGCCAAAGTTGTCCAATAATGAGAACTGTCCTTACTGTGAGGAAGATGTGCACTGAAGATGCAGCCATGTTACATGTTTGCAGTCTCGCTCTTCTCCCCGCTATGGCGATGGGACAGGAGGGGACCCCTCATCAGATGGATACCGCCCTAATTCTGGACACAGCCAGCCTCTCTGCACCTTCTTATACAGCATGACGTCACTTACATGCATTGTGCGCTTCACGTGGCTGGCGAATTGTCGGGATGTCTGTTGAAATCCTGGCCGAACTCTGTCACAAGCAAGATCTGAATTTGAACAGGGACAACAAGACTTCCTGCCCAACATCATCGATGAACATACTTGGAGAGTGCTTTTTAGCCTGGCTGCTTGAGAGCATAAAAGCAGCACCCAGGGAGCCTCTGGAGCAGCCCAAGGATTAGGCTTGTCAACGCGACATCTCCATTATAAATTCAGCACCACAGAGAGCCAATGACTGCTCGACAGACTGCAAAAACAACCACAGCAAATGCATGTCCTTTTGTTCCCCCCTTTGCCCCATGAGCAGAGACAAGTACTAGGGTCCAACGGACGGTGTGGAGGGCTTACGTGTCCTCTCGTTTTCAGGGGCCGCGAGAGGAAGCTGGACATAGACTTCCCTGATGTGTGAGGGAGCTTTGGCTGCCTGCATAACCTAGATGTCAGGGATATTTATCTTCAGCTTGACTTTGTCTTTTCCCTTTAAAACAGACGGAACTAATTAAGACCACAGGTGTGAGATTCTGAGCAGCCACTAGTAGCCATCCAACTGTTCCATTTCTAGGGGACTCCTCCATTTTTCTAGCCTTCGGTTAGCTTTACAATTTATGTCCAGTTATCTGCTAATTCGAGCCGCTCCTCCCGACATGAGTATGTGTGTTCGCTTCCCCTTAGCATCTGCCTTTGCCCCTCCCTCCCGCTTGCTGAGGTCACGTTGGGTCCACCTCTGGAATCATCCTTGTGCGTATTAGCTCTTCCCCGCAGAGCTTATACTCTAGCAGAGGAAGCAGAGAAAAGAGCTCCCTTTCACGGCTGCCTTTTTATCCTTTGTTACTCGTGCCTAACTCCTCACTGAACTTCTTGCCCTAAGATCTTGAAGTGAGGTCTCCAACCCCCTCTCCTCCACCTTGGCCCCTGCTACTCAGTGTTGACAGAGCCACCGTTCCAGAAACTAGGGCCAGTCACACCTGCAGCCCAAATTAGCCCCAAACTCTTTACTCTCACATTCAGTGTACTCTGGATCATTCTATCTACTAGATAGTGTCTATCTAATCAAATCTAGCCCCAGGTTCACATTCTGCTCCATCCTGGAACATACTCCACGTTCGACAATAAAGACCCCTTGGTTCTTCCCAAATTCCATCTCACGCTTTCTTCTTCTGCCACTGTCCCACAGTTCTGCTAGAAACCAGTTAAAACGGCACCTTTTTATCACTTCTTTCCTAGTGCTACAATCTAAACAGCGCTAAGCCTCCCCTGTATCCCCACAGCACGAGTCCAGATCATCCCCTTGCCCTATCCTAGAGTTGGTGACATCTGTATCTTAGCTCCCTGACAGCAGAAAGTGAGTTTTTCACTTTCTTCCCCACGGGCGCCCACTGCACTGCTTTGCACAGATTTGGAACTCCATAAATATTAGCTGTTGGAATGAATTAATGCCTCGTATAGAACGACAACAATAGCACCAAACTCATATATTTCAAAACTAGTACAAATTAGAATTAGACTTAAGACTGTTGGTGGACATTGTCCGCGATAGTGAAATTTTACCCAGAGGACCTACGCCATCTTTGCTAAATCTGTGTTACTGTGTACAAACAAAAACAGGATGGAGGCTCATGAAAGGAAATTGTGCCATCACAGTATCTTACGCTTTGAAGAAGAAAGATGAGTAATACGTGCTCTCGACCCTCATGATTGCAGCAGAGGAGGAAAGCACACAAGGATGAGATGAATCAGGGGCGGTTAGGAGACGGTATACAAGAAGCTGTGTCATCCATTAGGAAAGAGTAAAGTGAAGAGACAGAGGGAAAAATTTTCAAAGTGTGGGGTGAAAGAAGACCAAGAAAGAATATTGCAAGAGGTCAAGGTTGAGCTGAGTTTAAAAAGTGATTACTGGGGAAGTACTAAAGTGATTACTGGGGAAGTACTAAAGTGATTACTGGGGAAGTACTAAAGTGATGATTACTGGGGAAGTACTAAAGTGATTACTGGGGAAGTACTAAAGTGATTACTGGGGAAGTACTAAACGGTTTCTCCAGAAGCGAACAGGCATCGGAGAGGAAACTAACTGTTAAGCCAGGATGCTGTGACAGGGACTCTGCTCGGTGTTCTTGAATGCCCACTGAGGATCTTCGTGGGTTCATCCAAGGCCATTGGGATGCCAGCCAACGTAGAAGGACACAGGAGAGGAAGCTGAGCTGGTCAGCAGAGCTGCAGCAGGCATCTGGGAGCTGTTCACTCACAGGTGACAACTCAGATGCAAAGAGCCAAGATCTCTACAAGGTCCGCATCCATGGGGCTTAGCTCCTCCCTAGCGTAGAAACCCCAGATTTCACAGGAGCCAAGACTGCCTACAGGTACCCCACGAGCAGAGACTCCAGGACCCCATAGGGAACCTGACAGTTACAGAAGGCAATGCCCTCGGAGAAGTCTAAGGTTGTGGCATCCCCTGTGAATTCTTTCTGTTTTTTATGGTTCCTCCCGGTCCAGATGTAATTCACGGTATGGCAAGTGGCCAAGATCATTGTTGCCATGCCCTTCATCTGGTGGAGAGGAAAACAGAACTAGACAGTCTAATGAAGGCCGGATTCTCGTGCAACAGAATGAAGGACGTGTTATCATTTTACCGCAGATACTCTGCGTGTCTGAGCCCATTCGATCATCACAGCGATGGCAGACAGTAGGGACAAGTATCACAATTATACAGATGAAGACACTGAGAATCAGAGAGAGGAAGGTATCAGCCCTTGGCCATGCAGGAAAAAGCAGTGAAATCAGGAATCGGGAATGAAACCCAGGTCTGTGCGATGACAGAGCTCTTAGTCATATTGGTTCACACAGAACCAACAGTAAAGGTACAGAGGAAGGATGCTCAGGAAAAAGTGTGATAGCAAAGGGACTTCTCGTAGCTACAGAATCATTTCTGGAGAGCTTGCTGCATGCCAGGCACTGGACTGACACACCTAGCAGTCCATAGTTGTACACGCAAGATTGTCAAGGAAGCAAGTAATGCAACACAAATGCAATGCCTTTGGAAGTTACTGAGAAAGATGCACTTGAGTTGACACGGCTACCCTGACCAATGTGGACACAGAGACCTTCACAGAGAAGGTTGCCTCTGTTAAGAATGTTGAAAAAAGGGATCCAGGGTCCATTGGATGCTGCCCTGGTCCTCACAGACTTGCTCAGCAGGGATGTAGACAGAATTTGATGCTATAAAGAGCAGGGAAGCACTAAAGTGTTTCCAGTGGGAAAGAAAGGGACCACGCCTGCATCTTGTAAAGATAACTAGGTGAGTCACTGAAGATGGAGGTTGCAGAGAGGGAGACGTGGCAATCACATAGAAGGAAGGCGATGGGAACCTGAATGAGAGCAGCAGAAGAATACAGGGAGGAGAGAGAAGAACTGAGGTCACGGGCTTCCCTGGTGGCGCAGTGGTTGAGAGTCCGCCTGCCGATGCAGGGGACGCGGGTTCGTGCCCCGGTCCGGAAGGATCCCACACGCCGCGGAGCGGCTGGGCCCGTGAGCCATGGCTGCTGAGCCTGCGCTCCGCAACGGGAGAGGCCACAGCAGTGGAGGTCATTCTAGGAGCAACCTGTAACTCCAGGGGTTTTCATTCTCTCATGGAATGGTTCCTCAAGCCAGAAACATGAAATCTTCCTAGACGTAGTTCCTTCTTTCCCTCCCAATGCTCATGATCAAAATCAGTCTCCAAGACACACCAGCTCTACCTGCAAAAATCTCTGCATGAGTCTAACTCCAATAGGATACCACGATATCTACACTACAGACCGAAAGGTTGGTTTAGCATGAGTGTCTGGGGGAAACAAGGACAGATCTTGCTTACCCTTTATAAACTATCACAAGGGGAATTAATCTTTAGCATCATAGGCCTCTTACAATGTAAACACAGTGCAACAAAAATGGCTTGATAAACAGCCCCATGAACTGGTGTTACATCAATTCTATCAAACTCAGCCATGACTGTTGGGACTTCCCTGGTGGTCCAGTGGTTAGGACTCAGTGCTTTTGCTGTCCTGGGCCCGGGTTCAATCCCTGGTCGGGAACTAAGATCCCACAAGCCGCGAGCCGTAGCCAAAAAAAAAAAAAAAAAAAGGTCAGCCATGATTGCAACAACTCCGAACACATACATGATCCCAAAAGAGATTAAAAGGGCTTAACGCAGTATCACTTAGGAAGGCAGAGCTTGTGAGTGAATGTGGCAATGTTTCTGGTGCTTCCGATGTACTGTTTTAGAGTTTCATGGGAAGCAAATGTCTTACATATGTAGAATGGTCCAGTTCTGCTCATTTCTTAGCAGCTAAGCCTGGTCGATCGATGATGGAATAAACGCTCTGGGGCCAGAGCTGGGACCCTCTCTTCACCAACTCACAGATGAATTCCACGTGAAACTTTACCACGCAATACATTCTGCCATGTGATTTGAAGAAAGTTGCAGGTGGAAATGCTGGGTGTATTCAGCCACACTCATTATTTCACCACTGACATAAAATACCAATCAATTAGACTAACGCTATTGGTCTTTCTTATTTCCTCGACACAGGAAAACTGGGAGAAAGGAAGTCCCTTAGGCTAATGCTCTTTGCTTTTTTATGTTGCTGCTTCTCGGTGTTTAGCATTTATTCCGAATGCATGCCAAAAACAATTGAGGGACTATTTTTAGAATCACCTGTGATCAGAACCGGAAAGAACGAAGTCCTAAAAATATTTTCATACTAATATGTTCTTTCCTTAAAATTCTAAATTTAACATTTTTTTTTACCTTTCTCCTTTCACTTCCACCTACCTCTTAAATATAAAAAGGGATGTACCACCTGCCATGCCTGACATTTGCACCGATGTGTGTTTGAAAATGTTTATGTTCAAATGTTGGTAACTAACGCATAGAGAGAAATTTATATAATGTGGTTCAACATGTTTTATATGATCTTATTTCATAATTCACTTTAGCCTCATATTATCACATTCTGAAATTTTACAGTTTCATACACCAATATCACCTCATTCCTCCTTAAAATGTTATCCAATCAACTTTTTTTCCCAGCATTAAACAGGAATTGCCCTTTATTGTTTTTCTCATGCACCTTCTTCTTATTTCAGAAAAACGGAGCTAATTATCCATCCAACCACCAACCCACTCAACCAAAATGGAAATTAATATCGAAGTCTGGCTGAAGAAAAGACAAGGAATTGTAGGAAGACACTTCTTCACTGCATTTTTCTTTGCTTTTGGCAAATTATAAGATACTCTTAGTCTTAGCCCATCACCAGCTTTGGAAACTGTAAATGGGATTTACAGCAATGCACCTTTTCTAATCCCAAGAGCCACGGAGAAAGTAGCGTTCTCCATAGAGTGACCCTGAACTTTTAACCGTCAAGTTTATTAAACTTCAGCAAACTTGCAAGGCTCTTTCACATGGCGAAAAGACAAATGTGTAGCCCAGAATCTCTGTCTGGGATATATTTGCCCTGCCCTTTGCATTGCTATATTTTTGTCCTTCACCCATCACCATAAATTCCCCATCTTCATAGAGACCTTCCCTGGTCAGGCAATCTTAAGTATCCCCATCACTCACGTAAGTTACTCTCTCAGCTCTCAGTTCCCTCATCACGGCTCTTATCACAAGCTGAAATGTGTTTTTCTTCAAATTTTCATCTTTAAGTATAGTTGATTTACAATGTGTTAGTTTCAGGGGTACAGCAAAGTGATTCAGTTACATATATGTATGTGTATGTGTATGTGTGTGTGTGTGTGTGTGTGTGTGTGTGTGTATACACTTTTTCATATTCTTTTCCATTATCGTTTATTATAAGATAGGGACTATAGTTCCCTGTGCTATAGAGTAGAACCTTGTTATTTATCCATTCTACATGTAATAGTTTGCATCTGCTAACCCCAAACTCCTAATTTATCCCTCCTTCACCCCCTTTCCCCTTTGGGAACAATAAGTTTGTTTTCTACGTCTGGGAGTCTGTTCTGCTTTGTATTGCGTTGGCCAAAAAGTTCGTTTGGGTTCTTCTGTAAGATGTTATGGAAAAACCCAAAGGATCTTTTTGGCCAACCCAATAAATAAGTTCATTTGTGTCATATTTTAGATTCCACACGTAAGTGATGCCATATGGTATTTGTCTTTGCTGACTTACTTCACTCAGTATGACAATCTCTAGGTCCATCCATGTGGCTGCAAATGGCACTATTTCGTTCTTTTTCATGGCTGGGTAATATTCCATTGCATACATGTACCACATCTTCTTTATCCATTCCTCTGCCGATGGACATTTAGGTTGCTTCCATGTCACAGTTCCTGTGAATAATGCTGCTATGAACATGGGGGTGTATGTATCTTTTCAAATTATGATTTTTTTCTGCATATATGTCCAGGAGTGGGATTGCTGGATCATATGGTAACTCTATTTTTAGTTTTTTAAAGAATCTCCATACTGTTCTCCATAGCGGCTGTACCAATTTAAATTCCTACCAATAGTGTAGTAGGGTTCCCCTTTTCTCCACACCCTCTCCAGCATTTGTTATCTGTAGACTTTTTGATGATGGCCATCCTGACCGGTGTGAGGTGATACCTCATTGTAGTTTTGATTCCTATCTCTCTACTGATTAGTGATGTTGAGCATCTTTTCATGTGCCTTTTGGCCATCTGTGTCTTCTTTGGAGAAATGTCTATTTAGGTCTTCTGCCCAGTTTTGGATTGGGTTGGTTGGTTGGTTCAGTAAGTGGAGGGGCTCCAAAAGGTTCGTTTAACCTGCTCCCATGCATCTGTGTTCTCTCTGTTATAAGGTACTTTGCTCCTGGTCCTTCTCCACTAACTTCTGATCTCTTGTGACTTCTAGCATCTCACTACTGAGTATGTCCATCCTTGCCATGTTGGTTGTGACGGGGGATGAAGGAAAAGGCTTGTTTCCATGACTACAAAGCATTGCAACTCTAACTACATTCTCGTAACCAAGTATCATCCCCAATGTTCGCTCTGTTATCCAATGATCCCAGCCACTGAGACGAGGTTCACCATTTCCTAATTAACAACAAACTACAAGTACAGTACGGAGAACTTTTAAATTTCACTGAAACCATTCAGGAGTGTTTTTCTATTGCTCCCTTAGAAATGGCTTGGGGGCAGCTGAGCGAGGTAATTAAATGGCGGACATGCCCTTGTAAAGAACACTGAGGTGTGCTCTGTTCTTTTATCCTGGTTGCAGGTACGATGCTCACTGGACGTGCACAGTAGCCAGAGGGTCTAGCTGTTAAAGCTGTTAGTCCCAGCCCTACTCTGAAGACTGCTGAGTCATTTCCTTGCCCTAATTTTCCGTTTCCATGTCTATAAAATGTAGTCAATAAATAACCTCATTTTCTGGCCCTACTATGAAAATTCTGATAAGGTTGCCTTTCACTGTCTACTCAAAAGCCAACTAGCAGAGACGCACGTCCTAACTTCCTTATTTAATCTAGCTCCACCTTAAGCCCTGCCAAGCCCCATCCTTCCTTAATAATCACAAGAGTCCCTTATGACCACCTGACCCACTTTATAGTCCTGAGTCTACCTTTTCAAGTTCATTTCCCCACAACAGAACATGCAAGTCAGGACAGCAGGGAGCCATTGGAGCTAAGGCCAGCTCTGTCCTCAGTGTTGGGCACATAGTTGCAATTAAATAAACCCTTGTTTCATATGAGAATAAATATCCTAACACACTTAATCGTATCTGGCACATAGTAAACAATCGATGTGAGTTGCATTTATGTGTCTAAAATACCAAGGAGACCACTGGCATCATTCTCTATGTCATCTTTGTCACACAAAGGGAAAAAGGAACTTATACTTATTGTAAAATTCACAGCTTCAAGGAATGCTTACCACAATTCTATGATGTCTTATTATCCCAGTTTTCCGGGGAGTTGCATTAATTCACCCAGGATCGCACAGGGGAGATTTCAAACAAGATCCATCTGACTCAAATGTACTCTTTCCTCAGGGTGAAAAGGCTCTCTGTTCTAGGCCATCTTCTCTACAATGAGTTGGGTGAAGCAGATATATCCCCATGTCATCTTCAGGAGCTATCTACTTATTTAGGAGGGGAGATGATGCAAATGTATGAAAAATAGAGTATGAGTCCTGTGAACGTGAAAATATTTGAGTTTTAGGTCCAAGCAAATGTCAGTTCCATACAGTTCAATCTCATGTGTACCAAGAAGGAAGTCTTATGTTTCAAGTGAGTGGTCCTGACATTCAGAATCCAAGTCAGAGATTCTTCATCTTTTCTGGGTCACAGACTTTTTTGAGGAGACATTCCTTTCAAGGGAAAATACATTCTCACTTACTGAAGTGCCATAAGTGTTATAGGGGGGGCTTCTTAGGCCCCCTGGGGATCCATGGGGCTTAGCTGACAACATCTAGTTCCAAGGATGCAAAATTATCTTCGGTTTGACTGAAAGGTGATATATAAAAGGTTCATGGTGTCAGACTTTTAGGACTAAATGGAAATTTCAAACCTAAATGAACACATTAAGAGGTACAAACTACCAGATGTAAAGCAAATAAGTCACGGGGATGTAACATACAGCACAGGGAACATGGTCAATAATATTCTAAGAACTTTGTATGGTGTGTACTCTATAAAAAATATCAAATTACTGTGTTGTACACCTGAAACTACCATCATATTGTAAGTCAACTATACTTTAATAAAAATAAATAAATAAAAGTAGCACATCTTTCTTTTCTGATCTAAATGTCTTCTCAAGGGGTCGGCGTGTTTACTGTTAGCCATTCAGGCCATAGAGAATAAAAGCAAACTCCCTATTATTTGGAAGGAATATATTTAGCCTGGAAATTCTCCCTAGGAAAATAACAACCACGGTGCCTTTCTTTAGAAAACAAATTGACCTAGTTGATACAAGATTATAGTATTTAATGTCATACTGAAGCCTTGATAAACAATTGTCCGAGCGTTTCAAACCTCACAGACAGAAAAAGTGACTGCAGTAGATGGACAGATGGGAAGATCTTGGCCAAGGATTTCAGACCAGAGGCTTGTCCATAATACTTCCCTCCCCGGCTACCAACTACTCGTTTGTCTATAGGTAGGATCCACATCTTTATGATAAGGTTTAGACTACAGGATCTTTAGAGATGATTGGAAATCACAGTCTACAGTCAGGGGTGCAGAGATCTGCGTCACTTTTAAGATAATCAACTCATAAGAAGCCTGTTACACAGTTGGTGGGAATGTTAGGTTGGTGCAGCCACTGCGGAGAACAGTAGGGAGGTTCCTTCCAAAACTAAGAACAGAACTACCACGTGATCCAGCAATCCCACTCCTGGGCATGTATCTGCAGAAGACCATAATTTGAAAAGATACATGCACCCCTATCTTCACAGCAGCTCTACTTACAATAGCCAAGACGTGGAAGCAACCAAAATGTCCGTCGACAGATGAATGGATAAAGAAGATGTGGTACATGTGTACAATGGAATATTACTCAGCCATTAAAAAGAATGAAATAATGCCATTTGCAGCACCATGGATGGACCTAGAGATGATCATACTAAGTGAAGTAAGTCAGACAGAGAAGCACAAACATCATATGATATCAGGTGTATGTGGAATCTAAAATATGATACAAATAAGGTTATATACAACAGAGAAACAGACCCACAAAACATAGAAAACCAACATGGTTACCGAAGGGAAAGTGAGGGAAAGAGATAAATTAGGAGTTTGGGATTAACAGATCACACTACTATTTATAAGAGCTAACCAACAAAGACCTTCTGTATAGCACAGGGAACTATACTCAATATTTTGTAATAACCTATAAGGGAAGAGAGTCTGAAAAAAAATAGCTATTTATGTACGTATAACTGAATCACTTTGCTGTACACCTGAAACTAACACAACATTGTAAATCAATTATAGTTCAATTTTAAAAAAAGAAGGCAGATAAAAGATGGTCAAAAAAAAAAAAGGATATATGTAAGAGTCACCACCAAAGCAAAAAGTCACCTGACATTACAGTATGAAATAACAGAAGGTTGTGAATGTAACAGTAATTCTCTTTACCCAATGCCTCCATGCACACTTTCACAAGCAACATGTATGTTGTCTGCAATTATTTTCCTTTTTGCTAGGTTATATTTGTTCTGATGGCCTTTACTGAAATGCAATTAGGTGTCTGTTCAGTCTAATAAAAACATTTAGCTTGCTAAAAAAAAAGTCATCTGATAAAGTAAAAAAAAAAACCAGACTGCCACCAATTAATATGGTAAATATACTCTGCATTTAGACTGTTAGACTACAACTTTAAAATTTTTATTTTATGTATTGGGTTGGCCAAAACCCAAATGAACATTTTGGCCAACCCAATACCATTCTACTTAAACAGTGTGGTTATCAGGTTTTCTTTGCTAACAGAAACAAAATACAAGGTGGGCAGAGCAGCAAACAAGAGAGCTGGTCTACCTCATGGTGGAGAGGTGGCTAATGCTACCTCCAAACTCCATGGACCACTTGATACTGTTCCCTGTGGGGGAAGGTTCCAGAATCACTCCAGGTTGGTAAAGTCCAGGCATCAGGGTGCGAAGATATGTCTGGGCAAGACCTTCCTCTCAGTCAGCTGGTCTGCTGGACAGTGTGGTCCTGACAAGGGGAAAGGATTTGCTTCCCTGGGGAAGGCAGCTGAGAAACATGCCAGAGGCAAACCAATGTCAAGGGCACAAAAGGACATCGGGTCTGGAAGGCATGCCGCCATCTCCTTAGAGCAAATAGTTTCCTTTCATCATTAACTCCACCTCCTGCCCATGTTCTAGAAACCAGAAACCCAAAACCTGGAACAAACCCCAAGAGAAATCAAATGCGAGGCGATGCAAGAGAAATGAGGAAATGTTACTTTCCAACATTTGGACTGTGCTCCCAACAGGCATTATTCTTATTGAAGACTGAGAAGAAAAACCAAGAGACCCCCTACGTTTCTTCACCTCTGCTATGATGCATAAAGGCTTGCACGATTCATGTCTCATTCTCTTAAATTCTCAACACTTCACACAAATAAATATTTTAATAATTCACTGAGTAATTTTCCAAACTAACTCCACACACACACACCCTCTTTTTTGACCTGAACTCACCCGAGGGGATCCTATGGTTCTAATATTCTGTAATTTGGCAAAAAAATGATCTCTCTCATGCATTTGTCAATCCAGATATTATTTGCTAAGAAATATTTAAGATAAATGAGCTAAGCGTCAGAAACACAAACATACATCAACACACACACACGCACACACGCACACAAAACCCCTTTATCTGTCTCAAAAAAAAAAAAATTCTCTCTCTCTCTCTCCTGCCTCTCTCTCCTTCCCTCTCCCTCCCTCCCTCTTCTCTCTCCAAAAAAAAGAAAAAAAATGAACAGGAAAAAACCTTTTCACTGGATTTAATAAATGACTGGGAGCTTCCCAGATGGAGAGTGGGGTGAGGACATCTGAGTACAGCTCAGCCAAAGGAAGGCTGGGGGCGTACGGGAGAGCAGGGTGTGCTCAGGGGCCTGTGAGCTGTTTGCTCGGAAAAACAAGAGCACAGGGTAGATGGGAGAAAGTGGAGGGAACCCAACTGGAAATGGGAGACACGGGCATATCTTAAAGCTCCTTCTGTCTTGTGCAGGGTTCTCCCAGGTGGTAAACAGGGAGCCACTGGAGAGATTCAGTCATGATTTGCCTCCAATTAGGAAATGAAGTCATCAGCTCTGAGAAGCTGGAAGATGCTTATGATGGGAGCACGGAGGATGGACTGGAGGGGCAGGAGTGACAAATTAAGAAGCCACCCAACTGAGATAATGCAAACTAGAAGAACAGCAGTCCCCATGGGCATTGAGCAGGGAGCACGTATTCAGGGATCTTTCCCAGGGTAGAAATGATGGGATAGCGAAGCCATTTACATGAGAAGTAAAACACAACTGAGTTCATATCTTGGACATGTTGATAGATTGGGTACCAATGACCAACCTGAGGGTGCAGAGAGGAATAGGTTTTAGGAGAAAATAATCTGTCAACATACGGATATGTTGAGTTTGGAGGGTCTATGGAACCTTCCAAGAGAGGCTTGTAAGAGCACTGAAGGATGCAAACACTGGAAATGAAGTTGGTAGTCTGGGTTGCAAATAGAGACAAGAATCGTTCACACAGAGGTGGCAGCTGAAGCTACGTGGATGGAAGGAATCACTCAGAGATGAAAGATCAAGAGGAGAATGGAGACAAGAACAGAATCTGGGCGAGGCCAATATTTACGAATAAAATCAGAAGAAAGTGAAGGACCTCTCAAAATTGTGGAAGAGAAACAGAAGCAGACTGACAGACACAGAGAACAGACTTCTGCTTACCAAGGGGGAGGAGGGGTTAGGAGGGAAGGATTGGGAGTTTGGGGTTAGCAGATGCAAACTAGTATATATAGGATGGATAAACAAGGTCCTACTGTAGAGCACAGGGAACTATATTCAATATCCTGTGATAAACCTCAGTGGAAAAGAATATATACTCGTATAACTCAGTCATTCTGCTGTAGAGCAGAAATTAACATAGCACTGTAAATCAACTATAATCCAATAAAATAAGTTAAAAAAAAGAATTGCGGAATAGAACCAGAACACAGCGCTACTATGAAAACCAAGGAGGGAAGACAGGGCAAAAGTGACAAGTGCCCATAAAAATGAGATTTTTAAGACCAGGACTAAGGAGTTGTCACAGGGTTTGGCAGTGTAAACTTTCCTGTCATGCTGCAATGAGATTATTTAGCATGAGATGGGGGAGGGGAGCCAGTTTGGAGGAACTGGAAGGGGAAGAATGAAGTGAAAATTGTGATTTCAAAGAATATGACTATTAATGGAAGGAGAAAGATATGTCATCATGTAACATGGTGCAGCCACTATGGGAAACAGTATGGAAGTTCATCAAAAAGCTGAAAAGAGAGCTACCATGTGACCCAGCAATCCCATTCCTAGGCATATATCCAGAGAAAACCATAATTCAAAAAGATACATGCACCCAAATGTTCACTGCAGCACTATTTACAATAGCCAGGACATGGAAGCAACCTAAATGTCCATCCACAGAGAAATGGATAAAGAAGATGTGGTACATATATACAGTGGAATACTACTCACCCATAAAAAAGAATGAACTAATGCCATTTGCAGCAACATGGATGGACCTAGAGATGATCATACTAAGTGAAGCAAGTCAGACAGAGAAAGACAAATACCGTGTGATATCACTCATGTATGGAATCTAATTTGAAAAATGATACAAATGAACTTATTTACAAAAGTGAAACAGACTCACAGATCTCAAAATCAAACTTATGGTTACCAAAGGGGAAACATGTGGGGAAGTGATAAACTGAGAGACTGGGATTGACACACACACACACTACTATATATAAAAGAGATAACCAATTAGAACCTGCCGTAGAGCACAGGCAGCTCTACTCGGTACTCTGTAACGACCTTTATGGGAAAAGAATCTAAAAAAGAGTGGATATACGTGTATGTATAACTGAGTCATTTGCTGTACACCTGAAACGAACACAACATTGCAAGTCAACGATACTCCAATAAAAATTAAAAAAAAAAAAGAATTCGGAGTGGAACTTGGACTTCAGAGATGATCTCCAGGGTGATGATAAAGACAGCTCAATGCTGGGGAAGGGGTTAGGAACAGAAAGGGGAGAAGTCTGAGGAATGATCACATCCCAATGAGGATGTGGGAGATGGCTGAAATCTTCCAAACAGACATCAAGAAGCTTATATGTGTCCATCCTTTCTAGTTTCTTTGAGTCAATGTTGATTTCGGAGACAGAACACCAACGTTTCAACATCCCTATTAGGGACTTCCCTGGTGGTCCAGTGGTTAAGACTCCGCGCTCCCAACGCAGGAGGCCTGGGTTTGATCCCTGGTTAAGGGAACTAGATCCCGCCTGCCACAACTAAAGATGCTGCAGGCTGCAACTAAGACCTGGTGCAGCCAAATAAATATTAAAAAAAAAAAACCCATCCCTGTTAAAGGACAGAGGGACCCTCATCCTTTAGTTGTATGATGAAAGCACCCTTGCTCCAACTATTTATGTTATAGGCGGAGTTTCGGGCATTTATTGTTATCTGAGGTTCCCCTAGCCAGAGTTCACACTGCACTATTCCAAGTCTGGACAGAGACTCTGTTAACACAGGCTCGGGGAGTGCTTCCCAACATTTTCAATACCGTCTCTGAAGATGCTCCTAGCTTGCTGGACCACTGAAGCACATGGCGCCGGGCACAGAGCAGGGCCTGAAACATGCTCTGGTTGATGATGTGGATCAAGGCAGGCTTCAGAAAGCTAGCGATGCTGATTTACGGTGCCCTTTCTCAGGGGTGACGGACAGCTCAGGACCACTCTTCTTTAAAGGATCTGAGCCAGGCAAAGGGCAGGGTCAAGGAGCAGCCCACACACTGCAAGGTTAACCTGGAAGAGGGTGAGGGTAGCCTGGGGGGTTTTAGAAGACCCAAGCACTCGGCTTGGGCGTGCTCTGCCATTTCTTAGCTCCAGTGTCTTTATTTTTTTTAACTTTTTACTTTATAGTGGAGTAGAGTTGATTAACAACGTTGTGTTAGTTTCAGGTATGCAGCAAAGTGACTCAGTTACACATAGACGTGTATCTATCCTTTTCCTTTTAGTTGTCTGGGTTGTTACATGGGTTCCTGGATGTGACACAGATTCACACGGGCTATTTCACAGCAGCGCTGTAAAAAGCAAGCCAGGAAACTCACAAAAGGACTAAAAAATTTTAACTAGTATTGTTACCACCTCTATTACTATTACTTGCTGGAGGGTGGAGTACGTTTCCATAAAGCTCAGAGGGAATCTGTCCAACAGACTGGATGCTGCTGGAATTATGAGAAGCATGCAGATGTGCGTCAACTCCCTAGGTCTGGGAAAGACAGACTGATGTAGAAGTTAGAGTGGCTTGGGGGAGGCCAGGGAAATAAGGTTTAGGGAAGAAAGAAAATGTTTTCATGTGTAATGGCTGCTTTCAGGATATGAAATATCATTTTTGAAAGCTAAGATGTTATAAATTATGTAGTACATTGCTCATTTCTGCAAGGACTGAGCCAAAAGAAGCAATGAATAATAGGAAACGTTATAATAAAACAGAACTACGTGCAAGCCATAGGGTCCCCTGAGTTGATTCCCCTGAAACGACGAACCACAGGAAAACTTCTGGGAACTTCTGAGATCCCTTGCCCAAATCTCAAAATCAGAGTGATGGATACAATCCATCAACCTTTCTCCGTACTGTTAAGGGGTTGGTCTCCTTTATTGCAATGTATGGCTTCCCTCACGCACAGAAAATTTGACTAAATTGATCTGGGCGGGTATTATCCCATCAGCTGTGTCCAAATCCTAACCTGTGTTATTCTTCTCTGACCTATTAAAATACCTGCCCTGTCCATGGGTTCTCACACACACATAGATCTGCAGAGCTTTCAGTATGATCTTAAAAATATTCACATTTATTGTGAAGAATTCAAAAAGTGCATAGGCGTAGGAATAGTTACAGTTTTCACTTTCTCTGCCAATCTCTACCTCTCCCCAGTGCAGAATACCTTACTCCACTTCATAGAGGTAAAAACCGTTAAGGCGTTTCTGGGCTTTTTTCTAGGCAGTGACATGCACAAACATATTCATGCATGGAACATTTAAAATATGTATGTGTACCTACATGCACGTGCATGAATTTGTATATGCGTACGTACACAAGTAACTCCCTATGCACATACAGATTTCAGAGGTTTATATGAATATTATGTATCTTCATATTTTGCTTTGTTTCTTCCCTTTCAAGTGAAAACTAGTTTATAAGTGTACACAGTAATTCATTTACTCATTCCCTGATTGAGAGAAATTTCAGTCTCTATGGACACTGAGGTCCATGCATGCTACAGACTGAATATTTGTGTCCCCTCAAAATTCGTATGTTGAAATCTAATCCCCAGGGTGATGGTATTTGGAGGTGACGTTTTGGGAAGGTCATGAGGGAGGAGCCCCCATGAATGGAATTAGTGCCCTTAAAAAAGAGATCCCAGAGAGCTCCCTCACCCCCTCCACCATGTGAGGACACACTGAGAAAATGGTCTCTGTGAACCAGGAATCAGGTTCTCACCATATACCAGATCTGTGGGCACCTTGATCTTGGACTTCCAGCCTCCAGAACTGTGAGACATAAATGTCTGTTGTTTATAAACCCCCCAGTCTGTGGTAGTTTTGTTAAAGCAGCTCAAATGAATGAAGACAGTGAATCTTTGCACTTAATTATATAGGACAGATTCCTGGGAGAGAACTGCTGGAGAGAAAAGTAATCTCTTTTCAAATTTTAATATATAATACCCAATTTCCTTCAAAGTTCTCCATCAGTCCATCCACCCAACTAGCAAAGTCTAAGAATGCTCATTTGACCACGCCCACAGATAAATGAATTTAGCTTTGCCATTAAGCTAGGCAAAAGTATACCAGCATAAAGTAAAATAAAACAAAATTGATTTGCCTTTTTCTTTAAATATGAATGTGTTCGGGCATTTCTACTGATGAGTTTTAGACATTTTGCTTCTTCAACTATGAGCTTCCTAATAGCTCTGACAGAGTCACTCACAAGCTATTCCTCTATATATTTTTGGTGCTATTTAATTTCCTGCTTTGATTCTCAATTTGCTGCTCTTATCTACACACAACTTCCATACCTTCCCGGTAGCATTTCTCTGTCTACAATTCACAGTGGGGCAGGTATTTTGCACAAGCCAAAATTTGCAAATCCAGGAGAGGGGAAAGGTGAAAGATGGCCAAAAATGCCAACTAAAGCAGTTTCGTTCTCTATGTGACATTTGTCATTGCTCCACGCATGGAACGTTTTAAATTTCACATCCGACCTTTTTAACAATAGCAGCAAATGCCAAGAGGAAATGTTACTGTCTTCACTTTGTATCCTGACGCCCCTGCAGATGCCATTTTTCACGGTCCACGGCTAGAGTTTATGACAAGACCATCAAGGTGCCTGAAACTAGCCATCAATATGTGAACAGTTTTCCATCAAGGGGAACGGGAGGCACACGTATGGCACCGTGTCGGGGAGCGTGCCTGCCTTCCTCTGCTTTTATTCAGGAACGGTGCTGCGTGATACCACACAACTTGATCCGTGATAAAAAGGAAATCAGCTCTCAATATGGTGTTACGTAGTATAAGCCAAGCAAATCCCTCTATCACCATTTTAAGAACAGAACTATTTTATGCTATTAGGTGACTACAGAGGGCTTGTGGAAGTCTTTCATCAATGACCCTTAGGGATTTAAAACTGGAAAGGAAAAAATAATCTTCCACTTTCTCCATCCAAGCACCAAAGCTACTATTTTATATGTAGCTTTTTAACCAAAGTAATGATAGATGCTGTTGAGTTTTGAAAATGTTTGATGATAATATAAAAATATATAGATATCGAATATAACGCCAGGTTCACATAGATAATGATTTTAAATTAACGAACACATCTCTTTACAAACAATGGGACAACAATTCACATCATACAATGAAGAAAAGGAATATGTCTGGTCATTTACATTTGGGTACACTTAACAAGGAAAGAAAAATAATTTAACTGTAAAAATTGTTGTGATTTAAGAATTAATGACCTAAAATGAAGTGTTAAGAAGTGCCTCTCAATTATTTGGACTACATTGTTTTAAGGAGAATAGATTTCTAGTTATATGGACTTGGTATTAAAGTAATTTAACGACACTGTGTAATAATCTAAATGGGAAAAGAATTTGAAAAAGCATAGATACATGTATATGTATAACTGAATCACTTTGCTGTACACCTGAAACGAATACAACATTGTTAATCAACTATACTCCAATATAAAATAAAAATTAAAAAAAAGATAAAATAAAAAGCCCTATCTGAGTTTAAAATAATAAAATAATCTATTTTTTTGAAATATTGAAAAAATAAACTAACATGGACATGCATTCTAAACTGTGAATTTTCATGTGAAATTAAGGAAAACACAACTATTTAAAAATGTTTAAGTTTTCTAGGAAAACACACCTTGACAATCATTTTTTTCCCAAAATGTTTATCCATTATTTCTTTCATGTATTTTAACTTTCAGTTCATGAAGCTAAAGCATCAGTGTAGGCACTGAGATTTTGTTTTGTTATAAACTGACCGTGAAATGCAACCTTTTTTTTTTTTTTTTTTTTTTGCGGTACGCGGGCCTCTCACTGCTGTGGCCTCTCCCGTTGCGGAGCACAGGCTCCGGACGCGCAGGCTCAGCGGCCATGACTCACCGGCCCAGCCGCTCCGCGGCACGTGGGATCTTCCCGGACCGCGGCACGAACCCGCGTCCCCTGCATCGGCAGGCGGACTCTCAACCACTGCGCCACCAGGGAACCCCCTGAAAGGCAACCATCTTGATGATGACAACAATAATTGCAACGTCAAGAATCCCAGGGATGGAAATTCTCAAAGATGATCATTATTCAGCATAAAGAAATAAGCCATTCTTTTGGTAACTGGCAGGACAGGACTCTAAGGTCTGTTTTGATGCTTCTTAGTAGCCAATCAAGTTAAAGGTTTAAATGACTGCTTTCCAGAAGAAATAAACTAAAGAGATATCACCTTACAGAAGTAAACCACGTACAGCATGTATCAAGTAATGCCACAGATCCTTCAAACTAACAGGAGCATCTGTCATGATACTGACCCGTAAAGGTCCAGGAAACATGAATTTTACATCTAAAATGTTTCACCTATCTTCATTTCCTCATGTATCAGAGGAAGAAGGTCAGCACCTTATATGACATGAAAGGGCAGCACCATCTTGCCCAAACCTACTTTCCCATTGGGGATCCACCATCCTCCCACTGCCCAGAACTATGTACCACCCTGGGTTTGCTCATGTCCGGCATGGGAACTTCACCCCGTTTATTTGTTTGCACTCTGTTCTTTCCACTGAACCCTTCTTTCACTGGCTCATCAAAACCTGATTCAGCCATCAAATCTTAGAAGATAATGTACGGAGCCTCCTGTCTGTCTCCACAACTCTTGTTACATGGGTTCACGCATGACGTATAATGCCACATCTCATTCACAAGACGATCTCAGCCTCAGAACTGTCTTGATCTGTCTTATGACCAAACTCTCTGCCCTACACCACGCCTGGTACCTAGAATGCGATGCATACATGTCTGTTGCCTTGGCTTTGTTTTATCACAGAAGTTAGATGTGAGATTAAAGGAAAATAAAACTACCAAACCATCTTTCGGTTATGATCAAAATGCTTTGCTTATACAGGGAAGAAGTAAATACACCATGTCCTCCAAAAGTATAATTGAGGGAACTTCTTTTGAAATGTTCACTGGGTGACAATGATTATGTCACATGGCATCGGGGTTCATCCTATCTGAGACAGTGATGTAACCCATGGCAACGCCATGCACACATCACGGGGCATTAGTGATGGAGACGGACAGCTGTTTGGCTTTACCATCCAACCAGTCCAGGGGGTCACTCCGCTCACCATGAAAAATGTGCTGTATCTCCTTTATCCTAGTTCCAATATCACATTTTCAAAGCTTGCATTGAGTTCTTTTGGTTGTATCCTCACAAATACAGTGGCAAACCAGTAAAATCTGTACAACCCAAAACATGCATGTTTCTGTACTATGTTTTATGATTTTCTATTAACTGTTACCCCCTTAGGTATCCTATCTTAAATTATTATTTATCATTTATATTATTATGTGACATTTATATATTATATAGGTATATTATTTGTTATACATACTACGCTTATTGTTGATATTATCCTACTTAAAATACTACTACTAATATTTTGCAACGAGGACGCCTGTCATGATGGAAAAGGTTTTCAATGTCGTATGATCATCGAAGTTTGCCAAGGTCCCTAAATCATTAGCACTTCCCTGATTTTCCTTTCAAATACGTATCATTCCTATGAGCATTTATTACAGAAGATTTTCATAATATATATTTATTTCTTTATTTCTCATATATACACTATTATTGATGTTACCATATTTAAATCATTATTCCTTGAGTAATATATCGCACCAAGCATGACTGAGAGGGCGCTGGCCCTAAAGGCAATAGGTTCTGAAATCATAAATCACGACGTTGCATGCGGTAGCTAACAATGCTTTTTTTAAATTTATTTTTTTAAATGGAAATACAGTTGACTTACAATGTTTTCATTTCTGGTGTACAGCAAATGATTCATAGATATACATTTTTTCTTTTTCATATTCTTTTCCCTTATGGTTTATCACAGGATATTGAATAGAGTTCCCTGTGCTCTACAGTAGGGCCTTGTTGTTCATCCATTCTATATATACTAGTTTGCATCTGCTAATTCCAAATTCCTAGTTTATCCCTCCCTCACCCCTGTTCACCTTTGGTAACCATAAGTTTGTTTTCTATGCCTGTGAGTCTGTTTCCATTTCAAAAATGAGTTCATTTGTGTCATATTTTAGATTCCACATACAAGAGATATCACATGGTATTTGTCTTTCTCTGTCTGACTTACTTCACTTAGTATTGATCATCTCTAGGTCCGTCCATGTTGCTGCAAATGGCATTATTTCGTTCCTTTTTATGGCTGAGTAGTATGCCATTGTATATATGCACCACATCTTCTTTATCCACTCCTCTGTCGATGGACACTTAGGTTGCTTCCATGTCCTGGCTATTGTAAATAGTGCTGCTATGAACATAGTGGGTGCATGTATCTTTTCAAGTTATAGTTTTCTTCAGATATTTGCTCGGAAGTGGGATTGCCGGATCATATGGTAGCTGTATCTTTCGTTTTTTGAGCAACTTTCGTACTGTTCTCCACAGTGGCTGCACAAATTCACATTCCCACCAACAGTGCAGGAAGGTTCCCTTTTCTCCACACCCTCTCCAGCACTTATTATTTGTAGACTTTTTGATGATGGCCATTCTGACTGGTGTGAGGTGATGCCTCATGGTGGTTTTGATTTGCATTTCTCTGATAATTAGTGATGTTGAGCATCTTTTCGTGTGTCTGTTGACCAGCTGTGTGTCTTCTTTGGAGAAATGTCTATTTAGGTCTTCTGGCTATTTTTTTTTTTTTTTTTTTTTTGCGGTACGCGGGCCTCTCACTGTTTTGGCCTCTCCCGCTGCGGAGCACAGGCTCCGGACGCACAGGCTCAGCGGCCATGGCTCACGGGCCCAGCCGCTCCGCGGCATGTGGGATCCTCCCAGACCGGGGCACGAACCCACGCCCCCTGCATTGGCAGGCGGACTCTCAACCACTGCGCCACCAGGGAAGCCCCTGGCTATTTTTTTGACCGAGTGGTTTGTTTTTTGATATTGAGCTGCATGAGCTCTTTGTATATTTTAGAAATTAATCCCTTGTTGGTCTCATCTCTCCCAGTCTGTAGCTTGTCTTTTCATTTTGTTGATGGTGTCCTTTGCGGTGCAAAAGCTTGTAAATTTGATTAGGTCCCATTTGTTTATTTTCGCTTTTATTTCCACTGCCTTGGGAGTCTGACCTAAGAAAACATCGGTACGATTTAAGGGCAATGCTCTTTAAATCTCAGTTCAGATAGGAATTTAGAAAAGGAACACTTTTGATGTGAACCTCTACTTGTGTCTGTTGCAATCGTCCAATGTTTTCTATCTGACTTTCCCGTGCTAGGAGGTGGTCTAGACAGAAACCAAGGGGAGGTTCAACCTAGCTTTCCATTCCCTTTCCCAAAGTCTAAGTAAGTCATTAACACCCCTCAGATTTCCTTCCAAAAGGTCTGTTAAATGACTCCATCCGCTCCCCTTCTTGGCCGTCCTGGTCCAGGTGAGCAGCTCCCCTATGCACTAAGGTCGTCTCTCCTGGAGACACGAAGCTGGAACATGTTCTAACCTAATTTTAGTTTATACTTTGTCACTATTTCTAATAATCTTAGGGTTGAGCTAAACTTTTAGTGTTCGGGCTTCCCATATTCCACTGTTACTATAAAAATCAATAGACAGGTAGGCAGATAGATAAATAGGCAGATAGATTCCACTATTAATATCGATTATATATTCCACCATTAATATATTTAGAGAAAAGCTAATTAAAATTATTTTCATCTTAAGAAGTCCAAGAAGCTACCAGAAATAATAGAGTATAAGGTCAGTATCTCATGCCTGAGATGGAAAAATCAGTGAATAATTATAATGCCATATCTTTACCATCCTATTTACTTTTGTCCATGTTTTTTCTCTTATCACGGCCTCACTTTAAGAGATGTAAAAGTAGTTAATATAATTAGATTAAGGTGCACGCCCATTCCCATAAAACACCAAGTTTATGCTGCTATATGAGGGGATATAAAAATAGCAATACAATTTCCTCTTTTTTCCATCAGTGGTGGAAGTAAGATTTTAAGATTCAATCAAAGAGCATCTCTAGAAACTCTGTACAAATACCAACATCTTATAGTCTTACAACTTTAAAGTGAGTGAAATACCTAAAGCAGGGTGTTTACAATATATGGTATATTTTAGAGCAGGGGCTATCAAACAGGGATGAGTTCGCCCCACGGGGGATATCTGACAATATGTGGAGACGTTATTGGTTTTCATAACTTAAGGTGGGGGTACTATGGGGATCTGGTGGTAGAAGGCAGGGACAGTGCTAAACATTTTACGATGCACAAGTAGCCCCTCCCCCCATACTAAAGAAACAGCCAGGGTAAAATGTCAGTAGTGCCAAGACTGAGAAATCTAGTATTACAGGGAGGAGGTGGAGGGAGGGAGGGAGGGAAAGGGAGGAAGGAAGGGGGGAAGGAGGGAAGGAGGGAAGGGAAAAAGGAGGGAAGGAAGGGAAGGAAGGGAAAGAAGGAAGGAAGGAAGGAAGGGGGGAAGGAGGGAAGGGAAAAAGGAGGGAAGGAAGGAAGGAAGGAAGGGGGAAGGGGGGAAGGAGGGAAGGAAAGAAAGAAGGAGGGAAGGAAGGGAAGGAAGGAAGGAGGGAAGGAGGGAAGGAAGGAAGGAAAGAGGGAAGGAAGGAAGGAAGTGGGGAAGGAGGGAGGGAGGGAGGGAAGGAAGGAAAAGATGGAGAGAGGATGGGGAAATGGAGGGAGAGAAGAAGAGGACAAACAACTTGGTATTATGATAGTCTAATATGTGTAAAAAACAGATCATTTATTCCTAAAAGTAACACTGAAAACCAGAAATTTTCATCTCCATTTTACTGTGAGGACATTAATACCTTGTGAGATCAATGACTTGCCCCAAGTGTTGCCGGTTCCAAGATTCTCCTACCTCAAGACATTCTATTTACATCAAGTCAAGAATGAGAGTCAGTGACTTGACATCCTCACTGTTGTAAGACTCGTCCTATGTCTCTTGTCTTTATGTTCCAGAAAACAGAACCCCCACAAAAAGAATATACATTTTCATATATGGACACAAAAATCTGGTTTCTAAAAATGCCCCTTCTTTACAGGATATTAAAGGAGATGCTGCTAACGGTGGAATATCTGCTCCTAGAACTTAGGCATTATGCAAAATCAATACTGGATGAATTTTATCCACACACACAAAAATGGAATTACCCTTTTAATGCTATTTTTCTTCTCAACCTCCTATTTGAGATTAATATTCATCAGTACAACATGGAACTCTGTTCCTGCCAACTGCTTATTACCACAAAATCCCTTTTCATGAAACCTATCCTCTTATGGACCTGTATTACAGGGTACGAGACAGTCCAATTCTGTTCGAAAAAAAATAAGTGGCTCATAGGGTAAGAGCTTATGAGAACTGGTTTTCACACCTGGCTAGGATAAACACCATTATTTCTCCCTCCCTCCCTTTCTTTCTTCCTTCCCTCCCTCTCTCCCTCTCTCTCTATTTCTTTCTCTTTCTTTCTTGATATGGTGAAACTTTCTGAAATGAAAAGCTTCCACTTACATCATCAGCAGATTAAACAACCTTCCAAGAGAACCTCCCTCTGTAGAACAAGTGCACCTGGGTAAGACATGTTGTTAGTGAATTTCCAGGCTTTCTCACACAAGGGAAATATCCAAAGTTGATCTCCCTGACATATGCTGCCCCAACAGCATGGGCTAAAGAATACGTGAGTGTCCTGAATAATGAGAGAACTGGAAAGGGGGATTTGCCATCAGAGAGCACGTCCATGGTTGTACTGACATCAGGGCATGCGAGCAGGCTCCTAAGGGTAGTCAAGTCAGTAAGACGGGAGGCGGGGGGGCCTTCTAGCAAGTTGGAGAAGCTGGATCCCCAAACAGGCTCACATCTCACCCTCGAGCTCCCATCAGAAGGACTAGCAAACCTGTCTGGGGAAAGAATCACCAATGGAGTCCTGCAAGTTCCCATACATTAAGAGCAAACAAACATGAACTCACAGTCAGAGATCAGTGAGCACAAGAGCACTGAGACTTTTAAAGTACCGTATATAAACCATCAACAGCTATGCAGGAAATGTTTAAGGCAATAAAGGATGGAATGTAAGAAGATGAGCAAGATGTAGGAAATTACTGGGAAAGACAAGATGTGAAAAACGACCACGTGGAAATGAAACAAGGGGAAACTACAACTGTTGAAATAAACACCAATCCATGGACTAGTCAAAGAGAAGATCAGACACAGAAGAAAAGAGAATAAATGGAAGATAAATCTGAGAAAATTTTACAAAACACGGCAGAGATATGGAAATTAACAATATGAAAGTGAAATTAGGGGACACGTGTGAAAGTGAGAATGTGTATGATATATGAGGTTCCAGAGTGAGAAAATAGAAAGAACGGAGAAGAGACATTATTTCAACATTCCTTCAATGCCTAGGTATTTAGAAACTTCTGGCTTTTTATATATATATATATATATATGTATGTATATATATACACACATATATACATATATGTGTATTATTTTATATATATATAAAATACACACGTGTGCATTTAATAACTTGAAAAAGTTGAACTATGTTTCCCAAAGTAGATACTTCCTATTATTCATTTATACATACACATCCCAGCACTGAAAGGGGTGACCTTAGTGTGTTTTATAGTTCACAAATAACAGAAATACCCTATTGAGAAGATAAAGCCAATAACGAAAGAATAAAATACTCTTTTTTTACGACCATCCATTTTTTCACCCTAGTCGTAAATAAACATCAAACACGTTCCAATGTTCTTACTTGAAAGTTACCGAAGTTTACAATTCTAGTTCTAATCCATATTCCACTGACTGTGCGCCACACGAAGTGATTTAAGGCATGGTCTCATGCACTGTCAGCATAACCCTCAGAGAAGGCAGGATTCTCTTCTCATTCTACAAATACCACAACTGAGACACCAACAGGTTAAACAGGTTTTTCTAGAGTCACATAACATGTAAGTTTTGCTACAGAATATTTTATTTTTGTCATCGCTCTACCTCAAAGTGTTAGAAATGAAGTAGGGTACCTAAGGGAAGAGAGTTCAAAGTCACTGCCGAATTTCAGACAGCTTTATCTGAAAGCTGTAGGGACCCACTGCTGCTTCCACCAGACCTAAAATTAGAATGACCCCATATACCCAAGTTTGTTTGGGATGGAGGCACTCCCCGCGTCACAGGGCTTTCACTGTTAAAGATGGGAAAGTCTCACACAAACCATGATAAGTAAGTCACCCTCCTGGAGATTTCCATCGTAGGATGGAGGAGATGCTACAGGGTATGCGTTTCATCTCAAATATGCCTGATAATGGGTGAAGCAAATATCCTGTAGGACATTTACAAAGAAGATCCCAGGGAATCGATCTCAGGATTAAATAGCTTAAGTCATTTCTCTTTGTGGTCAGGGACTTGAAGACATAAATTTGGTAAGGGGTCAACAGGCAGTCTCACAGTGAAAATGGAAATCAGTACAACCTCTGTGGATACAAATTTGGCAATATCTACACAGATTTAAAATGCCGTTCCAGGTCTAGGATTTTCCCACAAAAATATATAAATACTCCTGGGTTCATTGTCATGGTTTGTGATAACAAGAGAAGTTAGTGAGGAGTACACACTGTCATGGTTTGCAAGATTAATTTTTTAAACGTATCAAAAAGTAAATGTCCAGTAGTAAGGTGAAGGAACCTTACCAGGGACTGTGGAAGAACCCTCAGCTGTGCGTGTCTGTGTTGAAGTGTGAAGGAAGGCGCGGCTAGGGAGCGTGAAGTTCCCAAGTCAGGGTGTGTACTTCCAGGATGCAACCCGAGGTGGACCACGTGTAAAGGCGTAGAGTGTTCATGAAGAAAGTTGCATCCAATTAAACAGAAAGAACAGGTAATCGCTTCAAATTTTCAGTGGAGTGTTATTTCCTAGGATACGTTTGCCCTACTAGAACATCCAAAACAGTGCAGTGTTCCACGTTTATGAGGTTTAGTTGTTACATTCTATTAAAAATTAGCTAAGGCTTTAAGTGTATGTGTGTGTGTGTGTGTGTGTGTGTGTGTGTGTGTGTGATTAAGGCAATGTTGACAAGTGCATAAACGTAGGCTCTGAATTCCAGGTCTGAGTACACTGTACTCTGGCTTCACACTCTCCATGGATAACGTTCTACCCTGGAGAATACGTGTCACTCTCTACTCTTGAAGCAGGTGTTTAGATGAGTAGGAGGGTAACGATGCCATTGAAGAGTTAACAGGTTCAGCACGCAATGTCTCAATGCAGTGCACAAATCCGCGCCTGTTAAACTCATCAAGGGCACTTTACCTTTCAAGCAATGGCCACCTTAAGGAAGACGGAGCCTTTTCACAACCCTCATTGCTTCGAGACTAAAAGAGCTGTTTTTTGGTTTTTGTTTTTACTATGAAGTGCTATTGTCTGGTTTCTGTAAAGAAGAGATTTTTACCTTTTGAGATGATGTCATATAATTGCAATGACTATCAATAATTATTCAAAGAAATTCATGATCATGTAGGGTTTTAGACCAATTCTACCGACGTGTGCTGAGGAATAATAACAGAATTCGATAGGTTATTGGTGCTCCATGTGTCAGAGGACAAAATACTGCCCTCTCAGCTGACAGGAGACATTTCTGGTTGTTACAACTGGGGGGTAGAGCAGGTGTGGGCAGAATCTAGTAGGTAGGGTCATGGATTTGGCATGGAACCTGCAACGCTCAGGACAGCCCCCTCCACATGTCACCAGCACCCATGTTGATAAGCCCTGCATTTGGGAAAGAAATAGGTGGGAAAATCCCAATGGCCCCTGGCCTGGCTGTACACCTCCCCTGTGTGTAGCATCTGTATCTGGCCATGGAATCTCCAATGTCCAATGATTTGGAGTTTCAGATAGACATCTGGAAATATTCCTCACCATGAAGCTAATTATTCATTACACAAGTGAAAAAATAAAATACAACTGTCTTATATACACAAGACAACAATCATGTCTTCCAGCCCAGGAAGGAGCTAAGTTTCACAGACAAATCCAGATTGCAGGGGACATATCTAGTTGACTCCAAATGGGATGCTGCTTCTAAAAGTTCACCCTAGTGAGGGTTTGGAGAGCAGAGAGGTCAACCAGCTGTGAATCTAACATAGTCAAAGCCTGTCAAAGGGCAAGTCCTTCTATCTCCCTCACACTCTGGTTTTTTTTTGTAATATATATTTATTATTTTTTGGCTGCATCAGGTCTTAGTTGTGGCACGTGGGATCTTTTGTTTTGGCAGGGAGGCTCTTCTTTGCGGTGCGCGGGCTTCTCTCTAGTTGTGGCACGTGGGCTTAGCTGACCCGTGGCATGTGGGATCTTAGTTCCCTGACCAGGGATCGAACCGGCATCCCCTGCATCGCAAGACGGATTCTTAACCACTAGGCCACCAAGGAAGTCCCTCCCTCACACTCTTTTTTGTGTTGTCGCGGTCCATTAACATGGGTACTTCCCTTCTCATCCAGCCACACCGCCTGCATATCAGAGCCAGCCTCTCCCAGGGATTAGCGGCTGAGCTGGAGTTGGAAAATGGAAACAATAATCGCATTATTTGAAATCACTGGCATCAAAAATCCACCCTGGAATGTCCCTTGAGTCAATGTCAACCTTTACCGTGTCATGCCCAGAATTCACCTAGAATACGCATCTCTTAAAAATACATTAATGCCGGTAAGTTATCTCCCAGCACAAGGACTGAATGGACAATGCAATCGGCATTCTGTTTTGAAAAGGAAAGCTCATGTGTCCCGAGACTCCCCAAATGCCTCTCGTAGAAGAATGGACTGTGTAAGTCATTATGTGAGGAATTTTAGGTCAAAGATGTTAGTCTGCTGAGAGCCTCTGTCTGTCTGTCTGTCACCAAAATCTCCTGGACAGAAGAACATACCATACAACCACGAGAGTGTCATCTTACCAAAAAGAAAACGTTTCAGAAATGGTTGGCTAAAACCAACCACTTCTGACCCAGAAAAAGGAGGTTTCCAAATCAAGTTATAAATAAAATTAATCCCTGAACTCATATGTTCTACTAGTTATGTAAATGCACCTCAGGAATGCTTTCCTTATTCCCGAGCAGCTGGATTCCTATGAAGGATGGAAAGATTCTGTCTAATCACTGGGATCTGAGCTGTAACTGCATTGACTAGACCTCGTGTGAGTCACTCACCTCACACACGGTTACCTCATCTATTAATGACGGATTCACACCATCCACCTGCTATGAAGTGAGTTAATACCATTGAAACACTTATGTGGCAGTTGGGATATTGAAAAGTTCTATAAAAATGTGACCAAAGATGGTATAACTGAATGAATTTATAAAATGCTGATTTCAAAGACACTTGTCCTTTTAGTCTATGGAGCTGTATAATACAGGGCTACAGAAGACACAGCATAGATTTTAAGATGTATTTATTTCAAGAAAGGATGATTGTGAAAAGACAGCCTATGGACTGGGAGAAAATATCTGCAAACGATGTAACTGACAAACAGCTCATACAACTCAACATCAAAAAAAAAACAACCAAACAACTCAATCGAAAAATGGGCAGAAGACCTAAATAGACATTTCTCTAAAGAAGACATACAGATGGACAAGGGGCACATGAAAAGATGCTCAACCTCACTAATTATTAGAGAAATGCAAATCAAAACTACAATGAGGTGTCACCTCACACCAGTCAGGATGGCCATCATCAAAAAATCTACAAACAACGAATGCTGGAGACGGTGTGGAGAAAAGGGAACCCTCCTGCAGTGTTGGTGGGAATGTAAATTGGTACAGCCACTATGGAGAACAGTATTGGATGTTCCTTAAAAAACTAAAAATAGAGTTACCATATGATCTAGCAATCCCACTCTTGGGCATACATCCGGAAAAGACAAAAACCCTGATTTAGAAAGATACATGCACCCCTATGTTCACAGTAGCACTATTCACAATAGCCAAGACATGGAAGCAACCTAAGTGTCCACTGACAGATGAATGGATAAAGGAGATGTGGTACATATATACAATGGAATAGTACTCAGCCATCAAAAAGAATGAAATACTGCCATGTTCAGCAACATGGATGGACCTAGAGATGATCATACTAAGTAAGTCAGACAGAGAAAGACAAATATCATATGATATGACTTTTATGTGAAATCTGAAAAATAATACAAATGAACTTATTTACAAAACAGAAACAGACTCACAGACATAGAAAAAAACCTTACGGTTACCAGAGGGGAAAGGGAGTGGGGGATGGATACATTAGGGATTTGGGATTAACAGATACACATTACTACATGTTTATAAAATAGATAAACAACAAGGTCCTACTATGTAGCACAGAGAACTATATTCAATATCTTGTAATAATGTATAATGGAAAAGAATCTGAAAAAGATACATATATATATATATACACACACATATATATAAATCACATACATACATATATGAACGAATCCCTTTGCTGTACACCTGAAACTAACACAACATTGTAAATTGACTCTACTTGAATGAAAAATGTTTCTTTTGAAATTATTGGTCTCAGTGTAGAAGGAAAGGCAAAAGACTCAAGATATCAGGGGTTAAGGATGAGCTAGGTGGAGAGACAGAGAATAATAGTCAACTAAAAGCCATGAAAAGAGTATTCTACATGGTAGAAATCTGGGAAAGCATAGAAATTATTCAGTATTATAAAAAAATAAAATCTATACAAACGGGGGGGTACAGTGAATTTGGCCCTTTGCTATAAAAACCAAAATAAGATGTATAAGACTGGTTTCAATAAGGATTATTAAATTTTAAATACATGACTGTTACTTAGGGATTAATATTTCAGAAGAGACAAATTCAGTAATAATATTAGTATATTAGTGTATCCAATTTTACATCATTTTCAGATATAAAATTTAAGATGTATTATTAGTTTAATTTTAGTTTCAGCAGGAATATGATGACGGTTTATACATGTCTCAGAATTGCAGTCTTATTGTGTGGATACACTTTGATACAGGAATAAATTTAACAAAAGTGGGCAAGATTTCTACATTGAAAATGACAGATTTCCTCAAAATAATTAAGAAGATTCAAATAAATACAGCGCTAAAGCATGTTAATGAATTGGAAGGCTCAACAGTCTTAAAAGTTGTCAAATTATTTAGAGTCATCACCATTTTAATTAAAAATCCCCCAATCCCATTTCTTTGTTAAAAATAATATACATTCTTTAAACCTATATGGTCTTACACAATTTTTGCTAAACTTATTTCCAATATTTTATCCTTTCAGTTGCTATGATTAATAGTTTATTGTAAATTTCATTTTCCAATGGTTTTTTGTTGAATACAGAAATAAAAATGTGTGTGCATCTTTAATCCTGAGATCTTGCTAAAATCACTTAGTGTTTTAGCTGTTTGTAAATGCCTTAGGAGTCTCTATATAAACAAACATGTCGTCTGCACGTAAAGTTGACCGCACATATGTAATTCCCAACTGCATATAGGTAATTCTTTTTTTTTTTTAACCTTACTGCCCTGGTGAAGACCTCTGACTCACTGTCAGATAGCAGTGGGGAGAGTGGACATCCCTGCCCTGTTCCAGATCTTAAGAGGAAAACAATTAATAGCCTATAATTATGTTTTTGTTGGTTATTCTCTTGAAAATGCTTAATGTTCCAAAACGTAAGCCATAGGACAAATCAACTCTAACAAGCAAGTCTTAATGGTATTGCTGTGATTGTTAACAATTGGGATTCTGGAGACTCCCCCACCCTAATCCCAACCAGCTAGCCTCTCTATGTTGACCCTAGAGCAAAAAATTACGGAACCCCCAAAATGAGAGACGTGGTTTAACAAGATGGGGGAAGAGGTAGTGAAAAGCTAAAAATGAAGGGAAACACAGTCAACTCTGAGCTTTTGCCACAGATATGTCCCACGACCTTCACGTACTCTAAGAGGATGACTTTATCACGGCCACTCTCAATTTGAAAAAAAATCCACATCATGCGTCAGTTCAGAGAGGCACTCACACACGACAGCTTAGCAATCACATACAAGTCTAATCAGTTCAACCTCAGGCTTCAAAAAAATGACAGAAGTCCTCAAATCAGGACTCTTAGCAAGATGCCACCTGAAGAATCAACATCTAGCATTTCAAACGCGTGACTGACAAGGTTTGATTGTTTGCCATCTGCCTTTGGAATGGAAAAAAAAGAAAAGAAAAAGGGAACACTTCCACAGTGAGGACTCAATCACTCTGACCTAAACATGTGAAGAAAAGAAACCAATGGAAAGCTAGAAAAGCACCAGGTATGAGGATGAAATTACATGCATTTGAGATTCATGAATCCGGCCCAGCAAAGGTCTTCTGAGAATACCAACTCCCTGACACAGGCAGCATTTTCTAGCTGCCTCTGCATCCCCAAGGCTTTTCATTGGGTTAGATGGTAGTAGACACACAACAAAAAATGTTGATCCAAAGATTGAATATTACAGGAAAGAGGACAGGAGTTCAAAGAATCACGTCTGGGCCCTACACTATTAATGGCAGGCAAAATTCAAACATCTGACCCCTCCCCGCTTTTCTACTTTCCCCTCTTTGCCCAGCTCCACCTCTGCCCTTCTACCACACCTGTACTCTCAGATCCTGGATTATGCCAGCCCCTCTCTGACCCCGGGGTCTTTGCACATGCCAGTCTGTCTGCCACCAAGACCTTCCTACCCTAATGACCCACCGCGATCCTTTGGCCTCCCTCTTTTTCTCATTATCAACGCATGTCCTGTTGACCAGACCCCTGAAATGAGCCCCACCAGCACCAAATACTTATTAAAGTTTGTAATTATCCTTGTGGGTAATTAGTTGATTATTTTTCCTCCAAAACTAGAGTAGAGTTTCTTAGCTTCCCTTGGTGCTATGGACCTTTGGAGTCAGAAAGTCATCACTTTTTAAAAAATTTTATTGAAGTACAGTTGATTTACAATGTTGTGTTAATTTCTGCTGTAGCGCAGAGATTCCATTGTACATATATATATATATATATTCTTTTTTTATATTCTTTTCCATGATGCTTTATCATAGGATATTGACTATAATTCCCAGGGCTCTACAGTAGGACCCCGTTTATCCATCCTGTACATACTAGTTTGCATCTGCTAACCCCAAACTCCCAATCCTTCCCTCCCCCACTGCCATCACCCTTGGCAACCACCAGTCTGTTCTCTACGTCTGTGAGTCTGTTTCTTTTTTGTAGATAAGTTCATTTGTGTCATATTTTAGACTCCACATATAAGTGATATCCTATGGCATTTGTCTTTCTCTGTTGACTTACTTCACTTAGTATGATCGTCTCTAGGTCCATCCATGTTGCTGCAAATGGCATCATTTCATTCTTTTTTATGCCTGAGTAGTATTCCACTGTATATATGTACCACACCTTCTTTACGGGTTGGATCATTCTTTCTTGTGGGAACTGTCTGGTAGCTTGAAGGATGTGAAGTGGCATCTTTGGCTTCTACCCACTAGACGCCAGTAGTAAACTAGATGGCAATGCAAACTGTCTCAAGACATTGCCAAGTGTCGCCTGGGGGCAACATCACCCCTGGTAATCTAAGGTACAAGCTACATTAAATTAGAAACTATGTCTGTTTTGTTCAATGTTCTATTCTCAGAGTGTAGCTCCACAGGGAACACACAGGAGGCGCTCATGACATTCTGGTGGGCAAAGGAATCAATCGGAAGTGACCGTGGGTTCATTTCAGATCTGGTTATAGCTGGTGGAATGTTCTGGGACAGAAAACTCACAGAAGCAAGTTTTATTTTATCAATTTCTACCAAGGTCTGCGCACTGAGTGGCTCTGAAGAATATACAAAAATGCACAAAAGCCTGGCTCGTCTCCTCCCATAACTTCTGTGGTTGCCACAAGGATTCTGTTCTTCCCTCCGCTCTACCTGGTTCCTGATCACTCTCCCTGATGGCAGAACACATCCGCTCATTCCCTCGAGTACTCCATGCCATGAATCCATCACCAGGCATCTGCCTTTCAAAGGAGATGGGGATAAGAAGTCCCCCGCCCGCTGTGACATCATGCAGAATGATGGACATCAGCATGTCTTGTGCAAAGCAAGTGCTCAGTATCTACAGCCCTGGATTGAACTGAATAAATCAGCAGTACTTAGACTTCCACACGAAGGAAGTAAAGGATGCTGGAAAAATGATCAGGGGACCGTGGGATGCAGTCGATATGAAGGGAAGAGACTTGTCTCTGCTTACTTGTTGGGAAAAAATTCCTGCTTCATCAGACTCTCTGAGCTTTGTTTCTGACACCTTTTAAGTCAGGTGAAGGCCTTCCACACCTCGTTCACTGCGTGCTGGGCAAAATCTCTGTGAGTGGCTTGTGCCTTGGTTTTATGAAAACAAAGCCAGGATCTTCAAGTAATCAGGTGTAATCATCTGGAAGGATGGAGTGTTAAAAAATACAGCATAACGTATAGATGCACATAAAAGTCAATGGGAGTTCAGTGGAGGGAGACCTATCTCTACCCAGGAGCAGCTGGCAAAGGCATCTTACAGAGGAGTTATCGGCCATCAGTCTTTTGTTTTTTTCTTTAATTTGCGTTCTTTGTCTTTTTTGTATTGTTGAGTAGTAAGAGTGCTTTATTTATTTAAAATTTATTTATTTATTTTTTGGCTGCGTTGGGTCTTTGTTCCTGGGTGTGGGCTTTCTCTAGTTGTGGCGAGTAGGGGCTACTCTCTGTTGCTATGCATGAGTTTCTCATTGCTGTGGCTTCTCTTGTTGCAGAGCACGGGCTCCAGGTGCGCAGGCTTCAGCAGTTGTGGCACATGGGCTCAGCAGTTGTGGCTCGCGGGCTCCAGAGCGCAGCCTCAGTAGTGGTGGCACACTGGCTTAGTTGCTCCGCGGCATGTGGGATCTTCCCGGACCAGGGCTCGAACCCGTGTCTCCTGCCTTGGCAGGCGGATTCTTAACCACTGCACCACCAGGGAAGTCCTGCCATCAGTCTTAATGTGTGGGAACGAGATACTGGAAAGCAGGGAGGGGAATCGAGGTAGAGGAACATCAGCCAGACCACAGCGATGACAATATTCTGATTCATTTATCCATCCGTGCACTCCACACATATTTATTAAGCACTTCATATGGACGAGGAGCCACAAGTACGGTACTGAAGAAGAAAACAAAACCCTATCGCCTTGGAGTGTAGATTCTGGCGAGGACCGGCAGAGACGACACACTCATACAGTAAAGTGCTCGCTCTCAGGAAAGATGAATGCCTTCATCCTGGTCCTACTCTACATCATCCCCATGACTGACATGTTGACACCTGACACAGACTAGAGACTGAGTGTATTTCAGAAGACAAGGGACTTGTAGGAGCCCCAGGCAGCAGGCAAACTGTGTCATCCAGCGGGGGCATTTGAAAGGAAGAGGGGCATACAGCTAAGTGAGAAGAAAAGAAAAAGAAAAGCAAAGATCAGCAGAGCTTTTTAAAAAGGAAGGCTGATGTGGCTGACACAGGGCCCTCACGTGACATCTGTCACGGTAATCTTATTCTCACATCAAATATTCGGGGATGGATAGATAGATATGATAGAGATGATGGATGGATGGATGGACAGATAGATACATAGATAGATGATAGACAGATACATAGATAGATACAGAGATAGATGGATAGACAGATAGATACAAAGATAGATAGACATGATGGATAGATGATAGACAGATAGATATGATAGAGATGATGGATGGATGGATGGATGAATAGATAAATGATAGACAGATACATAGATAGATACCTAGACAGACAGACACAGAGATAGATGGATAGACAGATACATAGATAGATGCCTAGATAGATACATAGACAGATGGATAGATGGATAGATAGATACAAAGATAGATAGATATGACGGATAGATGACAGATAGATATGATAGAGATGATGGATGGATGGATGGATAGATACACACAGACGTATGTATGCCTGTGTTTGTAGATGAGATCATATATATGCAAATATAGAATCCTGTATATACATATGTATTCATATAGTATATATGTAAACTTACATACATATATGCACATACAGGATCATATATGTGTGTGTGTATAGAGTGTTACGAGGTTACTTAACAAAGCCCTGTAACTCATGTGCTCATCTAAATTAACAGTACATGTATAAAGACTCATTCACGTGCAGAGAGGCTACTTATGAGACAGACAGGGCCAAGATATTCAACCAATTCTGTAAGTAAACACTGTGATCATCAGCAAGTCCCTCAGCTGACATCACGTACGGGTCTGACTTGCTGTCTGAGGAAGCTGCGGACTTTCTGTTTTGGGAAATTATTAAGGTTTGAAAAGACGAGAGAGCACTTCCCGGAAGTATGCAAGGCTCAGCTCCAGGGGGTACGAGTCGGGTGTTCCGAAGCCCCTTCCTTTGGAGGCTTTCTGATACTAAACCCAAGGGAGTAGATATTCATTGAGGCGAATGTTAAGGTTTACTTACTTTGGTTACACACATAAAATACTTATCGACACAAAACAAAGGAAAACAAAATGACATCGTGAAGCTCATGGGGTCGCCCGCTCTACGAGGTCGGGTGATTTGTCCGCTGTGTCCCTCTCTCCCTGGAGGACGCCCTGGACTCTAATGGATCCTTCCCTCCAGTTCCTGAGAGTTGGTACAGATTCCAAATTTCCCTCACCCTTCTTCGAGGCTGAAAATCCAGCTTAGGGTAACTGGTATCCAAGATAAACGCTTCCCCCAAAAGGGTCAGGACCCTGAGGCGAAAATAAAAGTGGTTACACGTCATTCCGGATGGTCTGAGACTCAGGAAGCAGGGAGAGTTCACGAGCCCAATGTCACTGCCTGCAACGTCTGCCCAGCTGTCTTAGAGCGGACGGAACCATCCGTGCCAGGTCTAACACTGCCCTGATGCAGAACGCGAGCACCGTCACCAGGACGGACAGGTGGTCCGCCATCGGGACACAGGGCTTTCCTGCAGGATACAGTTACAGGAGGCCACCTGCTAAGTGCTTCTTCTCACTACAGCTCAACACCTGTGAAACTGGATTTCAAGACGTGAATGCTTCGGGGTCGGGGAGGGAAGGATTGGGAGTTTGAGGTTAGTAGGTGCAAACCAGTATATAGAGAACAAATACACAACAAGGTCCTACTGTAGAGCACAGGGAATGCTATTCGATATCCTGGGATAAACCATCATGGAAAAGAAGATGAACAAGAATGTATGTATGTGCGACTGAGTCACCCTGCTGTACAGCAGAAACTAACACAACACTGTGAATCAACTATACGTCAATAAAATAAATTTTTTAAAAAATGTGAACACTTAATATGTCATTATTTCATTTCAAAGTGTTATCGAATTTTAATTTTAAACATTAATACTTTATAGTCCAGCACTGCAGGGAAATCCACACTATCTCTACAGTATATGAACTGTCAGGGTGTTTCTACCCAAACTGTAAGGTTGGTATACTACACTTATTCCAGGATTGTGTGCCTATCAGAAAACAATAGTTATGGACTGTATCTGTGTAAGGGGTGTGTGTGTGTGTGTGTGTGTGTGTGTGTGTGAGGGATGCCTTTGTGTCTGAGTGGAATGGGTGTAGGAGTGCTCTGTGTGCAGGCATGTGGGAATGCGTGTACGTGTTTGTGTGTTTGAGTGCTCTGTGTGTGTGTGTGTGTGTATATACATTCCTACTCACTTTAAAATCTATTCAATGTTTTTCAGATACTACAGAGATCTCCACTTTAGATTCCGAAACTTGTAGCATTTATCCTAAAATTCACCTCCTCTGCAAACCATTATAATTGCACATTTATTTTCTATGTATTCATAACCAGATTAAATGCATTCTTGGAATTGCAAGTACCTACACATTTCTAGAAATACAGCGAAGAAACCTTATGTTTCCAAATGAGTGAAGAGAACCTACTGCAGAGCTGTGAAAGCTGTTAGCTTTCTTTGTAATGTTCCGTAAAGGCTTCAGACAGTATTACACATGGAGAAATATATTGTTCGCTACTTTCACAGGTGGGTCATCTCTAACTACACGTACCCCTGAGCTGGCCTGGGAGGGTTACATCTGAGCGTATTCATCACATGTCTGTTTCCTTCCTCCTCTTCTCTGTCACTTGCATCCTGCAGGTCTTTCTGAGAAAGATACCCACAGGAATGCCTTCAGGACCTGGTTTTCTCCTGGGGATGTTTACATGGTGAGACTAGTGTTAGGACAAGAAGAGAGGAAGAATGCACAGTTAAAGGGAGAGCGATGATAGACCATCTGGAGACACCCAGAGGTCCCATCATCCCTGGTTCTCTACATATTTCCGGGGGACACGCACTGTCACTGGTAGGTAGACAGTTCTGAGCCACCTGCATGGCGGGCAAGGTACAAAAAACAACTTATATGGGGATGGAAGCGGGATCAATGACCCTCACGCACCGACCGAAACGGAACCAGATCTAGTGGGTGGATCGAAAAGGGTAGGCACGAAACACAACCGTTAGACACGTGTGCTGCCTGAGCTGGAGCAATAATGCATGTGAGCGGGAGCAGAAATTGGATTAACAAGACCGAATCTCTTTAGAGCATTTAATCAACGCTAGTTTACAAATATCTGCAAGCGTCTACCTCCGTTTTATAGGAACTTAACTAATAGCCTCATGTGTGTGAGTCTATCCATATACGGCTTAGAATATGGAATAAAATGTTTAAGCTGATGTGATTTAAGGAAGTCAAACCACAGCCAAAAACAGTGGCTTCAAAGAAGTCTTGCGTTAAGGCTGTAGGTTAGCGTGTTTTAAATAGACTAATGGCCTAAAGATCCTCTGTGCGCCCCTTAGTTATGCCCCACCCCCCACCGAAATCTCTGGCATCCACTGATCTTTTTACTCTCTTCATAGTTTTGCCTTTTCAGGCTGGCTTCTTTTACTCAGTGAAGCTCATTTCTTGTGAGCAAAGAATAATATCCCACTATGTGAATGTACCACAGTTTATTTATCCATTCACCTACTGAAGGACATCCTGGTTGCTTCAAAGTTTTGGCAGTTACGAACCAGGCTGCTATAAGCATTGGTGGGTGGGTTTTTGTGTGGACCTAAGTTTTCAACGTATTTGGATAAAGGCGAGAGAGTGGCATGGACATATATACACTACCAAATGTAAAGGAGATAGCTAGTGGGAAGCAGCCGCATAGCACAGGGAGATCAGCTCGGTGCTTTGTGTCCACCTAGAGGGGTGGGATAGGGAGGGTGGGAGGGAGACGCAAGAGGGAGGGGATATGGGAACATATGTATATGTATAGCTGATTCACTTTGTTATAAAGCAGAAAGCAACACACCACTGTAAAGCAATTATACTCCAATAAATAATTTAAAAAACAATGACTTTCGAATCCTCTTATTTTTAGCTTACCTGTGCCGTTTTGTTTCAGATGTGCCTTTTGTAAGCATCATGTAACTTGGCATTTTTAAAAGCCAGTTTGTGGAGAGACAGATAAGCAAATATAGCAAAATATTAATTGCAGAATCTAGGGAGTATGTGTATGAGTGTATACTGTATAATTCTTTCCATTTCTCTGTATGTTTGAAAAACTTCATGAGAAACGTTGGGGGGGGGAAATGAAAAAAACAAAAAAAATTGAAATAAATAAATATTGTACGTGAACAGATGTAAGTGGGTCCAACACTCCTTGGTGCTTCGACAGTATCATCTCACCTGTCTTATTAAGTTATTACTTTCTTAATCAACGCGAATGGGGAAATTAGCATCTTGCTCTAACTGCCGTGGAATCCCAGAACCATCCCTTGGATATCCTTCCCAACAATGAAGCGGGAGCTTAATTTACAACGTGAACTGCCGTGGAGGCTCATCCCACACCTTTCTCCACAAGGAAATGTCATTACGTTGATGGGTGCCACGTCTATTTTTAAGCTGGCAAAACGTTCTATCAACACCGCCCAGACATTAGTCCTCAGAACTCAGGGAGGGAGACACATTACTTGCCACCTTTTGGAAATCAGCAAATATGACTTCTTACTGCAGCTACTGCCTGATTTCCAGGCTCTGTTGCCTCTTTCTGCACATCTTATGTGTCCACTTGACCACTGACCACCAAGACGCTGGACCTGGTACCTCAGGTCCACCACCGGTGATCTAAAACCCTTGAGGATGAAGATGCTTTGGGGGAAAAGGAGGGAATTTAGAAGTTTTCACTTTTTTCATGCAGAATTGCAACAGACCTAAAGGAACCTGGAACCTCATCCCGTAATCAAATTCATTACTAATTCCACAGCAAACTATCTAAATGTCCACCACAAGTTGGAAAATAAAGACCGTTAATTGACATCTGTCAGGTCGATTTTGCCCTAAATGAGTTACAAGATCATTTGCACGTTTTGAACGGGTTTTGATCTCAAATTGTGCACAAGGGACTCAGGAGGTATATATCTCCTGATCTCCAGGGGCCAGCCCTAAGAAAGCAGGCAAAGTAAGCACCCAAGAACATCCCATTTAGAAAAAGGGCTTTAGGTTAGGATCATCGAAGTTGGTTTAACACCTTGACAGTGAAAAGCCGTGCACGCTGCATGGGACCTGTTATGATGGATATGAATAATTAATTAGGCCATATGAACTTTCTCCAATCATGCTGTAAACACACACACAGGTGGGAAGCAGCAGTGGTCACGGGCACAGTTATCCCTGCCTCAACACTTCCTGCATCTGAGTCCCTGGACAGAACATAGGACCACTCTGAGCCTCAACTTCACCTCCGCAAAGGACAAGACACACGTAGCAGAGGACCCCAAACCACTGGTTAATCGTTCAAATAGACGGAAATGAGTGATCCCCAACTTCCCCAGGTTATAAGTGTACTGAACACAGTAAGCCCTGGAGCAATGGTAGCTGATGTCGCTCTTGTTGTTATAGTAATATTTTCATTATTCTCTGTGATTACGTTTTAGCAGCATCCAGAAAACTAGATGTGGAATCAGAAGACCAGGGCTTATAATAAATGCTGGAATGGGTGTGAAGAAAAGGGACCCTTTGTACACTGTTGGTGGGAAGGTAAATCGGTGCAGCCACTATGGAGAACAGTATGGAGGTTCCTTAAAAGTCTAAAAATAGACCTGCCATATGATCCAGCAATCCCACTCCTTGGTATATATCCAGAAAAGGTGAAAACGCTAATTCGAAAAGATACATGCATCCCAATGTTCACAGCACCACTCTTTACAACAGCCAAGACATGGAAGCAACTTAAGTGTCCACTGACAGATGAATGGATAAAGAAGATGTGGTACATATATGCGATGGAATATTACTCAGCCATAAAAAAGGAACGAATTAATGCCATTTGCAGCAACATGAGTGGACCTAGAGATTAGCATACTGAGTGAAGTAAGTCCGACAGAGAAAGACAAATACCATATGGTATCACTTATATGTGGAATCTATAAAAAGGATACAGATGGACTTCCTTACAAAACAGAAGCAGACTCACAGACATGGAAAACAAACTTACGGTCAGCAAAGAGATAAATTAGGAGTATGGGATTCACAGATACACACCACTAAAACAGATAAACAATAAGGATTTACTGTATACCACAGGGAACTATATCCAATGTCTTGTAATAATCTATAATGGAATAGAGCCTGAAAAAAATACAACATAACTGAATCACTATGCTATACACCTGAAACTAAAACAACATTGTAAATCAACTATACTTCAATTAAGAAAAAAAAAAAAAAGACCAGAGTTTACATCCCATCACGTCTTGTTTCCATGCTGCCCACTGGGAAATTGATTTCCCTAAGACCATCTCCTCCTATGTCAGCACCGATGGACTCAAAAGAGCCTTGTTTACTTGCCCTGAAAGTCAGTTCATCGGGGCCCTGATTCCTTCGAGAGACGGTGACAAGCAATGGGAACAGAAAACGCGGTTCCTGGCGTTTCTGAGGACATGTGAAACATCCCGTCTTCAGGCAGAACGTTCATTTCTCTTTAGGACAAACTGGAAATTAGAACACCTTGAAAGGAAGGAGTTTATCTAAGGCTGGGCTTGCTTGGTTACTATTTTTGGGCATATACTCAAGTCACTCCTTCAAAGTGAGGCTGTCTCTCATTTCTGTCAAGGGATCTGCTAAAATACTGGAAGATTTTTTGATTTTTTTTTCATTTTATTGGAGTACAGTGGATTAACGATGTTGCATTAGTTTCAGGTGGACAGCAAAGTGATTCAGTGATCCATAGACATGTATCCATTCTTTTTCTCATATAGGCTTTTTTGATCTTCTCACTGTCTAAAACATGGAGCTGCTTTGGGGACTTCCCAGGGCCAGAAGCACTGCTTCCCTAACCAGAAGGCTATGGTGACAGATCCAAGAATCGCCATTGAAAACACGTGCAGATACCTGGAAGAAACTGAAGAATTCTTAGAAGTCACTGTGGTTCGAACGACCTAAATTCTGAAGTGTGGATTTATCGTTTAGCCTCTCCTGACTCACACAGGGGCCCGCGGGTCTAAGGACAAGTCAGTAATGAGCGTGAACTCAACACAAAGCATCTTTACGGTGAGCTTGAATTCGACACAAAGAATCGATTAGACTTTGATACATCTGAGCCTCACTCAACCACAGCAAGCAGTTCTGGCTTCACTGGAGAGGTGCACTGGTTACCTCCTGGCCACCCGGCTTTTCTCAGCCATTCTTGTGGTAACCGAGGCTGCCCAGGCTTCAGCCAGCTTTCTGGAGGTGCAAACTCATCTCGCACCTGCAAACCTGTCTCTCTCTTCACGCCCTGAGGTTTCTCTGATGACTCCCAGGGAACCCCCGTGGAAACCTACTTCCACTGCCCAACAGGCTTGGGGGAGATCACCCCCAGTGGACTCACGAGAGAGGAAAGTTGTTGAGGAAACGGTCACTCCATTTTTCCCCTGGGAAGGTCCTTCAGGCCGCTGGGTCCCTCATTGCTACGCTTGACATGTTATTCACAATGAACTCGTACAACATTTTCCCCTAGGCTTCTGCTTTTAGGGGAACCTGGGCTGAGAACCTACTCTTCAAGTCAGCATTTTCTGTATTGCCATGAAAATAAAAAATCAGGAAGGATTGGATTTCCGAAGTGACAGCCACGTAGCCACGTCAAACACCCAAGTCTCATTTTGAATTGAACTTCCGGGCAAATCCAGTTTTCACTAAAATGTAAGCGTACGTTCACTTCTTGTGGAACTTGCACTGGGAGTCATTGTTTCATTAAAAAGACTGTTAGTGCGTGTGTGTGCAAAATAGGATTCCACTCCTGGTTATATGTCCAAAAAAACCAAAAACACTAACTCAAAAAGAAACATGCATCCCAACGTTCATAGCAGCAGTAGTTCCAACAGCCAAGACATGGAAACAACCTAAATGTCTGCTGACACATGAATGGATAGAAAAGATGTGGTACAGGTAGACAATGGAATATTACTCAGCCATAAAAAAGAATGAAATAATGCCATCTGCAGCAACATGGATGGACCTAGAGATGATCATACTAAGTGAAGTCTGCCAGACGGAGAAAGACATATCATATGATATCGCTTATCTGTGGTATGTAAAAAATAGAATAAACTAGTGCATAAAATGAAAGAGAAGCAGACTCACAGAGATGGAGAAAAACGAGTAGTTACCCCTGGGGAGAGGAAAGGAGGGAGGGGCCAGACAGTGGCAGGGAGAAAAAAATAGTTATTATGGGATTATATGAAATCGTGTGTGAAACCTCTAAAAACTGTAAAGCACTCTAGAATTTAAAGAATCTTTAATTAAAAAGAAACAGAAAAAAAAATTAAAACAAAAGAGCAGAGGAAACATAATGCTTAGATGGAGAAGTCCCTTTTCCAGACCATCCAAGGTATTGACTGCAGAATTTTGTGTGTGTGTGTGTTTATTGCCTGGTACTCCCATCCCTTCTCAGCTCTCAGGTTTTGGCCAAAATTGTTCTTCCTCTAGGAAGCCCTGCAGGCTGTCTCCAAGATCAGCTCAGATGTGGCTACTAGCTGCTCCCAAGCAGATCGTTGTTTTAAAAGCAGCATGAGACCAACCTCGTTTTAAACTAGTATTTATTTACTGTCTCTCTTCCCTTCTATCAAGAACTCTAACACCCGATGCAACACAATGACAATGTTATAGACCTTCCAAAATCAAGTTAACACCTGGCTGCATACTGTACGTGTGGCCCAAAGCGTTGACTCACATAAAAGATGGGCGTTATGTAAGGGTGAAGCCAATAGAAGGAAAGCAAGAAGTACATAGAGGATGGGGTTAGACAGGACAGGACCCAACTTTCGTAATGATGGGAAATATCAACAGGTTTTCCTGTATTAGTTGTCTGGCTAATCCTACTGAACAAAAAGAAGGCAGGAATCGATTCATCGATTCGTTCTTCAGTCTCCTGATCTCTAACTTTTGGGCCCATCAATTACAAACCCAGACTCTCAATAGCGGCAAACATCAGATGTGCGTTGATGACACGGGCACTTTGGGTTTATTCTCTAAGCAGTCTGGGTGAAAAATGATGCCAAAGCCACCCTCCCCCAAGCAAAAAAGAAGTAGAACGTGCCAACACCGTAGCTAAATCTACTGTCTATTTCTCTTTTGAAAGGAATGTTTTATTTTGTGACTGCGAACCTTTTCCGGATCCGTTGGTAACAAGTCTCCTAAAGAGAGTAGTAACACCCCAAAGGGAAGGTTTCAGAACTAAGCCAGGTAAGATTCCAGCACCCCCTGATGGGTAGACGTGTCCTGGGTCTGGCCACTCAAGCAGCAGAGAAAACACTTTTCTGAAGCAGAAAAGGAAAAGTCCCAGGTTTCACTCCACCACATGCAGGGCTGTGGATGTCTATACTCTCTTCAGCCAAGCCACATGGAAAGGGAAACGTGCAGCCCCAAGGAAGAGACCACGAGCCACTGGGGAATGACAGCAATATCTCTATTAGCAGACAGGTGTGTTGCTGAGATAGATGGCACGGCCAGAAGCTTCGCTTACAGGTGAAGAGCAAATCTCGGGTTAGAGGGAGCTGGAAGGATGCAGTGTAGACAACAGTTTCCAGAGTGCCCTGGCATGGAAAGGCATCCGCAGTGCTCTCCCCTGCCAGCCGAGGTCCCTCTGCCCTCACACCCCCCACGCAAGAGAATCCTGCCCACCAACAGTGAAGGCTCACAAGGAAGGATGCTGGGGACCCTCGCATGTGTACAGCTGAGCTATCAGAGTCCTGGGTGTCTCTGAGTCCCCCATAACTGGGCTCCCACCTTACTGGCAGGTACCCCTGGCAGGTTGGTACTTCCTAATGTGCTGCTCTAGCCACAGGGAACCTTCATTCCTGAAATATATTTAACTGTAGAATCCTGAAGTAGCGAAGCAGCAGTGAAAAGAATCATCTTCAAAGCCCGGGTTCTACAGAGGTAAGAAGAGTCAGAAGTACCAGTCTCACTAGGAGAAGCACATCTGGGCAAAAATGCTGGCAAGAAAGAATGAAAGAAATGCTGATCTCGGTCTTGGAGGTGCTCCTAGTGTCTAGCCAAGAGAAAGAGGTTCCGTGTGCCTTTGGGAGTCATGGTTCCCAAATCTTCGAGGGTCTCCTGTTGGGTGTAATTCTGAATAAAGAGGTTGCAGGGATTGGGAACAGAAGTGAAAGGGAAAGTGGGAGCGGAGATACAGGTTTCCTCCACTCTCCAAAAGTAGAGCTCGCCTATGGAACCTTCCAGAACCCGAAATGGCATAAAGCCAAGAAGCAAGGCCCTCAGGACACACCTTGCTCAGGGATGCACGCGAAAAACCCAAGCAAAGCACAGACGTTCACAGACACAGTTCAAGGTTATGGCGGCTGGATGCTGGGATACGGAGACGCTGAGTGTGGTCCCCGGGGAAAGTGCTCGGCGGCGCCCCCTGGCTGCTGGGGAGCACGCTGCCTCTTTGCTCACGCTGAAGGCCATTTTGCTTTTCGCCTTTTCTCTTCAAAACTGAAAATCCTCCTCGAATTTCTTTAGGTTACCGAAAACAGGTTCTGGTGTAGGTCTTCCGTAAAAACACGGTGGTGTAAAGTGGACTTTCAAAAGTGGGGAGGCGGGCCGGTCCCTGTACTTATTCCACTTAACAAAGCCAAGCACCTCATGACACCCACAAGAGGGGTAAAGCCCTGAAGAGGTCGCGACGCACATCCCGGGGCCATTCCCAACTGTTATTTTGTGATTTACAAAGTGCTGTTGATTTCCTCATGTGGTTGTGTTTCAGGGAAAGAAAAAATATCTGAAAGCGCACTCAAGTCCAAGACACCCGTAACCTAACGTACGCCATTAGATCTTAAATTCATCATAGATAAAATGTCATATGCTGGGGATCTGTAGAACTCTAACCACATCTAAACTATGACACCAATGAACTTCATGTATGAAACAGACTCAGAGACAGGGAACAGACTTGCGGTTGACAAGGGGGAGGGGGGTGGAAGACGGATGGAGTGGGGAGTTTGGGATGAGCAGATGCAAACTGTTACATATAGGATGGATAAGCAACAAGGTCCTACTGTACAGCACAGGGAACTATATTCAATATCCTATGATAAACCATAATGGACAAGAAAAAATATACATATATAAAAAATTTTCGTTTCCAGATTATTTCCTAAAACCTGCTGTAGATAAATAACACAATACTGGATTATAACCCAGTATAAAATAAATATCCATTGGGTCCACCTTTGCAGAAGTAAATGATTGAATAAATAAATGGGGGAAGACGGACACATCTCTCAGGCAGCAGAACTTCAAATGATTTAGCTCATGTGAAGATACTCTGTCCTCAAGGAGAGAGAGCATTAGGTCCCATTCCTGAAGTGTGGAGCGCACACTACCGCCTTCTTTCCAAAGAGGACAGCAGGCAAAGGGGGAAAAGTCCCGTCGTAGTAGAGAACCTGAGGAACGTGACCTCAGCCAGGTGATCAAGGTCACACCATCAGCGATAAGTCGTGTTGAGGACAGTATACCCCTTTGATGCGATGTGACCAGAAGGGCAGTGCACCTCTGTGGGCTTCCTTTGCAGATCCACAGCCCCAGTCTAAGCATGAGGAAAACATCACACAAACCCTGATGGAAGGATATGCTACAGGATACCCGATCGGTCCTCCTCGAAACTGTCAAGGTCACAAAAGACAAGCAAAGGAGAGACTGTCACAGCCGAGAGCTGTCTAAGGAGCTATAAAGGCTAAATGTATTATGGGATCCTTGAACAGAACCACATAAACGATGAAAACTGAAGCAACCTGAAAAATGTGTGAACTTCAGTCAGTGACACCGTATAAACACAGATTCCCTAGTTGTATCAAATGTACCTTAGTACTAGAAGATGTTCATAATAAGGGAGTCCAGGGTGGTATATGGAAACTCTGTGTCTCCGCAACAACTCTGTAAACCTAAAACTAGAATTGAAAGTTAAGTTTAAAAACAATTTTTGACAATATTTTCTCAGGAGTGTAATTCTTACATAGTTTGTTTTCTCAGGAAAGTAATTCACATACCTAAAAACCTAAAAGAAATATACTTCAATTTTATATTTCAATTTATATATAACATATGTCTTTAAACTTGAATATTTTAGTAGAAAAGAAGAATCTAAAAATAGAAAGTAGTGGAAAAAAGTATTTATAAAGGACATCGGTGGTTCAGGTTTTTAAACTTACTAAGTATTACAGGAAAAAAAAACCTAGAGGAATTTACAACTTTGCAATAAATCCCAAATTCTGAAAGAATAAAAAAGACCCACATTTATAGCACCTAGCATCATCAGGGTCCTTTTGAACACCCTGGCTCTGACCAGGTCACTAAGGGTTACTTAATTCAGGTTGGGACATGCTTGGGTTCTCAAAAAATACCTATGATACGATTAACAGATAGACTTGAAGACTCCCCTCAGATCTGAGCTATTGCAGATTTTCACAGAATTAGAGCTGCTTCTCTTAAACCTATGAATCTTAAGGTGGTCAGCATTTTCATATGCCCTCGGTTTCTTCTCCCCTGTTTCACAATCTAAAGCTTCAGAGACTTTAAACTGCTTTTGACAAGAAGCCTGTAGGAAAGAATAGTCTCAGCAGGATATGTGTCGCTTTTGCTTATTTATTGAATATACATTTACTGATGGAATTCATTATTGAGACAAATCCCAACACTCAGCTCTTGTTTATAGCCTGAGGCAAAAGCGTCCTGTTGACCCATTCCCATCTGGGTCATTACCAGATGCTGCTGACTTAAGTTAAGCCACATCCTCCCATCTTCCCTGACATACGCCATCGGTGTTACAACCAAGTTAAACCTCTAATGTAATGGAAAGCTCTTAACAAGAGCTAGCCTCTGTAAAATCTCTTCTTATCCGATTTGGCAATCTCGCAATCTCTCTCTCTCTCACACACACACACACACACATACACACTCCAAAATTTGATGACCTGAACTACTGAAGTTGAATTCTTCTGTTCATTATTGACTTTTCTGCTTTGTTACTGTAGCGTCAGGGAAACTAAATATCAAATCACAGAATCTTTTCCTTCATACATACAATTACTAAAATGAAGATACTTGGTACGGTTGTCAGTGCTGACTGCAGATGGACAACGTTTTGGTGAATCTGTGAATTACTTTATCCTACAGGAAGTTCAGTAAACATCCTGCCCACGTTCTAAATGCCTGCCTTCTCAGAAAGCACCATCTTCATCTTGCAAACCACACAAACCCTGCTGATAAACTGCTATACGACATGTTCTCGCCTTCATTCCATCCAGAAAAACAATCCCTAACAGAAATACACACCAGTCACCATGTCTACAACTGTTGCCATCTGTAACCTAGTTCTGAAGATCAACCCATTTTCTAAAGTGGGTCTTCATCTCTAAGTGGCTTCCGGGAAGAAAAAAAAAATTGAGGGATAAGGACCCTGTGATGAAAGAATGTGCTCTTTTATGAGCGAGCGGCGGAGAGGACCGTTTAATAATTCAGCAACAGGTACTCCAGGACACACTCATTACTAGGAGTGGAGGTGGGGCTGGGAGCAAAAGGGATGAATTTCACATGGTTGCAGCAGTACAAAGGAGAACAAAATCATCCCACGCCGGGTCTTGAAAATAGAGGCTGTGGCATGTGTGCTTTTCTTTTGATAAAGAGCTGGAAAGGGAATCTGAGTTCAGTGCGTGCATTTCTCTAACAGAGCTTATGGAACGCCTGTGCTATTTCAGGTGAAGCTGGGCAAAAACACGCCTGTGTTTTCAGGGGCTTTGAGTCTCCTTGGACAAAAAGACAAGTCAACCCAAGACCTAGCATCCCAGTGATCGAGTGCGAGCTGGAACAGTAAATACTAGAAAGAAGCATTCAAGAATAGGGACGTGCAGAGACCAAAAAAAGCACAGAGATGGATGGTCCCCGTAGCGAGAGAAATGCTTGGAGAAGTGGGGAGGCTAGGAGGCCAAGGAAGGCATTTTGGAATTCGTCAGAATGTTTCCAGGCAACACTCAGAATCGCCCCTGCATCAGGCACATCTGACCATGCAACCTCCCTGCCCCAAGGCATGCCACCTGGGTGAGATGTCCAGTGGCTTCCTGTAAGCTGTTAGGATGTAGGACAGGGTCTACAGTAGGGTGGTCCCACCATCCAGTACAGTTTTACCTTGTCTGTCTGCTCGTTGAGTTAGGGTTATTCTTACACAAGTAATAAAGAAGTTGATAAACACTATGAAAGAACAGAAGTTGGATTCACACACGCACCCTCATTCAACAAATGTTTATCAAGCCTTACTAAAGGCCAAGTTATCCAGATTCTGGGGCTGTGAGTTCGACAATTAGCACACTTCATTGTTCTAGCTGTGTGTGTGTGTTTAAACATTATAACTGTGGTTTAATGGACTAAATGCATTTGTCTCTTAGTACCTTTTGGTGTAATTGTGTGGCGTTGGCTTTTCCACATAACAACATCACGACTTTTCTCTGTTATTCTACGAGGACATTTCTACCCCAACTGCACTAACGTATCAGTTTAACAGCATCAGTCAGTCACTCTGAGAAGCTCACCTGCATCCCATACCTTCCAATCCTACCTCTTCCTGAAAGTGTGCCACTGGCCACAATGTGGATGGGCCTAGAGGGTATCAGGCTTAGTGAAATAAGTCAGACAGAGAAGGCAAATACTCTGTTACCATTTCTATGTGGAATCTAAAAAATAAAACAAACAAAGGTATCTGTCAAAACAGAAACAGACTCACAGAGAACAAATTAGTTTGTTACCAGTAGGGAGTAGGAAGGGAAAGGAGTAAGATAGGTGTAGTGGACTAAGAGATACAAACTACTCTGTACAAAATAGATACAAGAATGGATTATAGGGCTTCCCCGGTGGTGCAGTGGTTGAGAGTCCGCCTGCCGATGCAAGGGACGCGGGTTCGTGCCCCGGTCCGGCAAGATACCACATGCCGCAGAGCGGCTGGGCCCGTGAGCCATGGCCGCTGAGCCGGCGCGTCCAGAGTCTGTGCTCCGCAACGGGAGAGGCCACAGCAGTGAAAGGCCTGCATACCGCAAAAAAAAAGAAGAATGGATTATACAACAATACAACATAGGGAATCTAGTCAATATTTTCTAATAATTTAAATGGAAAGTAAACTACTAAAGTATTGAGTCATTAAGTTGTACACCTGGAACTAATGTAATATTGTAACTCAACTCTACGCCAATATAAATAATTAAATAAATACATAAGTAACCGATACGAAAAGAAGAATCCTAGCCTTTCCCCTCCCCTACCTGCCTCGAGTCTGCCCACATCTTGGTTAGGTTTCCTGATCCATCCTTCTGGACGGCTCTCAAAGCATCACCCGTTGCTGGTTCCACCCAGCTCCTGCCTCCCCAGCACCTGAGTAGGAGGGTGTGGCCGGAGAAAGACCTCATCTCAGGGCACGTTCCAGAGCCTGTCACAGTGCGCTCTATCAATCCGTCTCGTAGAGGGACTATTCTACACCCTCTTGGCCAGCTCCTCCGCAGCCTCAGTCTCCGCTGAAGCTCTGAGAAAGCAGAAGCAGTCAGAAGAACACTGCTCCAATCTCCTGCCAGCCCAGCCTCCTGCCTCTCAGCCAAGCGTCCCCTCCCCTCCCAGGCATGCGCAGAAAGGTCCCTTCTTTCCGAGCGCCCCACTCCGTGGGAGCATGCAACCCATCGAACTCAGTGACGTCACCCTGCAGTGGTCTCTTTCCTCCTGTATCTTAACCTCCTCTCTTGACTCGATCACACAAACGCGCTCTAGCCTCTTCCACCTTTGAAAATCTCCCCTCCTCCAACCCACCTTCCCTACAGCTACTGACGGGCCCATCTCTCTGCTGCCATTTACGGCACAATCGCTGGAACGGGTTGCTTTCAGTTTCTGTTCTCTACTCTTTGCTCACCCCTTCAAAGACACTTTAGCCCTGACAAATCGATGACGTAGCTCCTGCCAGGTCACCACGACCTTCAAGCAACAGGCTCAGTGGTCAGTCATTCCTGCCCCTCAAACCGTTATACTCCGAGGCAGCATTCAGCACAGTCAATCCTTTTTTTTTTTTTCCTAAAACACCGCAGGCATCGCATCCTCGCATGCCTGCCGGAACCTCATCTGTTGTTCCCCTGTCGATCAACACCCACTGCCAGGCTCCTTGCAGAACCTCCCCAGAGGAGGGGCACGCGGTCTGGGCAACCTGAGGTGCGTGGACACGGCACACCCCACACCGAAGCAGAAGCTTGGAGGATGCTTGCACGTTTCCCCTCTGCCACAGGTGCAGTTTCCCGGATTTGGGCGGTTCCCCCAGCTCAGATTCTGGAATGAAGACAAGGTGCAATGGGGGGAGGGCTGACACCAACCCATCGCCGGGGTGGCATCAACAGAAAGGAAATAAACCACCCATACTGCAAATAATTGGGCTGTTGGTTTGGGGTTAGTGCAGTTAGACTCCACGCGTCTCTTTCTCTTTCCCTCTCTCCCCTTCCTCTTCTTCCTTTCTTCTCTTCCTCTTTCTTTTTCTTTGGCCACACTTGCTTCTCTACACTCATTTCTCTTGAAAATATGATTCGGTCTCGTAACGTTAAATCCCACCTACTTTCTGACGTCTCCTCAATGAGCATCTCCAGCCTATGCCTCTTTCTTCCCGTCCACACTCTTACAGCCAGGTACCAATCAGACACCTCTTGTGGTTGTCCTTAATTTGCACACAGTCAGTCCCCTTATTTCTACACTGCTCCTCCTACAATGTCCCTGCCCTCAGGAAATGCCAACTCCATCCTTTCAGATACTCTGGACAGAGGACCTAGTGTCAGCCTTGAGTTGTCTCTCATTTCACGTCCACCATCAATCTCTTGGTTCTGCCTTGGAAACACTCCCAGAATCCGAACACTTCACCTGGCAGCTCCCTATACCTCCATCATCTCTTGACTGCATTAGCACAAGGTCCACCTAAGTGGTCTCCCTACGTGTGCCCACACCTCCTGAGAGCTCATTTTCCAACCAGAACTCACAGAGCTCCAAGAAAAATGGAAGTCATAGCTTGTCCCTCCTGTGCTCGGAGATCGGCCGAGGCTTCCCATCCGCATCACTGGAAAACTAAAGCCCTTTCAATGGCTTGGCAAGGTCGTGCACGGTCTGACGGCAGGCGTCTTGTCTACTGTCATCTCCACTGCCCCACCTTCATCCTGCAGCTCCAGCCACATGGTCCGCGCGATAGTCCTTGAACAACACATCATGGTCTGCACCTCTTCAGGGACTGCGCACATGCTGTTCCCTACTTCCAGAAAGCTCTTCCCCCACTTCCTTCAGACCTCTCGGGGTGGCTTCCACCAACCTCTGCGCTTAAAGCAACAACGCGTCAGCCCATTCGTGTTGTGCCGCCTCCTTTAATCTGCGTTATTTTCCTCCACAGCATGAATCGCTATTGAAAATACTAGATATTCTCTTCTTTATTCATTTAAATTCCCTAAAGGGGAAAGACACTGTCCACGGTAGTCTAATATTTTACTATCTAGGAAAGTGCCACGCTCACAGTAGGTGCTCAATAAATACTTGGTGAATGATTAACTGAATGTCTATGCTTAGGAATAAAGTAGCTCACAGATGGAAGATACAGGACGATAGGGATCTTAATCATACTCAGTGTCTACTTGGATAATTATATATTTATACACGTTAGGTCTCGATGAAAATATCAACAGAAATGTTGTACTCAGTGAAGCGAGCTGGTGGATATGAAAATTTTTGAGTCAATACTTGGTGCTGAATTACTGATTTTTTTTTTTTTTAGTGCAAAACAGCCATATGAGAAAAACATAAATTCAGAGATATTTTCACAAGAAATACAAGAGTCAGGTAAGAATTAAGGAGAAAAATATCAGGCAACACACATTCAACCTGAGTGCTGGTAACACATTAGGGAGTGGTGGGGAGTGTGGCTATGTGGCAAAGGGAACGCTGCCTCTGAAGGAAACACTCCCTCCTCATCCCCAGTCAACCACTGGCCCAGAGTTGCCAAACCTTACATAGTTTCGACACATGTTGTAAATGTGGATTTTTTTTTTTTTTTGGCCAAAATTTTCAGCATCTACATATGGCCAGAAATTTTGGTTGTGTACACTGCTTTTCCAGGGCTTGCAAAGTTATGAAAATGTGGCCTCTTTACGATACGATCAGGGCACCGTTATAGAGATCTGCCTCAACTTATGATGGGGTTACATCCCAATCAACCCACCGTAAGCTGAAAACGCCAGAAGTCGAAAATGCGTTGAATACACCTAAGCTGCCCGACATCATAGCTTAGACCAGCCTACCTTAAATGCGTCCACAACACTCACAAGAGCCTACATTTGGGAAAATCAACCAACACAGAGCCCACTTTACAAGGAAGTGTTCACTATCTCATGTAATTCATGGCATACTGTGCTGAAAGTGGAAAACAGGATGCTTGGATGGGTCTAGAAGGGTTGTCAGTGTATCTCTTGTTTACCCTCGTGACCACATGGCTGACAGCTCACCACCAATGCCCAGCAACACGAGAGAGCACCAGACTGCATAGTGATAGTCTGGGAAAACCCAACATGCAAACTGTGATTTCTACTGAATGAGGATCGCTTTCACACCACCAGAAACTCCAAAATTTTTTGCATGTTCAACCACTGTCACATCGGGACCATCTGTATTTATGTTACCGTTGGTAGTGCTGGCATATGTATTATGAGGAGAGCGACACTCCAGAAACAGCCCTAAGTGAAGAGGAGAGCAGTTAATTAATCCCCAGGAAAAAAAAAAAATGCATTGTATCCTGTTACTGATTTGCAAAGTTGCTACCTAAGCTTCACTATACAGGACAGAGGCAGGAATCAACATCTAGAGTACAAACGGGCATCGCTGAGCAGGACAGAGAAAGGCCAGTCCACAAAAAGATGGGCACTTTGAATGCAAACACTGTTTTAGTTGCTGTCACTCACCCAGCCCCCAGCACAACGCCTGGCACTTACTTGGAGCACAAGAAAAAAATCTGCGAGTCAGTTGAGTGAAAGAACAGTATGGGAGCAGGTGAGTTCCTCAGTAGCGGAGACAAGTCATCGTAAGGCTCATCGTTGCTAATAAAATGAGTAACTTCTGGCAGATGCAAACTAGTATATGTACGATGGATAAACGACAAGAACTACTGCATAGCACAGGGAAGTCTATGCAGTATCCTGTGATAAACCATAATGGACAAGAACATGAAAAAGAATGTATATATATGCATAACTGAGTCACTTGGCTGTAGAGCAAAATTAACACAACACTGGAAATCAACTACACTTCAATCAAATTTTTAAAAATATTAGTAACTGCTGGCATTAATTAGAAACCTCCCATGAGTCAGGCGCTGTGCTACGAATTTGCACAAATTACCTCAGGAATCCTTACAAAAGCCCTGTGAGGTAGGCACAATTTTTAGTTTCCTTCTACCATCAGATAACTGAGGTTTTCAGAAGGCATCTCATCTGCTGAATGCCAGGCCTCAGGAGAGCAAGGGTATTCAAAATCGGACTCCCTCACCGCATTTCTCCTGCACATTTTTTGGTTTTTTTGGCTGCGTCGGGTCTTAGTTGTGGCAGGTGGAATCTTAAGTTGCGGTGCGTGGGCTTCTCTCTAGTTGTGGCGTGCAGGCTCCAGAGTGTGTAGGCTCCGTAGTTTGCGGCACACGGGCTCTCCAGTTGAGGCGTGCAGGCTCAGTAGTTGTGGCACGCGGGCTTAGTTGCCCCGCGGCATGTGGAATCTTAGTTCCCCTGACCAGGGATCGAACCCACGTCCCCTGCGTTGGAAGGCGGATTCTTTACCACTGGACCACTAGGGAAGTTCCTCTTTATTCTATGTCAAGTGGGACACTGGTGAGCTTACTGATCAGATTTGGGGGCACAGATCACGTTGGGAAGGGTGGTGAGCACTTGTATGAAAGCAAAGAAGAAGAAAGAAAACAAGTACAAGGCAGGCATGAGAATGACAAATCCGCACTTGTCTGACGCCATGTAACACACGCCCGAGGAACTTCAGGGAATACAGCTGGTCCCGCAGGCACCACTCACAGTAAGTAGTATCTATGATGACAAACCTCAGTCAACAAGACTGGGTCTTCTATCTTCTCACTTCTCGCTAAGGAAGCATGAATGTATCTTTCAATGAATTACAAAAAGCTTCATCCAAAGTCTTTACATTCCAGGGAAAAACCTGTTTAAAGGGCTAAGGCCTCTAAAAACATACCTAATTGAAATAAAAAGCGTATTACGCTAAGGGTTTCAGGTAGGAGAAATCTTACTGTAAAGCACCGCCTGGGTTTCAACGTATAATATTCTAGAATACTCAAAATGCTTTCTGTGGTGATTATCTTACGACTAAAGCCCACTGCGTTGTTTGTCTCAATTCAGGTCTTTGAGATGGTCATCAGGTCATTAAGTGCAGGATATGCAGACACCAATAGTAGGGCAACGATAAAAACACAACCTGACATAAGACAGGCATGTCAGGTTCTAATGCAACGAAAACTGTTGGCAATCCAAAAGCCCCAGATTTTTGTAGGTCTGTTGGCTCACAAGTTTTTTTTTAAGACATCTGGAAACTGCTTCTTTTTATTTACAGAAAGTGCAAAACCACTCTCCAAAACCCCTTCAGTCACAGAATTTTCCACTCCATCTTCTGAACAAGCCACTTCAATTCCTTTCTCTGTTTCTGTGACCCAACTCGTTACCTCTTCTGAGATCACTACCAAAATTGAGAAACGCTTGGAGAAATAAATAGCAGCTGCGTTCTGTGGTGAGACGAAGGTGGTGCCTAAGACCTGAGCCGCCCAAGGTGGGCATGACGGGCGAGCTTCTGGATGGTGTGTTCATCCTTCCCTCTCGTTGGGTGTAGGGGTCGTGGCTTTTCCTCTCATCAGGACCCTGAATCAGGAAATTCATGGGGCAGACCTGGGAAGACCAAAGGTCCCAAGGTTCCCGGGCACTCGGCAGACATCTGGTTTCCCACTGGAGTTGTAACCGAGCAGGACCCTACAAGGCCTTCCCAGAATAGACCCCTGCCTGTGTCCTTCACCTGCCTTTTGTCTGTAGAAAAACTTCAGTCGTAGAATACATTTAATCCGAGAAGTGAGAAGATGCAGAAAGACAGGAAAACGGTCAAGGAAGACAAAAGAGTAATATTTAGCCATTCAGCAAAGTCAAGGACCTTTAGTTCTTCCTCAGGGTTACAGATCATATTCCGAGCCACGTCCTTTGAGCTGTTTTGCAGATACTGAAACCTCCACCGGGCAGGAGAAGTTAACTGCGTGCTGCCCACCAGCACACAGACCCCAGACCGGTTGGAACCAGAAGGTTGATGATGCTGACTCCCGATGACCTCACCACCAACCAATCAGAAGAGTGTCCACAAGCTGACCACGCCCCGTTCCTTGAAGACTGTAAGACTTCTCAGGACACCCTTCAGGGCGGGACACACAGTCTGGAGGGCGTTAGTCCACTGTGGCCCCCTTTGCCTGGCAAAGCAATAAAACTATGTCTTTGTACTTCACCCAAAGCTCTGTCTCCGAGATGTAATCCGACCCCGATGGCAAATAAAACAACAGGCTAGTTAAACACCGGAGCATTCTCTCCCCACGCCCTCCATGCAGCAGGCTGCATATTTACGACTCAACTTTGTGGGTTTCTCAGAGAAGAACCTGCCTGTAGAGGGGAGAGGGGAGATGGCAGAAAAGGGTACAAAGTCCTTGGTTCAGGAGCCAGAACAAGGATTCCAGAGGCCCTCCTAGGGGGACCCCTCTCCCTTCTCCAATATACCCAGAGGCATTAAATCGAGAGCAGAGCTTTCCAGTAGTCAGTGTATATAAATTACCCACCAAGGTATCTGCTAGCCCCAAGGAAATACATGATAAACTCATAGGAAATACTGTGGAGCCCGTCAGGAGCACAAACATGACAAAGAAATAGAATCATCTATTTATTAGAAAGATGAATGACTGGAATAAATATAAGGCATTCACTAAAAGTATATTAAATACCCCCCAGTGAATGGCAACAGAAACAGGAACAGTTATGAAGGGGGTCAAAAGAGACACCGGGAAAGAAAAGCAATATGGTTGAACTGAAAATTTCAAAGAACTGGCTGAAATGAAAGAATCCAGTGAAATCAGCCAGTGAATACATGTTATTCATGTATTATTCATGAAAATAAAGTTATTTTCCCAGAAGACATCTGGGATGGAGAAATGGGAAAAAAATCCCTTATATGCCAAGATATGGAAGACAAATATACACATCATCTAAGAGGACATTCATAAAAAGACAGCAATACAGATTGAAAGGCTGAGAGGAATTCTATTAGAAATAATGGCCAACACTCAACTGTACACTTTTTAAATGATTAAAGTGACTCATTTTATGTTTACATGAATTTTACCTCAATAAAGAAAAAGACAAAAAAAAAAAAAAGAAAAAAGAAAAGGAATAACAGGCTGAGACTTTCCAAGCAGTAAAGAAAAATGTGTAAGGCTTAGGCTTGAAAACTCGCAAGTTAAAGAACGAGCTTATTTTTAAAATAAAACCGAAAAATCAACTTCTGGACCAATTACCACGATTTTTAGTAATATTAAGGACACACAAAATATGTTTCAAACTTCCAGTGAGAAAAACAGCAAATAATGTGCAAATGAAGGGAAATCACAGTAATACGGGCTTTTTCACACCGACGCGGGATAGAAACAGCAGCACAGGATCTAAGTGGAGTATTACTTTCTACAAGTTAGAGGGAGAGGAAGGAAACCTAGGATTTTATATCCAGTGAAAGCATCTTTTAAATGAAAAGGAAAACAAAATTTGCAAAAGTCTTATACAATGTACTGCCTTAAGCCCTCTTGAGAATACTCTTGGAACGATTTATTTCTGCAAAGAGAGACATGGGTCCAGAACAAAGCATTATAATAAAGGTAAACATAGAGCATTAGTAGCCTCAGAAAACAGTCACTTAGAGCCAAAATTCCCTTAGCATCCAGCATGGTTGGGGGTGCAGGGAGATTGAGGAGAGACATGCAAAGAACATAGTAAGTCTGTATCTTGTTCTGGGGAAAATTATGAATACTGAAATGTTTGATAGGTAATACTAAGAATAGTTATAGGTCTTAGGTTAAAATCTAATTGTACACCACAACTTTCAAGTAAGGAGAGGAAAACTTGATGAATCCACCCTATAAGACGACAGAGGAAAAAAAACAGTATAACAATGAAGCTAGCAATAGAAACTCAGAGTTATACAATGCACGTTAGGAAAAGCAAAGAAAATAAATGAAAATCAGGCAAGCGTGGTAAACAGACTATACAAAAAAATGACATGAATTATAAGCTCTAGAAGAACTATCACTGCAAAAATATAAGTGGGATAAACTGATACATTAAGATTACAAGCAGTTTTATCAACCTATTGTTGACAGTAGATATATTTAAAACCGAGGGCCACGTAAACGAGATAGAAGAGACTAAAACGATAGAGTATAAGATAAGTTCACTGAAAAAATATCTGGGATGCAAATTTAATACCAGATAAAAAAATCATAAATGTCATGACGGGATATTAAATGCTGGGGAGAGAGCAGATGAGAGAAAAGATGTAAACGACATACTTATGTAAATCCCTCATAATAAAGCCTGAAACTGTGTAGAAAAGTAAATAATATATGTTATACATGTATATGAAGTATATGTAATTTATATTATTAAATAACATATTTATATATTATTTAAATATTATATTTGTAATATTATGATAATTATACATAGTTATATGTGTAATCTATAATCTATCTATATAGTATATAATACATAATTTAATTATATATTTATAGATATTCCATTTATTATATTATATATTACATATAACATATATTAATATATATTAATGTATAATATTATTATATAATACATAACATTTAAGGTAAAAGAAATGAAAGAAAAATAAAATATTACAAGAAATTAAAATAGCACCTTCTTGGAACCGATCAAGTTAGGAGAGAAAACATGATCTGGGGGCTTCCCTGGTGGCGCAGTGGTTGAGAGTCCGCCTGCCGATGCAGGGGACACGGGTTCGTGACCCGGTCCGGGAAGATCCCACATGCCGCGGAGCGGCTGGGCCCGTGAGCCATGGCCGCTGAGCCTGAGCGACCGGAGCCTGTGCTCCGCAACGGGAGAGGCCACAACAGTGATAGGCCCGTTTACCGCAAAAAGAAAAACAAACAAACAAAAAACATGATCTGATAGATATATATGGAAATCTATGCCCCTCCAAACACACACGCAGACACATATTTGTAAATATGCATATGCATGTGTATAGCACGGTGTATGTGAGTATGTGTGTATGTGTGTGGCTTTCAAGCACACACAGAATGTTTACAAAATGTTCCACTCGTAAGTCGTACTTTAAAGAAGCAGCACGATATACCAATATATTCTTTGACCATAATTCAAAAGAATTAGAAACCAATGGCTTAAAACATCCCATGAAAGTGTTAGGACAGGGCTTCCCTGGTGGCGCAGTGGTTGAGAGTCTGCCTGCCGATGCAGGGGACGCGGGTTCGTGCCCCGGTCCGGGAAGATCCCACGTACCGCGGAGCGGCTGCGCCCGTGAGCCATGGCCGCTGAGCCTGCGCATCCGGAGCCTGTGCTCCGCAACGGGAGAGGCCACAACAGTGAGAGGCCCACGTACCACAAAAAAAAAAGAAGTGTTAGGACATTAAATATGTCTTGTGTGTACACCTTTAAGGTAAAGTAAACTTACAAAATACTTGTCATTCAATGATAATTTAGGCATCAACTATAAACATTTGACAGGTCTAAAGAAATGCTTACAGGGATAATTAAAACTTCAAATACATTTACAAGATAACAAGAAAGATTGGAAATAAATGAGCCATGGAGGCAAATAAAAGACTAGAATGCCAGTAAAACAATAAACACCAAGTGAATAACAAAATCATGTCTGACACAGATGAGTAGAAATCTGTGAAATAGGGAACAAGAAAACAGTTGAGTTAATTATGAAAATGAAACATAATTTATTGAAAAGCTTCGTAATATAAGTGAACATCTGGTAACACTATTCGAGGAAAATCGAGAAATAATGAAAATAAATGAACGAAGGGGGAAATCAGTGTAAGTAATCCTAAATAAAGTAAAAATACAAACAAAGAAAACTAGAATAATATAAGCAATCCTGCTAGAAAACCTAAATTTAAATAGATGTTTGAGAACATACTAATAAAACTTACACACCAATAGATTTAAATAAACTAGCTAAGGACTATTAATAACATGAATCTCCCACATAAAACTCACCAGCCAAGATAATGTTCAGGCAATTTGTAGTACATGCCTTTCTATTGACATTTTGTTCAGAAAATATAAAATGAAAGGAAGGAGCCAATATTTTCGTAAGATTAGTTTAACTTAGGTATCGAAAGCAAACAGGGACTGTGCGAGATCAGAAAACCAAGTCTAGAAAGTGTGGATGAAAAATGTCGCCTGCCATAGCAGTAAACACAGGGTACTGTAGTCATCAAGCCCTCAGCCACCACAGCACAGACCCACGCCCCCCACGCCCCCCCACCCCACCCCCAGCCAACCAAGTTGAGCCCTGAGGGACTCAGGATGGGAAAGAACACGATGCCCGCCCCAGGTAGCTGAGGCGCAGATCAAAGGAATGCTTTCAAGGAGCCCAGACTCTTGCCTCGCCCCACACACAGAAAAGTGGTAAATTCATTAACTTAAGGTGTCTGGTTGTCTTTAATTAACAGTAATCTTTTGATGTTCCAACTGCCTGGATTTTGCTGCAAAAACTCCTCTGCATCCAGGCTCCTCCCCTGCCTCTCTGGAGCAGTCCCTCAGAGCTACCTGAGACACTGTCTAAGAGAAGTCCTCAGAAAGTCCACCGAATAAAACAAAACACAACTCTTAACTTTTAGGTTGGGCATTGTTTTTTCAGTCAACAAAATCAAATCAAATTCAAATAATATTATAAATCAAATTCACTTAAGAATGTACTGATGTAAACATCCTAAGTGAAATATTAACAAACCAAATTTAAGAGAGTACTGGCCGTTTTTTTAAAGTTTGCATTATAATCAAAATGGGGTTGTTTCCAAAATGCGCTAATACAAAATAAATATATTAAATCAGGTGAATAGAAAAAAGAAAAGAGAGAAATCATGTAATCAACTGCAGATATGCCAAGATGTGTTTACAACATTCACTACCTATTTATACTTAAAAAAAACCTTCAACTTAGTAGAAAACTGGAAATCAAAGGTAATTTCTTTTATCTGATAACAGCCATTTGTAAAACATCTCTAGCCAATATCACATTTATTTATCAAAGAGTGTTAGGCTCATTTCCTATGAAATCATGAACAGGGATATAAGTTTGCGCTAATGTAGTTCAATACAACACTGGGTGTCCACGGTCAATGCAATGACACAAGGAATAAAGGCAACAAAAGTATAAATATTCAAAAGGAAGGGAGCAACTGGTCGTTATCTGTGGATAGTTTGAACACTGTTTTGGAAATCACGCACTTTAATAGCTAAGGCACTACAAATAGTAGACAATCCAAAAAGATTGCTCAATATACAATCAACGTACCAAAAGTCAAGACATTCTTTTACACCAGGAGCAGAACATGACATAGAAAATAAGGTAGTATTTACCAAGAAAATAAATAGCCTAACATATAATTTTAATAAAGCTAAATTCAGAATTCAATCAGCAGTGAACTGTGCCAGTTCATGGATGGGACTACATGAATTTGGAAAGGTATCTGTTCTTCTTAAACTAATCTTTCAATTCAATACAGCTCACAACAAACACAGCAGAAGTTTGCAGAATTTGACACATTGATTTTCAATTGTATGTGAAAGAATAAACATCTTACAAAGAGGAAAGAGAACAGTAAAGAAGAAAAAATAGATTATTCCATTTGATTCACATCTTGCTCTACTGCAGGAACTGACTGACGGATGGGACCAAATACAAAACCCATAGGTTGCCCTATGTAGTTTTGGTGGACGTTAGTTTTTATTGCGTTATTTTTGGCAGGCTCTTTTTTTGAAATTTATTCTCTCAGCTTCACAGGGAATCACTCTTGCCTCTGGCCTCCCCTGGGTTCAGCCAAGGCAGATAACAAGCAAGCAATCTGGAGGGCAGGAGAGAGTTCCCTATATATGCAAGACCTCCTGGCAGGTATGCCCAGCACAACCTCAATGGGTATTTGTAACTTCACATAAAGGCTCCCTACTATAGCTAATTCAGGGTTACTGCATGACCCTGTGCTGGTTTCCCTATATCCTGCCCCTAATCTTTTAATATACTCCTTTGCACGTGGGTCATCTTTCCCTATCAGGACCCAGGCTGACACCACAAATCACTGGGAAGGGATACATTGTTTACCTTATATGTTGAAAACACTGGTTCACGATTTGGAGGAAAATAACCCTGGATCCCTACCTCACACCATACATACAAATAAATTCTGTTTAGATTAAAAATGCATGGATCAGGGGGAGGAATTGGGAGATTGGGAATGACACATATACACTACTGATACTATGTATAAAATAGATAACTAATGAGAACATACTGTATAACACAGGGAACTCTCTACTTAATGCTCTGAGGTGACCTAAATGGGAAGGAAATCCAAAAAAGAGGGGATATATGCATATGTATAGGTGATTCATTTTGCTGTACAGTAGAAACTAACACAACACTGTAAAGCAACTATATACTCCAATAAAAATTAATATAAAAAAGGCTAGGACAAACCCTAACACTCCTAGAAAATTAGGCAGGAAAACAATTTTGTGATCTTTGGGGAGATCAGGATTTCTTCAATATGTCCTGCTTCGAAAAAAGGTAAGGGAGAAAAAACATGTCAAGGGTTCGTCACTAAATCGAAACTATTCATCTTTGTTTCAACAAAGGGCATCAGAAATAGGGGTCATGATGGGAGGGAACTGGGGGAAGATATTTGTACTGGAGAAAATTATCGACGGCTGACCTTTTAAACCAGACCATGCTCACCTGTGCGCCTGGCGCCCTGTATGTCTCAGCTGGAGAACCAAGACATGGGTTCATGAAGGCAGGTGTGGCCGGAAGGATACACAGCCGCCTGGCAGGCTCCTCCTATCCCTGGCAGCCTCTCCTGTTTACACCACTGTAAATATTCTCAATACATACTGTGCCACCCTGTCATCGTTTTCTACTCTTGTCATAATAAGAAATAAAACTGAGAAGCCCTGGAGTAGATCATACAGGGGAACTTAAAAAGACTGCAAGTGCAATAGAAAATAATACTATTAAGATGCTTTTACAGAACAATCCACTCTGAATATTACCCCTATCACTAAATATTATCCTATAATGCAATTTTAATGGCTTGTATTCTATGCTTATATTGTATCTATAATTACATAACAAATTCTAGACTGGTAAAAACTGTTGCATCCATTTTATTTTTCTTTTTGCTATCCTAAGCGCTTGGCAATGAAAATCCCATATACCGGCGTGTTTCTGCACATGTCCAAAGACCTCCTGAGAATAAAATTCCTTGTCGTGCAATGTATTCCTGGCACACATTCCTAGCATTTGCTACCTATTGCCATGCTTTCTCCCAGGAAGATTATGACAATGCGCAAACCCTCCGGCACTGCGTGTGTAGGCACTTCACCCTGTCCGCAGCTCATGGGGTTTTACGGGATGGAAGAGGAAATGATTCTGTGAAGTACAACAGCTGCAGACAAAACTGAAGTCCTCCTTCCAGACACAAAAAGAAAACACAGGTCTGATATTTACGCAGAAATTTATGTCTATTTAACAGATAATTAGCATCAGTTATACTTTGCATGCCTCGGTCATTAGCAACTTCAAAGACTTATAGGGATGAATACAACCCTTGCCTGTTGGTAGAGTACTACTTGTTGGTTTAGAAGGGAGGGAAGCAGGTCACCTAATGAAAACAGGAAAGGATGGAGAACAGTTCAAAGGGCAGATAACCTCCCACACAGACAGGAGGTAGCTTTGAGGTCAGAGAGGCAGAGAAGGCATTTTGGAAAGAAGCTTAGTTGAATCCATTTACTGACGTGTGATGTTGCCTGTCTACATTTACAAGCTACACAGACAAACAGGCATCCCTAAGTATACTTGTGCCTCCAAAGCTTTCCATTCACAGGTAGCAGACTGCTTTTTAGCAAGGTCTTTACCTTGTCCTTATTTTTTGCAACGTTTCTCTCTTTCCATTAAATGATAACAGATGGCAAGTGTAGGAGTTGCATCTCTGTGCCTGAAAGAGAACTCTGCTTGCTTTCTGGGTCTCCTTCAAGGGTGGGTGAGAAACTGAAGAAATCTGTCTGTGCGGAGTACTTTGTGGCAAAAATGTATGCTAACATTTCAAGATCCAATGAAAGAGTTCCCTCCCCCCAAAAAAAGCCCACAAAGCAAATATAAAACAAAATCATACACAAACACCCAAGACTGACAATTTTTCAATACTAAAATGTTTAAAAAATCCTATTTGGGGAAGGAACCCAAGTGCCCATCAACACTTGAATGGATGAAAAAGATGTGGACTGTATACAATGGAATATTACTCAGCCATAAAAAACAGTGAAATAATGACATTTGCAGCAACATGGATAGACCCAGAGATAGTAAGTCAGACAAAGACAAATATTATATGATATCACTCATGTGAAATCTAAAAACATGATACAAACGAACGTATTTACAAAGCAGAAATATAGACATAGACATAGAAAACAGTACGGAGGTTCCTCAGAAAACTAAAAATAGAACTTATCACATAATGCAGCAATCCCACTCCTGGGCATATATCCGGACAAAACTCTGCACCCCTAGGTTCACAGCAGCACTATTTACAATGGCCAAGATACAGAAGCAACCTAAATGTCCATCGACAGAGGAATGGATAAAGAAGACGTGGTACATATGTATACAATGGAATACTACTCAGCCATCAAAAAGAATGAAATAATGCCATTTGCAGCAACATGGATGGACCTAGAGATGATCATACTAAGAGAAGTAAGTCAGACAGAGAAAGACAAATATTGTATCACTTCTACAAGGAATCAAAAATATAATACAAATGAGTCTATATACAAAACAGAAACAGACTCACAGACATAGAAGACAAATGTATGGTTATCAAAGGGGGGAGGGATAAATTAGGACTTTGGGATTAACAGATCACACCACTATATATAAAATAGATAAACAACAAGGACCTACTGTATAGCATGGGGAATTCTACTCAGTATCTTTTAATAGCCTATAATGGAGAAGAATGTGAAAAAAGTACACACACACATATACACACACACACACACACACACACACAGCTTTATATATATATAAACCTGAATTACTTTGCTGTACACCTGAAACTAACACAATATTGTAAATCAACTATACTTCAATTTAAAAAAACCTATTTGGGGCTTCCCTGGTGGCGCAGTGGTTGAGAGTCCGCCTGCCGATGCAGGGGACGCGGGTTTGTGCCCCGGTTCCAGGAAGACCCCACGTGCCGCGGAGCGGCTGGGCCCGTGAGCCATGGCCGCTGAGCCTGCGCGTCCGGAGCCTGTGCTCCGCGACGGGAGAGGCCACAACAGTGAGAGGCCCGCGTACCGCAAAAAAAAAAAAAAAAAAAAAAACCTATTTGACTATCAAATGTATGGTATTCAATCTCTATACCAATCGTGAAAAAAGCTTCCTAATCTTTACAATATTCCCCATGCCACATTTGTTTCTAGAAGTGTCCATCTTATAACTGGATTTTGCCTCAGTCCCTCATACAACAGTGTCATTATATTTTACCATATTGAAATTCCACAAGAAACCTTCTGAAATGGAGAAAAGTCCTCAGTGTGAATTCACTGTTGCTGCTGTTGTTAAAGGCCAGACGCTTACCTAAAGCAGACGTGCTGTTGCAACCAAGCTTTCTTTTCATTTTTCAGATTCTGTACCTCAGCTTTTTCCCACTAAACTCTGCTGCTGGTGGCATTAATTCTGTTTCACGCACTGCTAATAAATCACTGCGGCTCCACTCTCCTGGCTCTTCTGTAAATCTGGCAACAATGATGTTAATCGTGCATGAAAAATATATTAAAACCGTAAATCATCGCTATTTTCAAGCAGGATGCGAGTAACAAATCTAAAGTAACAAATCAGTCCCTCTTCCCTTTGTCCGTATTTGGCCAGAGGCCATTATATTAAAAGCACAAAATCACAGGCTGTCTTTCATCAATTAGGCCTTATTGCTCGTTTCTGAATCTAATCAAGAACAATATAAAATGTACCACAAATCCCAGGATAATGAGCACTGACTAATTTTGTTAATGCTGGTGGAAGATTCTCTTTGTATGGTGCATTCTTTGGAGTATTCTGATATGGGGACATTTTTGTACCAGTTGTATATAAAAGGGCCAAAGTATTTCTTTTTGATGTTTCCTGCTAGCTATAATCATGGCACAGAGGAAGGAGCTCTTGGGTAATTCTCTATCACTTCCTAATGGCCACAGCTGAATTCTGCTTTACGTTCCAGGCAATAGTAAATAGATTATTTTTTCTACCAAGGATGAAAGATGGATCTTTTATTTTTAAGTGTACCTATAGGTACACGCCTGCTATAGGTACTCCCTTCGAATCTTGCTACACTGCCCGATGTAGACAGCAGCACAAAAAAAATTCTTATAACCTAACTTGGGAAGCAGAAGCGACCATATATAATACCTACCAATAGACTTTTCTATGCCAAAATTAAAAATAAAAAGTAATTGAGACAACAGTCTCCTATTTTTCTTGTATGCACTCTCTCCTCCTCTAAATGCTCCATGTCTGGATAAAGAAGCTTGGCAAACTAATCATCAGATAAATTAACCCATCCGTCAACTTGCTGGATGGATCATCTAATCCATTCTCGCTTCTCTGATGGTCCCTGGCAATGAGGTGCCACAATGGACACAAGTAAGTCTTTCATGGTCAGAAACTCAGGCATGAGGCCAAGTCAACGACGGGACAGATCACCTCTGCAGAATACATCAAATGACACCATCTAGATGTCAGCTGAGGCCAAGATGAACGAGTGAACAAAGAACAGGCCGTCTGAGTAATTAATCTCCAAATGCAAATCAGAGTTTGTCATCTGACTGCTTAAAAACGTTCCTTCATGGGACTCTGGCTGTCAACAAGCCAATGCCCAAAGAGGACAAAGGAGATCATACGTGAAACACGCCTGCTGTAGTGCCCGGCACTTGTGCACGTGGTCAGGCAACGTTGGGCCCTCTCCCCCCTTTACTGCCCCGCTGGAAATCTACTGCAGGTTGGCTGCAGTCTGCCTCTGGGGGACTTTATCTGACGGATCACACTGTTCTCTGTCGTCAGTGTTTCCCAAGCACTCCAGCAGGTGGGCATCAGGGAGACCCCTAAACGTGCACATTGCACACGACAGAGGATGTCAGTAGTCCTGAGGCTGAGAAGGGCCAATGGCGGGACAAACAGTGGCTGAACGCTGAGATCATAATCACTTTGCCACCACTAACGTTTCAGGAATGTGTGCATTTATCCATGAGGAATATGCACTTGCTAAAAATACTAGACCTACACATATATACTCTGCACACGTAGGTTTCTTTGATGCTGTTGTTCAGTGTTCTGCGACGAAGTTACATGAAGAGTTGTTGCAAAGATGACAAGAATGTGTTCCACCAAGAGCAGAGTGAGGTCTCGCTCCTATATTCCACACTGACATGGTCTCACCTTACTGATGCGGCCCCCGTGCAGAGGGCTGCGGAAGAAATGGGAGACATATATTTATACAGTCACATCTCCCGTGCACCACACGTTAACCCGGGTACAGAGGATGTAGGGATCTCTAAAACGTGAAAGAACAGCGCCCGTTGAATATCCTCTTATCCTCATAGCAACCCCGTATCCAACACACCAGCCCTGGGTTCACTCCTAAAGCTTGCACGTCAAAGTCTGACATCTATTATTTAATCATCTAATCATTTAGAACCAAAAGATGGTATTACTGACGGAGCCGTGGATTATGCATGTTAGAGGTCATGGGAAAATGACACAATGGGTCTATAATCTGTCCATGGTGTGTCTCAGGACATGCAGCTACCCATGCCTGAGGCAGGTTCTGAACACAGACCTCAGCTCCTTGTTCCTTCACGGTCAAGGAGTTCTAAGGAGACCCCTCTGTGTCAACTGTCAGCAGTGGGTGTGACCCCAGTTACCACCTTCCATCTTCCATAGCTTCCGTCCATCACCTGCTAAGCTCCGGATTTGCTGGTGCCAGGGCAGGCATGTGCTGGTTAGACTCCCTGGCTGGATGTGCTAGCCACAGAAGGGCCCCGATGGACTCCAAAAGGATCCACGCTATAGAGCCTGGATGCACAAGCTGTGGTCCAAAAGGAAGAAGAATTCAAGGCAGACTAGTTCTGCTCTCTGCCCTCGACTCTGGTTATAGCCAACTTGCTCCCGTACTTTATATATTATTCGTAAGCGTGTACTTACATGCAATAAATGAAAGCAGGCTACAGTACTTCATTCCATGAATATATCATAAATTACCTCTCACCTGTTTTATTTATCTTTTATTTCCCCTATCACAAATGTAAATTCTTACCCATAAATCTCTAGGCGCATTTTAAAAAATTATTTTGTTAAAATGGACTGCTTGAGGCAGAGCTACTGGTTCAAAAGTTATGGACATTTTTATTCTTTTCACACAACCTGCTATGTTGCTTTTCCAAAAAACATGCTTTTGCATATACCAATTTAGAAAAATGCTTACCAAGAAAAGTCATGCATACACCATAAAACTCTTAAAAGAGAACACAGGCAAAACATTCTCTGACATAAATCATAGCAATGATTTCTTGTATCAGTCTCCCAAGACAAAAGTAACAAGAGCATAAATGAACAAATGGGACCTAATCAAACTTAAAAGCTTTTGCACAGCAAAGGAAATCATCAACAAAACAAAAAGACAACCTACGGAATGGGAGAAAATATTTGCAAACAATGCAACCAGCAAGGGGTTAATGTCCAAAATATACAAACAGCTCACACAACTCAATATCAAAAAAAAAAAAAAAGTAAAAAAAAAAAAAAAAAAATGGGCAGAAGACCCAAGTAAACATTTTTCCAAAGGAGACATACAGATGGCCAACAAGCACATGAAAAGATGCTCAGCATTGCTAGTTATTAGAGAAATGCAAATCAAAACTGCAATGAGGTACTACCTCACACTGGTCAGAATGGCCAAAAAGTCTACAAATAATAAATGCTGGAGAGGGTGTGGAGAAAAGGGAACCCTCCTACACTGTTGGTGAGAATGTAAATTGGTGCAGCCACTGTGGAAAACTAAAAAACTAAAAATAGAACTACCATATGATCCAGCAATCCCACTCCTGGGCTTATATACAGAAAAGAGGAAAACTCTAGTTCGAAAAGATATATGTACCCCAATGTCCACAGCAGCACTTTTTACAACAGCCAAGACATGGAAACAACCCAAGTGCCCATCAACAGACAATCGGTTTAAGGAGATGTGATATATACACACCAACACTGAAATATTACTCAGGCCTCAAGAAGAATGAAATATTGCCATTGGCAGCAACATAGATGGACCTAGAAATGATCGTACTAAGTGTCGTAAGTCAGACAGAGAAAGACAAATATTATATGACATCAATTATATGTGGAATCTAAAAAAATTGTACAAATGAACTTACAAAACATAAACAGACTCAGACATGGAAAACGAACTTATGGTTACCAAAGGGGAAAGGTGAGAGGGACAAATTAGGAGTTTGGGATTAACAGATACAAACTACTATACATAAAATAGATAAACAACAAGGACCTATTGTATAGCACAGGGAACTATATTCAACATCTTGTAATAACCTATAATGGAAAAGGATGTGAAATGTATAAAACGGAATCACTTTGCTGTACACCTGAAAGTAACACAATATCGTAAATCAACAAAAAAAGTCATGCATACACATTACTTTGGGCATAGAATATTGTTTTATTACATCTTTGCTGACATTATAGGTGAAACTGTGTTTTCTTTTATTAAATCACATTTAATTACTCTTAAGAAAATTACATAGGCAAGAGTCAGACAGACTTAAAGCCAAATTCTGGTTTTTTCCTTTTACAAACTGGCCAATTTAGATAAAGTATGAACCACCCCCGGCTTCACTTTCCTCATTTGTGACATGGTATTCTGGAGTGCTATTAGGTGTCCTCACTGATAGAGGATGCCCAAGTTTTAATGCAAAGTGTCTGCTATACAAGCTCACTCACTGAATGCCACCTACTATCACCTTCATTACCACCACCATCAACACCCTCCTCACCTCTCTCACTGTCATTATCATGTCCACCATCACAGTCATCATCACCATGACCACCACCACAATTATCAACACAAAAGCATCATCTTCATTGCCATCACCAACACCACCATCAGTAGCATGAAAACTATGATCATCACCATCACCACCACCATCATCATCACCATCACGGTATCACCATCTCCGTCACCCTCATCTCGTCATCATCACCACCACCATCATCGTTATCAACACCATCATCTTTTTCATTGCTCTCGTCCTCAGCATCACCACCAGTATCACTACCACCAGAATCATCTATTATTATTACGACTGCTACAATTATTATCTATATTTATTCATCTATGGGCTGGTTGTTCACTTTGGTCACTGGGACGTTAGTCTTTTATTTAAACGCATTCGATTTTAAAGATCTACCCAAATAAACCCTTGTTGCATGTCCGTTAATTAAACTGCCTACAGATACAGTTTACAACTAGATCCCCTAGGAAGTCACTTCAAAAAGTTAACCTGGGGTAGGCTATTTGGACCATGGTTTCTTTAACTATTTCATCGTTTTTTCCTATTTTTTTCCTAATGGCAGAAAGGAGTATTTGTTTACACTTGGTTTAGAAATGTGTCAGGTCGAATTTTCTGAGGTCCTTTCTGTGCCTACTATTCATACAATTTCACATATCACGAAACATATGATATTCAAGTAGTGATATAACAGGACTATTATTATTATATATAAACACATCTTGTTCATGACTATTATAGAAAAGATCTTTGTCAGCATCACCTTTGGGGTCATTACAATGCATATTCTTGGGGCCCATCTGTCATCATCGTCTTCAGGGTCATTAAAATGCAGATTCCTGGGGCCCACTCCACCAAGTTAGTGAGCCAGTGGGGGCCTGGATGAAGCCCAGGAATCTGCGTGTGAAAAACTTCCTGGTTAGTTTGGGAACAACTGCTCTGTAGCATGAAACTCTGGACTCTGTCCTGCACGTCTGCGTGTTAACTAGGAGATTCCCAAACGACTTCATGAAGGTATTTCTTTACATCAAAGGTCAGCAAACTTTTTCTATAGAGGACAAGATAATACGTACTTTAGATTTTTAACCTATATGGCCTGTTTTGCAGCTATTCAACCCTGCCACTGTAGTGTGACAGCAGCCACAGAAAATGGGCCAATTATTGGGTGACGTTTTTTGCCGAGAGAGGCAGTAGCAGCCTCTGAGTTATACTGTCCACTCCTGCTTCACGTTTTCTGCAAGGCAGTGAGGTTCTCTTTTAGCGCAATACTTGTCCTTGCTGGGCTTCTCAATTTTCGTAAGAGCACATCTGTCGATATTCTCGGTAGCCCAGTTGATGACAGAGCACGTTGCCGTGCAATTAACTGATCACAGGAGCTGCGCTTCGCGTGCTTGAGCAAAGACTTCCAATTCACTCACTCGGTCTTTTAAACAATGCTCAGCTCAGAGGATCAAATGAACATCAGCCTCTGGGCTGCATCCCTGAACACGTGATTCATGCTCCGCACAGCCATTCGGTCAATCACGTGTCCTTCCAATTCCTCCTTAGCGTATTCTGACCCTGTGAGTCTGGAGCCCGCGTCCCTTTCGATAGTTCCGTATCTCCCCAACTTGCTACGTCATAGCGTCGATTATACCTAGTAGTGATTCCAGTTGGTTGTCCATCTTCTCCTGTGTGTTTGCAAGACAAGGGATGGGACCACATTCAGCAAAGTGGCCTGACAATTAGAAGCTGCCCAATAAGTAATCCACTGAACGCATGAATCCGAGGAAAAACTGTGTATGTGTTAATGTCAGGGCCCGTAGAGTAGGAAATGTTAACAGAGAGTCAGTGATGTAAGGTTACTAGTGGTGCCTCCTTGGATTTACAGAGCTGCAGGAGAACAGAAGACCAGGTTTGACCACCATCCTGAGAAGCCGCCCACCTCAAACCCTCGCAAGAAAAGCTCAATGGGCAGCAAGCAGCAGCGGGGTATGACCTCCTGTGCTTCTTGCAGAATCCCCTAATAGAGAACGGAGGAAATGAACTAACTTGTCAACCAATTTCCCAACAGCCGCCCACCCCCGCCCACTGCAGCTTTTCCGTTAAAGGCTTAGGCTGAAATTCGTTCAAATACAATTTCACTTTCCACCAGATCAACTCCCTAAACTGGCTGATCCTTTAGCAAATCCAACCCTTTAGCTGAAATTTTTTTTTTTCTTTGGCTGCACCAAGCGGCCTGCAGGATCTTAGTCTCCCGACCAAGGACGGAACCCGCGCCCCCAGCAGTGAAAGCGCACAGTGCCAACCACTGGACCACCAGGGAAGTCCCTAGCTGGAACTCTTAAAATAAATGGTGGGCAGATCAGGTTCCACCCTGTCCTAACCCGTCTGCCCCATGTCAGGTCAAGTTTTCCATCTGGAGTTACAGCGTACGTTACCCCTGATTTTGCCATCAGCGAACACATTCCAGACCCAGAAGTGTCTCTGGAGTGTTGATGCCCAATGTGGATCATGACTCAACTTCCTCCTCGGCTGGATGTTCCTGTCACTTTATATTTATGTCACCAAGAGGTTCAGATACTCACAAAACAGCAGTTAACGCCTCATAAGCGAGGTTTCTCATTTTCAAATCTCTAGGTCCTTCTTTTGGCTGAAAAGAAACCAGTCTAGGGAAGGCTTTGCCCCCCTGCTCACTTCCTATTCCATTATGCCATACTACTCTGTCTTGTCTGGTTACTATCCCGAGTATGAGGAATAACAATGAACATCAATGAGTGCTGCTTGTTCAGCATTCGATTTCCCTTTGGAGAACCATCTTTTCTGAATCTACCGTAAGCTAATTTCCTGCTGGACTCACCCATCCCTCTTCCCCATCCAGAAATGTCTACCTAACCCAGGCCATGCCAATCCAAGGGACTCTTGCCTCTAGATATGGAAATTGGTTCAAAGTTGGCCTGTGACCCAAGGTGGGTCAAAGAAGATCATCCCCAGGCCAATACGCTTCTCTGAGTTCAATGGTGACGTCACAGGGAAATGCCGGGGACCATTTTTTGCCACCAAATGAAGACAGCCTCTCTGAGAAGAAAGTCAACATAGAGAAAGAAAGATGGACCCAACCTTTCCGGTGACTAATGGCAATGATTCAGATCTGAGAGCACCACCTCTGAAGCTACAACCACTGCTAGAACTCTCAGTGCGCAGACCCAACGAACCCCTTTTTCCCCTTAAGTGAACTGAACTTGAATTTACTTCACGTGCCATCTAAACATTTCTAAGTAATAACCAGTTTGATGACCTCAAAATCCACATCCCTCCAACCAGTGGGACTTGAGTTATAATTTGGCCAAGTTTTGAAATCCATTTATTTTTCCTATCACGTTTGCATCCATTATTGAACGCTTCACATAAAATGAGCACACACCTAAATGGCTTACAGCAATCTATTTTTTTTTTTAATCACAGTTTCTGTGTATCAGGAGTCCAGGTACAGCTTCACTGGGTTCTCTGTTTGAGCATCTCTCATGAGGCTTCAAACGAAGGCGTTGGCCAGAGCTGGGGTCTCTTCTGAAATCCGAGTGACCGGGCAAGATCAGATTCCAAGCTCATGGTTGGATTCAGTTCTTTGCAGCCTGTTGAACTGCGGGCTTCAGTTCCTTGCTGGCTGTCGAGCAGACGCAGCCTTCCGTTTCCTTCCATGGGGATCTTTCCGACATGGCAGTTTATTCCAACGAAGCATGAAAACCAAAAAGGCAACAGAAATGATCTGCTAGTAAGACATAAATTCCAAGCCAGTGCCATGTAATCACGGCACTGACATCCTATCCCCTCCATCGTGTCCCATTGTGTCCCATTGGTTACAGGGAAGTCCTATGTCCTGCCCACCCGCAAGTAGAGGGAACTCCACGAGGGCATGACTACCAGGACACCGGGGTAACGCGAGGCCTTGCTGAGTCAGTCCACCACACACGTCTACACCAAGTGGTGGTGATGCCTGGAACTTTCCAGGGAAAGATGAGAACACTTAGGGCCCGACAGATATGGACTGAGATGTCTCAGAGGGAAGAGCTGGGCCTGCTGATAGCCTGAAGTTGATTCTCAAAGAAGAGAAGGAAGTATAGGATGCAGTAGTAGGATGAGTCCTCTCAGGAACGAGAGTTCAGTAGAAGGACGTCACATTCATTTTCTGGATCATTAATGCATAGAATCTTCCATGTGGAAAACCACTGCCTTGGGGGATGGGAAGCCAAGATGTTCTTCCCTGGTGAGGAGAGGGGGAGAAGACATCCAGGAGACCACGAGGGTGTCAGAAGAGCTTCCCAAAGACAGAGACGGTTTTAGGAACCGTGAACGTGGACGACAGCTGTTCTAGCTTCTTCTGGCCGAGGCAGGAGGTAAAGACAGAAAACAAAAAGTCCACGTTGTATTAAGATTGCTAGCACTATTGGGACAAATGACTGCCAACTGGGTGGCTTAAATCAACAGAAATTTAAAGGTCACACTGTACTGCAGGACAGACATCCAATATTAAGGAGTCAACAGGGCTGGTTCCCTCTGTAGGCTCTCAGGGAGACTCTGTTCCTTGCCTGTGTCTCAGCTCTGAGTTTTTGGTGTTTTTCATCAATCCTTGGTGGGTTTGGGCTTGGAGGTGCATCTCTCCAATCTCTGCGTCTCTGCCTCCATCTTCCCGTGGTCTCCTCCCTGGGAATCTCTGCTGTCTTCATTCTGTTCTCCTCTTCCCCCCTCTACTCCCTCTTCCTTCTCCTCCTCCTTTTTCTCCTCCTTCTTCCAATTTAAGCACTCAATACCTATTTATTAAATTCACCATTTGGTCACAGTGCAGCTGTGAACACCTGTGCTAAGATTCTAAGATCCAGTCTCTTACTTTTAAGAGCCTTTTTCCCAAGAGAGACAAGAAGGGCAAAGTGTTCTTGGTGATGTGTTTGACTATCTTTCCTAGGAAGGAAAGATTTAGTTTCTTTCTGACACGTTGAGGAAAACTCCACTTGGATTCCACGGGCGAAGCTTCACAGAGAAGGTATGGCTTCCCGGAAGTTTGTTTTTTCTTTTTATGGAGTCCTAGACATGAAAGAAGTGAGACTTACAGGGCTCTTTTTCTTCTTCTCCCACTCCCAACACCCACCTCTGGTAACCATCAATCTGTTCTCAGTAACTATGAGCTTGGCTTTTCTGTTTTTTGTGGAGTTTTGAGGGGGGGGGTTAGATTTCACATATAAGGGAAAAATACAGTATTTGTCCTTGTCTGACTTACTTCATTTAGCATAATGCCATTGAGATCTGTCCACATTGTTGCAAATGGCAGGATTTCCTTCTTTTAATGGCTGAGTAATATTCCACTGTATATATAGCACATCTTCTTTATCCACTCATCCATCAATGAGCACTAGATTGTCTCCATACCGTGGCTATTGTAAATAGTGCTGCAATGAGCATGGGAGTGCAGATATCTTTCCAAGTTAGTATTTTTGCTTTCTTTGGATAAATACCCAGAAGTGGGTTTGCTGGATCACATGGCAGTTCTATTTGATTTTTTTAAGGACCCTGCATACTGTTCTCCATAGTGGCTGCACCAATTTACATTCCCACCAACAGTGCAGGAGGGCTCCCTTTTCTCCACGCCCTCGCCAACACTTTGTCTTTTCAATAGTAGCCGTTCTAACAGGTGTGAAGCGATATCTCGCAGTTCTGATTTGCATTTCCTTGATGATTAATGATGTTGACCATCTTTTCAAGTACCTGTTGGCCATCTCTATGTCTTCTTCAGAAAAGGTCTATTCAGATCTTCTGCCCATTTTTAAACTGAACTTTTTTTTTTTTTTTTTTTAACAAATATGGTGTCTTAAAAGGACACCAGTCATAAGGACACCAGTCTTAATAAGGACACCAGTCATAATAGATTTAGGGTCCTGGTTAATACAGTATGACCTCATCTTACCTTGATTACATTTGCAAAAGCCCTATTTTCAAATAAGGTGACATTCATAAGTACTGGTGGGGGGGTGGTTAGAACTTCAACATATCTTTTGGCGGGGGACACAGTTCTACCCGTAACTCAGGTCAAGTCAGAGCCTGTGACAAGAGAAAAGTCTGAAGACTACATACCCGTGGCATGGTCTGTAAAAGTCTTTAAAAGATTCCGACTGGTATTCTGCAGTCTTAGAATAACCATTTCATATCTCACAAGCCCCCAGATTCCTCACAGCACCTTCTCATAGCTGGTCTAATTTAAATCATGAACACAGTAAGAATAAAAACAACGACACAATCTTCATTTGAAGAAAATGCTAGCGGAAGTTCATTTCCGCCTAAGTCTAGAGAAAGGCATATGAGATGTTGAACTCTTTTCCAACCTGTGAACTTTAATTAATTTCTTGGAAATGATTCTACCTCCATTAAATCAAATTATAGATGATTGCGTTTATTTTTTTTAATTTATTTTTGGCTGCGTTGGGTCTTTGTTGCTGCACACGGGCTTTCTCTAGTTGCGGCGAGCGGGGGCTACTCTTCGTTGAGGTGCGCGGGCTTCTCATTGCGGTGGCTTCTCTTGTTGCGGAGCACGGGCTCTAGGCGCACGGGCTTCAGCAGTTGTGGCAATGTGGGCTCAGTAGTTGTGGCTCGCAGGCTCTAGAGTACAGGCTCAGTAGTTGTGGTGTCCAGGCTTAGGTGCTCTGTGGCATGTGGGATCTTCCCGGACCAGGACTCGAACCCATGTCCCCTGTGCTGGCAGGCAGACTCCCAACCACTGCACCACCAAGGAAGCCCAAGACGACTGCATTTAAAATCAGGCAACCTATGGCGTTCCCCAAACTAGGAACCCATTACTGTGTTGGCCATTCCGTCACAATTTTCCACCTCCTTCCTTTGTAACACCTCTGGGACTTTGTATTTCAGGGAAACATGCAGTAAAGAGATTTTGGCTGGGCTGCAACTGGTAATTCTTGTGCAGGCGACGCCCTGTGAGAAAATCCAAGCCTCAGCTGCAAATTTCTTCATCCTGGTGCATGCGATTCGTTTGCTGTAGGAAGCAGAGGGATCGTATTTTCTTTCACGTTCTAAGTCATACTGTAAAATATATTATTGTTTTCTAAAAAAATTATGAAAACATGCAGTTTCAGGTTCAATATACATGAGCCAAGAGCTGAAGGCATTTGCCAAAGAAAAAAACTAACATGAACTCCAGGTATATACAACACATATCATGATTCGAGAGCAAATGCATGCCTATGGGTTGACATCGGCAATAATTCTTGGTACCAAGACATCCACCTAAGAGTAAGACACTCAATTGATAGGCTCCCCACAGTTGGCTAGGGAAGAGGATGAGAGGGTCCTAAAGGCATCTGCAGGAGGTGGAACACAGTATCTTGGCTTCAATGATTTCCAAAGCAAGAGGCTGGGAGAGGAAGGAATCCAGTTGGCTTTCCTTTAGCTCTGTTGGTAGAGATGGCACATGGACAGATCACCAGCCCTTTCCAACGGTGAAAGGAACTCCCTTACAAACCTGCAAACGTCTTCATCGGCCACCTCCAAAAAGGGCTGCATGTCCAGGAACTGTCCGTCGTCCATTTGATCCATACATTTAAGTAGATGGTTCATTAAGTTCACAAATGCTTTCAAAGGTTTACAGTCTCCTGGGGGTATAGCCTTGTAAAATGATTGGAGTGAAGCTCTAGGAATACGGAGAAGGATGTTTCACCTCTGCTTACGGCTTCAGGGGGTTAATGACCAGAGGAATACTGCATTGAGAAAGTCTGGGTGAAATGGGTCCCACAGCTCCTTCTATGTGGAAGATTTCACAATTCTGTGATTTATGTGCTAGTTGATGCCATCACTCACCCCCAGGTAATATGATGATTGGGTAGTAGGATATTCAAGGTACCACAATCCCTTTCTTTGAAAAAATTGCATGAGATGCAAACATCCTTGTACAATGTGCTACAGTGGAATCTGATCTCATTATCTGATTTAAACTCAGAAGGAAATATCTAATCTAAGCTAATATGTTTTTACCAGTGTAATTTTCTTAGGGAAGATACAGTTTTCTAAGGTTTAATACTCTATTTTTAAATCTAAACTACTTTTTTAAAACACACAAAATATTATAGCAATATCACATTAGCTATCCAGAGGTACACATTATAAAATATAGAGTTACGAAAGTATTTCACTAGGTAAAAATTGGGGGGACGCAGTAAAGCTTTTAATGATTTTTTAAAAAAAATTCCAGGCGATAAGTACATCTGACTTTGGTAAGAAAGGAACCTCGTGTTCCTTGATTTAACTTTATTGCAGTCTGTTGAGAAGAAAAATATGCATTAGCATTCCTTTGGATGGAATTCCATTTATGAATCCTCCAATGTCGAAAATATAACAATGCAAAAAACACCCAAGTGAGTACTCTGCATGTTAAACTATACCATCAAAGCACCTTCCTATAGTTCTGTCATGATTTTATCCCTCCCTCTTTCCCCATTTTATTCTTTTTATGTCTTGGTCCATCTAGAGAAGCAACATTTAATAAGCTTCATTTTGGGGGATTCAGAAAGCCCTTCTTCATTCCACAACACAGGAGTATATGCCTTGGATATTCATCTCAAGATTGGTGGAAACCTTTCCATCATGGCTCCTCAATGGAAAACATAACTTTCAAACTGTTTTCTTTTTTCTTTTTTTTTTTTTTCGTGGAAACGTAAAGCATTCCCTGCTTGAATTCACTGCGCCAACTGATCCGTTTCTGAAATTTTAGTTTTTGTTCGGACTCATTTACTTTCCCGTCAAAGGGCTTACATTTCTTTACATCACCTCTTGGACTTACCCAAAGCCCTGCATATGTTAAATGCAAATAGTGATTTATCAATATTCTTCAATGAATCACCTAAAAAAGGTTGTAAAGAGAATAAGGAATGGAGGAGAGAAGAAAACACACAAAGAATCAGAGTTGGGACCTGGAGATCCATCGACTATCTGGCTGGGGTTAGAACTACAGTGAACACATGGGATGTGTAGATAGGGTAGATGGGATGTCAGGTGAATACGCTCATTTTTTGATGGAATGATGGATTATGTCATGTCGTAAAACAGACAGAACAGAACATTGCTCAGAGCATACATTTTAAAGAAAACTGATAGGAGTGTTTCGGAACATGTAATTTTCAGATTGTGTCAAAACCAACTACGAAAGCTCCTTTGCTTGAGACAAATCAATACTTGCAGTGTTCCTCTCTTTCTGATGGGAACACACACTCTTCCCCAGGGCAAACTTGACTATTGTACACACAATCACATTCACAATGGACGAGAGACCACCTTGATTAAGGAAACTTCAGAGTGCCTGGAATTCAGAAAGGACAGCAGAGTCTTGTCATCTCCATGTGCTTTTTGGCTTTTTCCAGAAAATTGTAACACACTGGATCTTAAGGGAATCACGGATGTTTTTTCCTGTGGGCTTTCTTCCAACATCCTACACACAAACACAGCCACGCAGACACACACACACACACACACACACACACACACACTACAAACTATATACCAATGCCAGTCATCACCTCTCAAAATAATCAGACATGTGAAATCTAACCAGAAAAATTCTTTTCATTTTTTTTTCTCTGTTTCCAATTGTGGAAACTCACTTTGCCAAGCTTAAATAGAATATTCGATTGAATTAATAAGACAGAGACTACCGTGTCTCTCGTCTTCATTTTGTCTTAACAAGTGGTTAGCACATGAATAGATCACTCTTTTTCAGACTCTCTCTCTGCCTTGGTTGCCTGTGAGTTCCTGGATGATTTGTAGGTCTGATTTATTTATGCAGGGCTGCTGAAGACAGCCTGGTTTAGGAAAACCAAACAACAGACTAGATAGACAGGAGCCTACTCCCCATCTGGGCACTCAAGGAACTTCAGTGCTCGAATGACAGATACTGTAATGAGATGAACACTGAATTACCCAAAAATTAAAGTTATAAGAACATACTAATTTTTTTCTATTTTATAATCATTTCTTACACAGTAGCTTACTCCAAAATCACTATAACCCTGATATTCACAGGAAGTACAGTACTGTTGTTATTCATAACTGAGGTCACTCAACGTTAAAAAGGTTGACGGCTTTGCCAAGACAGTAAGCCAAAGAAACAACAGTGTCCAAACCAGCAGTGTCCTTGGCAACAAATGAAGCTATTACATGTCCTGGGGGCGAGACTGCACGAGTAAATAAGGAGGAGATTTCTGGACACCGATACATACTCTAGCAGACTAACTGCACCTCAACTTTCTATCTTGAACAGTTTGTTTGCGACGTTTATAATACGCATGCATAGCAAAGGTTTTTTTTTAATACATCCTACGTCATTTGGACTTGTTCTAATTGTGAAAAAAATTACAAATTGCTAATGGAATTGAGTTAAAACTCTTGTTTTGGAAAATGACAAGTGTAAGGGGAAATTCTCTTCTTTACACAACAGTTTTTCTGAATTACTCTAACAAGTATAAGGCCCATTGACCAAACAGCATTATTCATAATATATATAATTTCTAAACCCACCACAGGATTATTTTTCTATTGGTGAATCTCTTAAGCTGGGAGAGAAACACATGTTGTCAGAAATCTACTCTAGTTTAACCGTGTTCACAAAATACTAAATTCTTTTCAATTAATCCTCGTCAGGGAGATACTTATTAAATAATCTTTCCTAATTATCTTCACTTACAAGCCACGTCTACACGGCATCAGAAATCCCCCCTGACAGATGAAAATGGGAATCATTTAATGATTTTCACATAGCTGCATGCTGATGTGGATTGGCTAAAACATCTTTCTCACTGTGTTAACTTGGTCAGCTTTTAGGTTTTGCCGCTAAAACTAAACTTTGCCACTCTGCCTACAACTGAACTAGACTTTGCCACTCTGAATACAACCGAACTATTTGTGACGTGATGAAAAGAGAAAGGCAATTAATTTTTCCGTTATCTCACAGAAAAAAATAGTGCTATTGTCGTTGGATGTTCTCAGATCCTCTTCCAAGAAATGAATTTTAATGCTTTCTTGATGATTAATTTCTGTACTTCAAACAGGATGCTAAAAAATCCATTTGACAACTCAGGCTAAAAAAGATAAAGCTTAGGAATAAAGCAGAACAAGATAATACTCTGCTCTTTAAAAAAAAATGCCATTCCTGAAATAATGCCATTTGCAGTGACATGGTTGGGGCGAGAGATTCTCATACTAAGTGAAGTCAGTCAGACAGAGACAAATATGATATCACCTATATGTGGAATGTAAAATACGACACAAATGACCTTATCTACAAAACAGAAACAGACTCACAGAGAGAACAGACTTGTGGTGGCCAAGGGGGAGGGGGATGGAGGAGGGATGGTCTGGGAGTTTGGGGTTAGCAGATGGAAGCTATCATATATAGAATGGATAAACAACAAGGTCCTACTTTAGAGCACAGAGAACTATATTCAGTATCCTGTGATAAACCAAATGGAAATGAATATGAAAAAGAATATATATATATAACTGAGTCACTTTGCTGTAATGGCGGAAATTAACACAACATTGTAAATCAACTATACCTTCTATTTTAAAAATGTCACTCCTCAAAATTCCCTTTTGTTAAAGCCATACTGGGAACTGTCAGAAGTGATGGATGCTTGGTCCTGTTTCTTAAGCTGACCCCTCCAATACTATAGTAATTACTTATGTTATAGACAATACACATTTATTATGTACTGGACATTATATTAGACCAATATGCATATGCAAATTAGCTGAAAAGTTCTGGTTCTCTTTTCTACTATTAACTATGCTCCACCAACATCAGATTACAGAGTCATTATAGGTACAAGATACTAGACAAAGCACTTCATATGGATTAATACCTAAAATCTCCCAGCTCATCTTTATTTTACACACAAGGAAACTGAGGCATGTACTGGCCAAGGAACTTGTCCATAATCACTCAACTGGTAAGGGAACAGGCTGGCATTTGCCCCCTGGCAGGCAAGTTCCTGACCAATCCTCCAACCTGAGCTGAAGGAGTGAACTGAATTGACGTTAGAAAGGGTACAGAAAACGTGTCTGCACCCCTCATGTTCATAGGGGTTCATAGGTTGTTTCCAAGCAATGGACACAACCTAAGTGTCCAACTATGCATGGACAGGTAAAGAATTTGTGGTGTAGATACATAATGGAATATCACTGAGCCATAAAAAAAGGAAATTCCTGCTATTTCTGGCAACGTGGATGGACCCTGATGGCATCACGCTAAGTGAAGTTAGGAAATGGCAAACACTGTATTCACTTCTATGTGGAATCTACACAAAAAACACATGATATCATTTACACGTAGAATCTTAAAACTATATTACAAATGAACTTATTTACGAAACAGAAACAGTCACAGAGGTAGAAAACAAACTCATGGTTACCAACAAGGGGGAAAGCGGGGGAGGGGTAAATTGGGAGATTGGGATTGACGTATACACAAATATATATATAACAGATAACTAATAAGGACCTGCTGTAGAGCACGGGGAACTCTACTCAATACTCTGTAATGGCCTCTATGGGAAAAGAATCTAAGAAAGAGTGGATCTATGTATATGGATAACTGACTCACGCTGCTACACACCTGAAACTAACACAACATTGTAAGTCAGCTATACTCCAATAAAAAATGGATTGAAAAAATAAACGAAAAACGAACAAAACCACCCAACTCGTAGAAAAAGAGATCAGATTTGTTGCAGCCAAAGGTGGGGGTAGAGGAATGGGGGATTGAATGAAGGTGGTCGACAGGTACAGACATCCAGTTCCACGACAAGTACTAGGGGTATAATGTATAGTGCCGGTGACTCTAGCCACCACTGCTCTATGAGACACAGCAAAGTTGCAAAGAAAGTAAATCCTAAGACTTCTCATCATGAGGAAAACAACTTTTCCTTTTTTTCCTTTTTCTCGTACCTGTATGAGAGGACGTATGTTAGCTGAAACTACTGTGATCGTTTCACAATATGCGGAAACCATACCATCATGCTGTCCCCCTTAAAACTGTACAGCAATGGATGTCAACTATATCTCAATAAAACCGGGGGGCGGGTAAGAATTAACTGACATTCTGTCAAATACATTCATCAATAAATTATTTTTTTAAAGGATAGAGAATCACTTTCCCCATAACAGATCAGATCTTGAGGTCTAGAGGGAAGGAATGGGGAGCCCAAAAGATTTTGCTAACACAGAAGAAGACATTTAGAGGTACAGCTGCCTTCCTGAGGGACATTTTGCAGAGACAGATGAGAAAAGATGACCATTTGGATGTTTTGCTCTATGCCATTCACTGACACCTACTCTGGACATCTGTTTTAGATGCCTGGGAAATCTTAAATACTCCTTCATTATGTTCCTGTGTAAAATCAGTGAATCTTTTGAATATGACATTTAGTAAGAGCTGCCATAAATCTGTTCTAAAACGAGGAACCAAAAGTTGGGTGTCTACTTTCTACAGGTTAAACCTCAGATCTGCAAAATATCCACCCACCAACGGGAACCAACTCTGTCTCCTTGATATATATAAGGGAAAGCAGCACATGTTAACGACCCACTGTTAAAATGAGTGTGTGGGTTGCTTGTTTTTTAACCAGTTATTCTGGAGGTCGAAAGGGTAACAAACGAATTAGCATCTCAGAATGGGGAGCAACTCAGAAAGCTTAGAACAACTCTTCAGTGCTGTGTATGTTGCTTTCAATTACGGTATTTATATTAAAGGCCGGCAAAACTCTATGAGCTTCCGTTGCCGCTGTGACAAATTGCCACCAATGTTGCGGCTTCGAGCGGCAGATGTTCAGGATCTTCGAGTTCTGAAGGTCAGAGTTCCACTGGGCTAAAACTCAGGGGTGGGCAGGGCTGTGCTTCTCTCTGGGGCTCAAGGAGAGAACCCATCTCTTGCCTTTTCCAGCTTCGACAGGCTTCAGGGTTCCTCAACTCTTGGTTTCGCCTTGTCCTCAAAGGCAGCAATGGCCACTGTGCCTTTTTTCCATTGCTTCCCTCTGGCCCTCATCACCTTTTCTGCTTCCTTATTCACAACAAAGCGTCTTTGTTATTAAATATGGACCCACCCAGATAAACCAGAATATATTCCCTCCATCTTAAAGTCAATGGATAAGCAAATACCATAACCATAGGGACAGAGTAAAGGGACAAAGTAGGTAATTTAATAGTTAATCCCACTAGGGGATTGTACATAAAGGAAAAAGTATGGGAGACCCCGTAAGTTAATGATCATTCAAGAAAGCAGGCGTGCTGAGCCACAAAGCCAAGCAGCCTTATTAGCAACAAAACCATGCAACAGAAGTACAGGACATGCCCCAAAACAATAAAAAAAAATGGTGGTATGAGACCCACATCCTGCCCAGTGAGCTCAGTAAGTTAATACCCCTAGGACATGCTCTCTGCACACATAAAAAGCAATAATTTATGAAACGGTGACATTTCAAAGTGAAAGACCCTCACTGTACTGAGACCTGAAATAATTCTTCCATGTGCCATGACAGTCCCAGCTTGACCATGTGGGGGGACAAGAAAACTCCCCTGCCTGATGTGGTGGACAAGCTAAGGACGGAAGCCTGACGTCTACCCAAGAATGAGGAAGAGGGTGGTCTTCTCCCCTTCCCCACTTTTCCTTTGATTATAAAACTGCAGCCCAGGGATTCCCTGGTGGCGCAGTGGTTGAGAATCCGCCTGCCGATGCAGGGGATGCGGGTTCGTGCCCCGATCCAGGAAGATCCCACGTGCCGCAGAGCAGCTGGGCCCGTAAGCCATGGCCGCTGAACCTGTGCATCCAGAGCCTGTGCTCCGCAACGAGAGAGGCCACAACAGTGAGAGGCCCGCGTACCACCAAAAAAAAAAAAAAAAAAACTGCAGCCCACTAAGTTCTCAGTGGCTCATGGCACCCTCTCGCCTACCTTCTTGTAAGCCTCACAAGTGTCCTATTCTAATAAATCACTTCTTATCTATCACTTTGCCTCTCACTGAATTCCTTTTTTTTTCTTTTTAATATTTATTTATTTATTTGGCTGTTCTGGGTCTTAGTTGTAGAATGCAGGATCTAGTTCCCTGACCAGGGATTGAACCCGGGCTCCCTGCATTGGGAGCACGGACTCTTAACCACTAGACCACCAGGGAAGTCTCTCACTGAATTCTTTCTACACTGAGACATATAGAACCGGAGCTCCTCAGAGCCCGCCAGAAAATGCCACCTCGCGGTTTCAATTCCATCAGCAACCTTCATCCCCTTGGCCCTGTATGGTAACATATTCAAAGGTTCCAGGGATTAGGACGTGCCCTTCTTTGGAGAAGGCATTGTTCTGCCTACAACAAGTCTCTGTGTGTCTCTCGAAATTAAGCATGCTTGCCTCTGTTGCCATGCCAACATGTGAAGCTTGACTAGCACAGGATAGGAACTCAGAACTACCATTGGTAGGGAAGTCAGATGGCCACACCGTTGGATGAATGCATCACGACAAACCTGAAAAAACTAATGGAGCACCAGAGTGGAATACTGAATTCCAAATAGCCAATATGGCTGTGCACACATTTAATGAAATGCACTGTTATGAATTAAGATATGCCCTAAAGCAAGGTCTTCGGAGACATCAGCACGACGCCGTAATTTCCATGTGTTATTGTACAAGTGGGGTTTATTCATTTAGCAATAACCAATAATTAAATATCTAAACCTCCATGTTGATTCACAAATGGATGCAAATCATCTCTTTTTAAACCTTCAAAACTCCTGACCCAATAGGCTGTGATTTTCTGTTTCTGCAAACACACGGGCATATAGCTTCCCTCGCCGGCAAAATTCCATTATGTATCTATTGTAGGGAGATCAAAGTTACCTATTCAGCCCCTATTAGATTTCTGATTCTCCCGCCAAGATGCTGTGAGGTATCGTGTGCCAGAGTGCTCTAAAAAGCCCAGAGGAATCAACAGGTAGCAGTGCCTTTATTCTTAAATTTAGATTGCTTCTCTATTAGGCAGCTTTTTTCGCGTGTTCCTATTCCCAAATTCCTATTCAGTCCTGAACCACAAAGAAACGGCCGAATCGTTTACGGGGTCAATCCACACAACTGCACATCTATGGGTCTGTCATCAAGGAAGCTACTGATTTGTCTTCCTGGGCGGTGTAACTGCTTCTCAGAAGCAGGCCTTCTATGTGAAGTGTCCTTGTTTGGAAGGTGAACGCTATAAAGTCACCGGTTCAGAGACACCAGCATATCAAATTTATGATGAAAGCAATTTTATTTTATTTTTCTTTTATTTTTCTTTCTTTTTTCTTTTCTTTTCTTTCTTATTTTTCTTTTATTTTTCTTTTAAAGGTTTTTTGTTTGATGTGGACCGTTTTTTAACATCTTTATTGAATTTGTTACAATATTGCTTCTGTTTTATGTTTGTTCGTTTGGTTTTCTTTTTTGGCCATGAGGCACGTGGGATCATAGCTCCCTGACCAGGGATCAAACCGCACCCCCTGCATTGGAAGGCAAAGTCTTAACCACTGGCCCGCCAGGGAAGTCCCATGAAAGCAATTTTAATCCTTTACCCTGTTTTGTTTCCACCACCCTGTCTTTGCTTCTTTGTATTCCTTTCTTTGAATAGTTCATGATAAGGAAGACCATGACCCAGGTGGCTTTGAACTGAGAACTCTAATTGGTTTGGGTGGGGTTATCCATCCTCTTACATATGCACCAAGCAGCTACTGAGCACTACGGCAGCTCAGCGCAGGGCATGGAAGTAAGGCGTCCAGTGTCGGTTTAACCCCTTGAACCCTATTCAAGACCTAGACTTTACAAGGTAATTGTGAGATCTGTCACCATCGTGACAATAGTCACATGCCAGACACTACTAACGTAAGGAAACTCAACCCTTTCACTTTCTCTGGGCATTCCTTGTCATCTCCCTAACAGACTGCCCCCATCCCGGTTTCTCGAGAAAGGTACCCACGCCACCTCTTTGCATCTGCACGGAGAAAGAACGATATGGCAGATGCGATCCGACTTTGGGTATCACTGAATAATGTCATCATTTATGGCAGACTTTCAGCCAAAGCTCACTGACAAACATCTCCCAAGGATTAAAGGTAAAAAAAGGAAAAGAAATGTCTGCATGAAAGTTACCAAGGACAAGGACACACTTCAGTTTCTATAGTAGACAGTGGTGGCTATGATTCCTCTCAATTACTTTTTTTTAAGTTCCAGGAAGATTTCATTCTATGTTTTTCCTTCTCCTTGTATAAAAAAGAGCACATGCAAACAAGAAATGAGAAACGGACTTTCATTGTAGACGAACTTGAGTCTGGCTGGTCTTTAGCAAACATTTTAATTTAAGGTCTACTTGAACAAGGAGGTATCCAAGTTTTACTAGTATTGGATTAAGTTAATATATGGAACATGACTGTTTTCACAGATTTTCACTGTTGTGTTATCCAAAAGAAAAGGGGCATTTTGTTCAAGCAAGAAAATCATTTTTCTAACGTAGTTCGAATCATCTGACGACACACATTTGCCATTTGATTGCAGTGGATATTGGCAGGAAATGAAGTCCAAATTTATATCAACAACATGGATTCTAAACAATCAAGTCCAATGGTTTTATCAAATATCCCTTGCTTGTGTATTTAAAACAATCCCTTTAAGACTCAAAAAGTGCTAATATCTTAAGGCATTAGAGCCAAAGGAACCATTCCTTGTATAATCTTCAGGCGCTCACTTCAGCATGCAAATGTTCTTAATTCTATTAGTTTCTCTAGATCCATTCCTTTACAGATGATTCAGGTATGACATAGAACACTATATGCTCAGACTGGTAATCACCTGCAAATAAAGGCTACAGCAATGCTAAAAAGGCAATACATGGAAAGAATTAAGTCATTAATTATGGTACTCTCCATCGATTAGACACTGCGTCAATTCAAGTTGAACAAGTGGTACGTTACTGAGATAACTGAATATGAAAAAAAAAATGGTTATAGAAAATATCACACACAGGACATTATATTGGCAAATCTGAGGCTGAGCGAGCAGGTGTTTTCTGTTTAGAATAAGTACTTACCATCCTCCGTGGGCACATAGATATTCAAATAAAGGCAGTCTTCATTCTGATCTTGAACGTAGGTCATCAGAGTATCCAGATTGGCAGTAAACCAGATGGGCAGCATGTCATGCAAGAGAGACCGCTCATCCAGGTGCTGGGGGCACACGGCAGCAAACTGAGTGGCGTTCCGAACCCCAGTCCACGAGGAGGGGGGTTCCGGGGGCTGAAACCGCCTTTCCCCAGTAGGAGGCGAGGCATAAGGGACCCCCAAGTATTGCTCCACTGGACCCAAAATCTCATTGGGCAGCGGTGTTCTCAAGCCCCGGATTTTGCCATAATTGGTGTTGACCACAGGATACTGCGCCTGGCTGTCGATGAGCGTGAACTTGATGGCCAGGGCGGTGATCCACAGCAGGACGTTGGAGTTCACCATGACACAGACGGGGGTGAAGACCAGCGGAAGCCATAACAGTCCCTGGGGTCTCGACATGGTTCACCACCACATCCGCGGGCGCCCGTGCGATGCAACTCCAAGCAAAGCAAGCCGTGAAGGGAGCCTGCAGAGAGAGACGGCTTTCCAGGGACCAAGACCCTGGAGAGGGGAAGGGCTTGCTAGGAAGCCTCTCTGATGGGTCATAGACAGAGCCCAAGGTTAACAACAAACCCGGCGGTCTTCTCGGCAGCCCATTACGGGACAGCAGCCCTCTCTTAATCCTGGTGCCGAATTCCAGCCCGTGCGAGGCTCCAAGGAAGCGGTGACCATCCAACACCTCCCCGGGGCAGCGATCACTTAGGAGACCTCCAAGGCAGAGCGGTCAGCCTAATGGGAGAAAAAAGCAGACAAGGCTAAGGAAGGCAAGACTGCCACCAATGGCGTTTGCTGTGTCTTCCATGCAACCCTCAACATCACGCAAGGAAATTCTCATTCACCGATGAATTTGTAGAGCGGCATCTGCGGGCAGTAGAATTTCGCCAGACAATCACTTGTCTTAATTTCTACAGTGAGTCCCATCAGCGAGAACGATGCCAATACTCCGGAAACATTCAAGTCTTTGTTGAATGAACAAACAGACTGCCGAAAGTTACACACATTGCACAGATAACTGTACTGATGTCTCCAAATTGCACTATTATTGATAATATTAGCCCAGCAATGGATAGGCACTCCCAAAACACTGTTTCTCAGATGTTTAAGAAAACTGTCACTTTATATATAAAATAAACAAGGACCTACTGTATAGCACAGGGAACTATACTCGGTATTTTGTAATAACCTATATGGGAAAAGAATGGATATAGGTATATGTTTAATTGAATCACTGTGCTGTATACCTGAAACTCAACATTGCAAATCAACTATACTCCAATATAAAGTAAATATATTTCCTCCCATTCTGAGGGTTGTCTTTTCGTCTTGTTTATGGTTTCCTTTGCTGTGCAAATCCTTATAAGCTTAATTAGGTCCCATTTGTTTATTTTTGTTTTTATTTTCATTACCCTAGGAGGTGGGTCAAACAAGGTATCACTGTGATTTATGTCAAAGAGTGTTGCAAAGCAGAAACAGAGACACAGATGTAGAGAACAAACAAACAAACTTCCCCAAGGGGGGAAGGAGGGTGGGATGAATTGGGAGATTGGGATTGACATATATACACTACTATGTATAAAATAGCTAACTAATGAGAACCTACCGTATAGCACAGGGAACTCTACTCAATGCTCTGTGGTGACCTACACGGGAAGGAAATCCGAAAAAGAGGGGATATATGGATACGTAGAGCTGATCCACTTTGCTGTACAGTAGAAACTGTAATACAACACTGTAAAGCAACTGTACCCCAATAAAATTTTTAAATAAATTCATACATACATAAATACACAATAAAGACATAAATAAATGTAAAAAAAAAACCTGTCACTTTTTCCTAACGTATTATGAGTGCAGCTCTACAAGTTTTCCAAGACGGGTAAAGGGAAGTGTGCATCCAGACCAGACTGGCTTCACGCCAGGTGGATATTTACCGGCGAACATAAAGGGAGCAACATGCAGTGGAAAGAGCATCTACACTGGACACTCATCCTCCTCAGGCTACGCAGGGGCACGTGTCTGTAGGCTCCAGACATCATCGCCCTGAATCTCAGCTTCCTTGTAAGAAATTGAACAAGATGCTGTATCTCAAGTACATGCTGTAGTGCTTGTCACATCAAGACACCATCCACAATTAAGAGTGTTGATACAGCGATCCCGATTTTCATGTAAAGCACTGCATGCCTTCAAGGGTAAACCCTGCAGCCTATTAAAGAACCTTCTGGTACAACTGAGTCACCTTCCTACTGAGTCTGGGAGGAGTTAACTTTTAAAGAGTGACCTCCTTGGGAATTCCCTGGCGGTCCAGTGGTTAGGACTCCGGCGCTCTCACTGCCAGGGCCGCGGGTTCAATCCCTGATCGGGGAACTGAGACCTGCAAGCCACGTGGCGCCACCAAAATAAAAAAAAAAAAAAAAAAAGGACCACCTCAATTTGTCCCTACGGGGATCACATGACGACTCTTCCCAGATAAACCACTGCGCATAGGACATTCAAGAATGTCGCACATGAGTACTATAAATGATGCATTAGAAACAGAAAACACTTCATGAGGTGTTGCAAGGACTCTACCTTTTTTTAATCAACATTTTTTTTACTGAAGTATAGTTGATGTACAACGTTGTGTTAATTTCTCTTGTCCAGCAGAGTGATTCAGTTATACATACACATAGTTTTTTTATATATTCTTTTCCATGATGGTTTATCATAGGATACTGAATATAGCTCTCTGTGATACACAGTAGGACCTTGGTGTTTATCCATCCTATACATAAAAGCTCACATCTGCTAACCCCAAACTCCCCCTCCATCCCTCCCCCAACCCCTCCCCCTTGGCAACCACCCGTCTGTTCCCTACAGGACTCTACCTTTAAATATAGCATTCTTCAGCTGAAAATAGACAGATGTGTTTCTAAGGACACAGATTATTCTGGGTTATTCAGAGTCTTTCTGGACTGGAATATAATTATGCATTTCATTTCAGGGAATGGTTGAGTAGAATATGTCAAACAGATAATTTATTTTCTAATGAAACATATCTGAGCCAGACTTATCACGGAGCTAGAATACGTCTGGGGGAAATTTTGTCATCCATGACATCCTGGGCCAAGTTAATCAGAGTTGGATGAAAATGCACTACAACACGGGATGGTAGCATTGAGAGTGAAAATTCGCATCACACCCAATGGCTGATTTATGTGTTTGCTTTTATCTTTGTACTGGAGACAACATTTGGATTTCTGCCACAGCATGATCCAATTGCTGAATAATTAAGAGACAGACAGAAAACGTGAAAGAGGTGCTGACTTGTCTGAAAGCTTGTGTTCTGAAGGCCCTTCTGGTTTAGAACCAGCATCAGTACTTCCTTCTCAAGCCTTCCTCATGGTCATAGGAGATACCAGTAATTTCTGATTCTGATAGACCTGGGTCCCCAAATGCTACCTCTCTGTGAGCTGGAGAAGTGAGCCAACCTCTCTGAGCTTTAAGTAGATGGCATGTCATGCCTCCTTTGTGGGGCTGGGCTGAGCCACAAGGGAGCAAAGGGGCAGGGCAGAGAAAAGGTCTCCTCAACACCCATGAAATGCCGGGATTTTGAACACAGACCTGCTCAAAACACTCCCGGGTATGGAGACAAAATGCACTGAAGTCAGCCCAGGGTTGGCATGAAGCAGGTATAGAGCGAGTAGTTTAAATTCTTTGAGCCTCTCTTTACTTATGTGTTTCTAACTCTCTGGGAATTAACTGAGCTGGTCCACACGAGGCATCACATAGTCCCGGGCCCACAGAATTCCATAAAGGTAGAATTCAGTTGGCGGATTTGTCCCAGGACTTACAACGTGAATGCCTTGAGGAAGTCTGGTCCACTCCATCATTTCTCCAGCTCCATGTGGAAGACAGCACCTCTATGTCACATATTCGTTAAGATTGAGCAAGTGAGGGCACACGTACACTTCCTGCTTCACCTGTATGATCAAGCCTACCTCCCCGCAAGGTTCTGAAGGCCAGAGAGAGACCATGAACCAGCCGGACCTAAGAGGAGGGGAATGGGGGGGGCGGGTATCTGGACACTCATGAAGCCCAGGCTAGGCATTCAAAACAATCATACGTTCCGAGCTATCTTACTTCCCGATGCTCTGGAATTCAGCAGTTTGCACAAATGGAATACCACCAATGCCGAGCACTGTTTCTCAGACTCTGCACTGCTGACATCTGGGACCACACAGCTCTTTGTGGCGAGGGCCATCCTGAGCCCTGTAGGGTACGTAGTAGCACCGCTGGTCTCTACCCACCTGAGGCTGGTAGCACCCGCCTCTCATTTTTAACAATCAAAAATGTCTCCATTTGTAAATGATTTGTAAATCATCAAATATGGGATCATGGTGGCCACGTAAACGACTGAGCACCTGTGGGTACATTTGAAAATTATCAGTGGCACTAGATTTACGTTTGTGTGTGTATATATATGTATGTGTGTGTGTTTGTGTGTGTCACATTCAAACATCTGGCAACTGTAAAAGTTTTAGCAATGAAGGTTTAAAAAATAAACCTATTTTAAATATGCATCCTCATTTAAAAATCATTATAAATTTATTTTGGGGAGGACCAAAAAAAGACTTCTCAGGTAAACGTCACACTGAAAATAATTTTACAAGGAGTGAAATGCTGTTATAGCTACACATAATATATGTGTACAGTTAGGATATGTATAATACACATATTTATAAATATGTTACCTATTTTCTCTATAATATGTATTTATATATTTTCAAATTTTTCCACAATAAAAACAAGATACTACAGGGCTTCCCTGGTGGCACAGTGGTTGACAGTCCGCCTGCCGGTGCAGGGGACGCAGGTTCGTGCCCCGGTCCGGGAAGATCCCACATGCCGCGGAGCGGTTGGGCCCGTGAGCCGTGGCCGCTGAGCCTGTGCTCTGCAACGGGAGAGGCCACAGCAGTGAGAGGCTCACATACCGCAAAAAACAAACAAAAAAAACAAGATATTACAAAGGAAATTCTTGAAGAAAAAATTTTAATGAAACAAATGAGAACAAAAACTGTAACTTCACTGCATACATACAACTGGGGAGTTAGGAAGGCCTTGATAGCATGTTCTCCCTGCAAAAGTTTCACACAGACTAATTTCTCAGAGTGGCATTTCGACTTGATTTATAACTCGATTAGGTAGTTTAGAATGATCTCTACAGGACAGTCATTCTGTATGAGGCTGTAATTGAGACTTGGCTCCAACTACTCAGGCAAGCTAAACTATAAATGAGTCAAAATAAAAATGGCAATAAATTTCTTTCCAAAGTGCAGATCACTCAAATTGAGATTGGTTTAATTTTACAATATATATTTAATTTAGGTGAGCCCTGATCAAATTTATCTTGGTGTTTTGGCCTTCCAAGGAATAAAATCATGTCTCCTGGGTGTTCACGGCCTCACCTTTCTGTGGCTGCGAAATACATTACAAGACAGAACTCTGTGGATGCATCTTCCAAGGAAAAAAAAAGAAAAGAAAAGAAAAGAAAGGAAAAAAACATGAGAGGATTAATGAGGTGGCACAGCCCTCCCCTGATGTGACCCTCAGCTCCATCGAAGGTCTGGGACGCGCGATCTGCTACCAACAGTCTGCTGACACCAAGAGGCACTTGGAAGATTCACTTTCATCTCACATCCCAAAGCATCAGGGAACCAAGAACAATAGATGCTGGTAAAATTAATGAGCTTGTAAAACAATCCTGCCACACTGTTTCCTAGAAAGTCTGCAACAGCCATTCCCCAAACTACAACCTGTAGACCTCCCCGGTTTTATTTTTTCTTTTATTTTTGGTGAGGCCACCAATGTTTCATGGTACCCAAGGGGGGTATGGTTCATCTTTTATCCTACAACACAGATGTCTACCGTGAGGTGGCCCAGGGCACCTGTTATCTACGTGAACAACCTCGACATTCTGCACATGGGCTGACAACACACACGTGTGTGCACACACACACACACACTCCCTATTCAAGATTCCTTGATGCTGGCAATCAGCCAGTTATTACATTTTTGTGTATTTTTTAATATGCTGGCTTTGATTTTATCTCCTGGATGGGCACAGTCACAATCTACTGTGTCTTTTGTCAAATCTTCTAGCTCTCTGCACATCTATCCCTGTACTTCCTTTCAGTTCTAAAAACCAGATCCCATCCAAATCCACCCTTTTGAACCAAGAAGTTTAGATGTAAATAATTACAGAGTGAAGATGCCATATGTACTATCTTCAAGGTTGCTGTATGCCCAGTGGGGGCTTCAAAGCATCAACTCCATCACCTCCGTCACCATTTCGGTTCTCACACTGAAGTTTAATGGCTCAAGAAAACAACAGGGCCACAGTCGTAGGAACTGGAGTTTGCAATAAGAGCCAGAACCCAGACTAAACCCAGGAAAAAGAGTTAATGGCTTATAGGTGGTCCAGTCAAGACACTGGACAGACTGGGCATATATTTGGACAAAATTATAATTCAAAAAGATAGATGCGCCCCTATGTTCACAACATCACTAGTTACAATAGCCAAGACATGGAAACAACCTAAACGTCCATCAACAGAGGAATGGATAAAGAAGATGTGGTCCATGTATACAGTGGAGTATTACTCAGCCATAAAAAGAACAAAATAACGCCACTTGCAGCAACATGGATGGACAGACCGTCATACTAAGTGAAGTAAGACAGAGAAAGACAAACACCATATGATATCACTTACATGTGGAATTTAAATATGACACAAACGAACTTACCTATGAAACAGAAACAGACTCACAGACATAGAGAACAGACTTGTGGTTGCCAAGGGGGAGGGGTTTGGGGGAGGGATGGATAGAGAATTTGGGGTTAGCAGATGCAAACTATTATATATAGGATGGATAAACAACAAGGGAACTATATTCAAGATTCTGTGGTAAACCATAATGGAAAATATAAAAAAGAATGTATACGTATGTATAACTACAGCACTTTGCTGCATAGAAGAAATTAACATTGTAAATCAACTATACTTCAATTAAAAAAGGATTGACTGGATAGAAAGATACACCATGGAGATGTAGGCCAGAGATATGATCAGGAATAAAGCATGGATGTTTCTTCTAGAGCAATGATGTGGACAACAGAATCTACAGTGGTCACCGAAATAAAACACCAGCACTTAGTCATAGATCAGTATTTCATAAAGATCACTATTCTAAGTTACTGGGACATGGCGGGAGATGAGACAGAATTCCTGCCCACTTGAAGATTATACTCTCATGAAAGTGTCCCTAAAAGCGGTGCTTTTTTCCTTATTCGTTGTGTGTACATCTAAAGCAAGCACAGGGACTGGCATGTACTAAAAGCTCATTAAATGCTTGACTTTCTGTGTCTAATTCGACTGATACCTAACCTGATTTCCAAATCTATATCAAATGTTCATAGAAGCAATACTACTTACGATAGCCAAGACATGGAAGCAACCTGAATGTCGACAGACAGATGAATGGATAAAGAAGATGTGGTACATATATATACCATGGAATACTACTCGGCCATCAAAAAGAATGAAATAATGCCATTTGCAGCAACATGGATGGACCTAGAGATTATCAAACTAAGTGAAGTCAGTCAGTCAGAGACAAATATCACACAATATCTATCACTTATATGTGGAATCTAAAAAAACATGATACAATTGAACTTACGTACAAAACAGAAATAGACCCACAGACAGAAAACAAACTTATGGTTACCAAAGGGGAAGGGAGGGAGGGATAAACTAGGAGTTTGGGATTAACAGATACACACTTCTATATATAAAATAAATAAACAACTAGGTCCTACTGTATAGCACAGGGAACTGTGCTCAATATTTTGTAATAACCTATCAGAGAAAAGAATCTGAAACAGTATATATATATGTATATATATGTGTGTGTGTGTGTATATATATATATGTATATATATATAAAACTGACTCACTGTGCTGTACACCTGAAACACAACATTGTAAATCAACTATACTTCAATAAAAAATAAATTTCAAAAAATCTATTTTGATCACTGTAGCCCTAGGGCAAAGAAAAATGTTCAACACTTAACAGAAAATTTAATAAATACATGTTTAATTTTTTAAAAACTATTTATTACCAAACGTGATTCCCAAATCTAAATCAAGTAATTTGCAAATATGTCCAGGGTTTGTGTGGAGCTCTCTCACCAAACTCAAGTCACAGATCATCAAGGTCAAACTGTCATGCCTTCAAGACAGCCGGTCTCTGAAAAATCTCATTTCTGTGCTCCTCTAACTGTCTCCATGCTTTTGTTCCACAGTTCAATAATTAGTACCATCCTTTTTCTAGTTATTTAGGTAAATGCAAAGCCACCTGTGGTGGCTCCCTTTCCAAGATTCCACATACACTAAGTCCTCACATCTGCTGAGGGTCTTAACACAGGACCAGAGACGTGGTTACCGGTAACCTCACTGGTTACTGGTCAAAGAGAGGAGAGATCACAAAGGGTTAGCGAAAATGCAAAAGCCCAATGGCACCAAGTGTTGGGCACGGATGTTGAGCCCATCCCACGCCACGCCGGTGACAAGTAGTGTGGCCACACAGGACACAAATTTGTGTCACGGAGGAAAGTCGAGCATGCAGAAGACTTTGGTGTAGATAAGCATACACACACCTATATACAAACTATATAGTTTAAATCGTTTGTATCTGTCCCATAGAGCTTCTTGAATATTCATGTCGGGAGATAGACATTTCCATTTGCAGCCGTAGTCATAGTAAGAAAAGAACAGGAAGAAGCCAGACATTCACGAAGAGGTGAATGGATAAATGCTGGCATATTAAAACAGAATACTACACACAGTGAAACATAAAAAACGGATCTGTAAGTTAAAACGGATAAATCCCCCAAATAAAAAGCAAGTCACAGAAGAATACATATGGTGTGATGTTACTGATATGATATTGCATAAAACTAAACAGTACATTACTTAGAGCTGTATTTGTACTGAAATACAAAAAACAGGAAGGGCATGATTAAAACCAAATTCTGGGACAGTTAACTCCTATCCAGGGTCACAATTCACAATACAAAGATATAGGTAATGTTCTATTTTCTAGTAGGACCGTATGTGTATTTGTTTAGCGTCTATGTGGGTATTTATATATTTCCATGTAGTGCACATTTTATGAGCATGGTTATTTCACAGTGCAAATTTCCATCAAGAGATGCATGTCTATATAGGTTTGCCCTCACTTTATTTTCCCAAGCACTTAATAAAATATCTGAGGGGGCTTCCCTGGTGGCGCAGTGGTTGAGAGTCCGCCTGCCGATGCAGGGGACGCGGGTTTGTGCCCCGGTCCGGGAAGATCCCACATGCCTCAGAGCGGCTGGGCCCGTGAGCCATGGCCGCTGAGCCTGCGCGTCCGGAGCCTGTGCTCGGCAACGGGAGAGGCCACAACAGTGAGAGGCCCATGTACCGCCAAAAAAAAAAAGAAAAAAATCTAAAATTTTAAATGAAAATATCTGAAATTTTAAAAGGGAAGGAAAAAGATCAAGGCCAAGGTTACATGCCAAGCCCAAGGCAATGGGCCATCCGCCCACACAATCCATAAAGAGCAGCAGTGGCTGACAGCATCGCTAAAACTAGAGTCAGGTCACCTAAGACGCTACTGCCTAGGTCGCTAACTAGCCAGGCGACCTTTGACCCATCACTCAGCACCCAGAGCTTCAGCTCCCTGGACCGCGCCATGAAGACCTGGAGGACGTGCCCTCTGCTGTGGCCTTCAGCCTGAGGATCCCCGGGAACCACAGACGGCTATCCTCAAAACTGAGTGTACGTGACATAGGGAAGCGGTGGGAACACAAAGTTCTCCAATGAGGCAGAAAGCCATAATTCAGGGGAGACCATTGGCACTGAAGAACACGGGAAGATGTGCGGTGTCAGAAGCAGATAAAACAGGCTTACAACCCTATTTCTAAAAAATGTACTCTTCAGGACCACAAAACCTCTATGGGCAGGATAAAAATGTCACTAGATTTACATTCACCTGAATTCTACACCCAGATTCATAATGAATATTAATTCTTGTTTTCCCCGATATTCATGGATTCCTTGTACTCACTATCCTATACAAAGAATCCATTGCCACCTTCTCATATCTGACTATATGGGGTTATTTTGCAAGAGTTCGTACTGGAAATTATGCATACATATATATAACTATATGTATATAGTTTTAAAATATACACATATATAACCTAATAATATAATATGATGCACGTGTGTGTGTGCGTGCACGTATGTGTGTGTGTGTGTGTGTCTCCAAACCAACCCACTGAGGTATTAAGTTCCTTTTGTTCAGGTACTATGCCTTCTCCATTCTTTGTAAATCTCTCCGGCACCTTGTGCAAGGCCCTTCATGTTGTACGTGATCAATAAAACATATTATACGTGATGTGGATTACCCATTGCTAGATAGTTCGGTCTAAGTGTGAGCAACCTGAAAAACAGGCTCAAATACACACCGCTGGGCATCGCAACATCTACTCATCCGGCTGTTAAATATCTGGAAGGAGTACGGGCAAGGGTTAGGGACGTGCCTTCTGGACTTGGGCTGCCCAGAATTCAACGCCGTCAGCAACCACTGAAGGCTGGAAACCATTGATGCCTCCACACTCCTACCTATAAAATGGGCACAGCATAGGATGTAACTTAAGGATATTACTGCACGTAGGTATAGGGGCATATACGTGTGTGTGAATACATACACCACATATGCATATGTACGTGTACGTAAATATATATACATGTGCAACAAGGAGTGTTCTCCAAAGAAACGAGAGCTAATTATAACTACTTCCTGAGGTTTTACTCAATGCTTCCACCGTGACCCACTTTGATCAACATGACGATACATAATCAAACTCCCATCTGAATATAGTCTACATTCCAGATGATGAGGTCAAGGCTGTATTTAAATCTCTACAATTAAGCAAATGCGTGCTCCACTTCTTCCCAGCCCCTCCTTCTGTGGCACTGTGGGCTTCTGCAGGTTGGAATTTGGAATGGAGTGTCTAAGAGACGCATTGAAACTTCTAGATACATAGAGAGAACTGGCCCCAAGGGCTTCTGTCAGATGGTAAGAGAGGAGTGAAGGACTGAAACTCAAGAATGTGAATACAAGCCTACCAAGATTTACAGACAGTGGGAAAGTTGTACCAGGAAGGAACACACATTATTTCAGAGTCAATTCACATTAATTGCTAGACGATGAGCACCTGAAAGGCAAAGACCACAGATGATTAACCGTTAAACTTGGGAAAGAGAAGGTCCTCAGCAAAGGTTATTTAATCAAAAGGAAGAGACAAGATACTGAAGGAAGTCATAAGGAACCTGGACAAGAAAGGCAGAAAAATGGCAAGTCAGCATCCACGATGCTCTCGTTAGCTGATTTCCTGTGGGTACCATAGTAAACCCCCTACCAGCGACTCCATTCATACCCCCAACATAAACCTCCTGTGGGCCCCATGCTTCAGCCCCTACGGTTTTTGCCTGTATGAGTTTCATTGTGAAGACAGAGTGTCTTGGGTTTGCCCTTTGACACAAGAATGAAAAGTGTTATTCTGTGGCCCTTTACCAGTCTCAGTCAATTTTGATGGAACCTAACTTTAAATACTAAGGTACAGATCCATTTCCGAGGATCTATTTGTGAGATCTCTGCAAGTAAAGTAAGGAGTCCCAGATGTTAAGCGCTCTATTTTTTTTTTCTGCTTATTATATCTCTTTTAGTCATTTTTAAAATTGAAGTATAGCTGATTTACAATGTTGTGTTAATTACTGCTGTATAGCAAAGTGATTCATTTATGCATATATATATATATTTTTTTTAATATTCTTTTCCATTATGGTTTATCATTTATGGTTTACTGAATATACTTCTCTGTGCTATACAGTGGAACCTTGTTGCTTATCCATCCTATATGTAATAGCTTACATCTATCTGCTAACCCCAACTTCCCACTCTATCCCTCCCCCAACCCCTCCCCCTTGGCAACCACCAGTCTGTTCTCTATGTCTGTGATTCTGTTTCTGTTTCATAGATAGGTTCATGTGAAGCACTCTTAATACCATTCACTATAAAAGGCGTTCCCAGAGTTGTATAACAGGGGCTGAAGTGATCTTGATCAACAAAAGGAGGTATTTATGACAAGAAGTTGAGTGAGTTCCCCTGCAAAGGAAAGCTACTAGTGTGAGCAAAAAAGAGGAGTCTAGACAGCCCAGTTTGACCTGGGGTTAGTACCTTAGATGTGGTGGGACCTCACCCAGTCAGATGGGGGGGCCTGCCGATCGAAGGCTGAACACCTGGACACTTTGGGGTTAGTCTGGATGAGAAGAACCAAGTCTTCCCAAAGGAGACAACGATCAAGAACCATTTCAGGTGATAATGATAAGTGTGTGTCTTTAACAGGTAGCTTTGAAATGGCTGCTTATAGCCTCTACCAATGAACTGTACAGTGTCCAACAACAGACAGTGTCTTCAGGATGTTTCCTGAGACACCATCCACGACTCAAGGACTGGCTACAGCTTATATAGACCCCAGCTGGAGTGTCCCACTTCTCCTCTGAAGCCTGTATCCTATTTGCCTAAAGCATACTTCATCTTATGGGGAAGGCTGTTTCATCGTATGTGGAAGACCCTGCATCTTGGAAATTACTATTTTCAGTGTGATGCTCACTGTGACAGCTGTAATTCTTCTCTCCTGTGTTTCTGATGGTGTAGAGTCACTTCAAGTGATGAAAGCTGATGTGCTTATACACTGTAGGACTCTGGGTGATTAAACAATCCTGTTCCCACACACTGTACTCGCCAAGCACAACTCTATCTAAGCTCCCAGAAGAGGCGGGTTTGTTTTCTGTCTTGACCACCACCATCTCCACCCATTCCCCAGCACGTTTCCTCTGTCTTCCTCAAACAGGAAGATTCATGTGTGAAAACCAACCCTTTTCCCAGGGATTGAGACACTCCAGAGAGGTTTCCTGTCTTAGCATCAGAAACTACCTGAGTTGAGACCTTTCATCTCTAGGAATTGACTGGATGTGGAATGTAGGCGAGGGCTCTTCTTCCCTGAAAACCTTTGTGTCTCACGTTAGTGTAGAGAGGGAGGAGATGAAGGAAGAAAAGAGATGCAAAAGGAAGGAGAGAATTCACAAAGGGAGGAAAGAATAAGAAGTCTGTAGTCAGAGACAGATTCAGGGTCAAGGCTCAAAGGCATCTCCTCATTAATCCCTCAAAGCCCTACAAGCATTATAACAAAAGTACAATTCATGCAAATGAAATGTATTGTGCCAATAAATGCAGTAAATAGCGTTCAACTATCATTGCCCCTGACACCTTTAGTTTTTAAATAAAAATGAGGGAAGATTCGAATCCACTAGATTCCTTACTTTATCTTCACATGCAAACACTCTCACACTGTACCCTCTCTATTGGAGCCTAATTACTCTCTCAATCCCAGCCTGTGGCAAAATTCCTACCTACACATGCAGGTTTCAAAAAGAAAAGCTGAATAAAGTAAATTTTTAAATCCTTTCCTCTACGCACTTCCAAATTCAGAGTTTCTCTACCCAGAGTCCCTGATTCCCATGCCCACTCAGGTGCCCCTGAATAGAACCCAGGGGTTCTATAAACTAGAACAGATGAGAGAGATTACATCTTTGTTTTCAGTAAATGTAAACTGAAATTTAGGCTTTGCTTCTTATGAATGTAGGTGTAACAGACACACACACACACACACACACACACACACTCAGTAACAGGAGAAGTCCCTGTAACTTTCCCCCAACAGAAGTCACATATTTTCTTATCAAATTAATGCTATGGCAGATATCACAAAATGCTGTCTAGAGTCACCACTACTTTCCAGTTGTGACAATTATCAGCCTCTTAACTAGATCTGGTTACTTAATACACAAAAAATAAGCACATAAAATACTATGACACATTTTACAATCCAGCAATCCCACTCCTGGGCATACATCCAGAGGAAACTCTAATTCAAAAAGATACATGCAGGGACTTCCTTGGTGGTCCAGGGGTTAAAACTCCGTGCTCCCAGTGCAGGAGACCCGGGTTCAATCCCTGGCCAGGGAACTAGATCCCACGTGCTGCAACTAAAACAAGATCCCACCTCAATGAAGATCCCGCATGCAACTAAGACCCAGCAGTCAAATAAATAAATATTAAAAAAAGATCCATGCACCCCAATGTTCATAGCAGCTCTATGCACTCCAATGTTCATAGCAGCTCTATGCACCCCAATGTTCATAGCAGCTCTATGCACAACAGCCAAGACATGGAAGCAACCTAAGTGTCCACTGACAGATGAACGGATAAAGAAGATGTGGTACATATATACAATGGAATATTACTCAGCCATGAAAAAGAATGAAGTAATGCCATTTGCAGCAACATGGATGGACCTAGAGATGATCACACTAAGTGAAGCAAGTCAGACAAAGAAAGACAAATATCATGTGATATCACTTCTATGTGGAATCTAAAATATGACACAAGTGACCTTATCTACAAAACAGAAACAGACTCACAGACAAAGAAAACAAACTTATGGCTATCAAAGGGGAAAAGGGGGGAAAATAAATTAGGAGTTTGGGATTAGCATATACAAACTACTATATATAAAACAGATTTAAAAAGGTCCTACTATAGAACACAGGGAACTATATTCAATATCCTGTAATAGACCATAATGGAAAAGAATATGAAGAATAACGTATATATATATGTATACCTGAGTCACTTTGCTGTACAGCAGAAATTAACACAAGGTTGCAAATCGGCTATACTTCAATAATAAAATACTATGGCACATGTAAAGAATATCTTGATAACTACGTCAATAAAACTGGTTTCCTTTTAAGGTTATTTATCTTATGACTTAAAATACGCTTTTCAGAAAGGGTGTATATTTTTCCCCAAACTGACAAAGGGATCACACACACACACACACACACACACACACACACACACACACACACCAAGTAGGCATGGTTAAAATCCCTTGACTAATTGCCAAACTACTGATACCACCTGCATCTCCAGCTACACTGAACTGGTTATAGAAGGGCTTTCTGCTGGTGGATAAAGTACATGTGGTTGAGTGAATAAAGATCACACACTCAGCAATCTTGCAACAAGGCTTTTCTGGCTCTTCTGCCCTCCCTTAGGAAAAAGTGCCCTTAGCATAAGTCCCCTGTGAGAAGGTATGACGCCTCCACCTGAAGGTCTTGCTTTGCTGCGGTCACATCTGTCCAGGTCAGGGAAGTCTTCCTGGGCATCCCTCCCCACAGACCTTTGCTGGAACCTGACACCACCTCAGCCTGGCTCCCCTAGTGGTCAAAGCTATGCCCACAACAAGTGACTGATAGGAATACTGGGACCAGGAATTCATCCTTTATCTACACCACTTGTATACGGAAGAGGCAGGGATCAGCTCCAAGGCCAGGGCACCCCTTCACCTCTGGAATGATTTCAACAAAGGCAGGGTCCTTCTGCCTTTCTGAACCAAAGCTGCTTAAATTTTAAACCTAAAACTTGAGAATAAAGGAACGCTGAAAACTCACACGTCTTTCTAATCCTAGATACATAGAACACGATAGCTAATGTGAGTTTCCATTTGAAATACCACCAGTGGACGGAGGAAGGGAAAGAGTCAGAAGAAGAGAAGTTAATTAATTTGCCACTGGACTCAAACCGGTCAGAGTGGCCATCATCAAAAAGTCTACAAACAACAAATGCTGGAGAGGGTGTGGAGAAAAGGGAACCTCCTACACTGTTGGTGGGAATGTAAATTGGTGCAGTCACTGTGGAAAACAGTATGGAGGTTCCTTAAAAAACTAAAAATAGAGTTTCCATATGATCCAGCAATCCCACGCCTGGGCATATACCCTGAGAAAACCATAATTCAAAGATACATGCACCCCAATGTTCACTGCAGTGCTATTTACAATAGCCAAGACATGGAAGCAACCTATGTGTCTACTGACAGATGAATGGATAAAGAAGATGTGGTACATATACACAATGGAATATTACTCAGCCATAAAAAACAAACAAAATAATGCCATTTGCAGCAACATGGATGGACCTAGAGATTATCATACTAAGTGAAGCCAGACAAAGACAAATAACTTATGATATCACTTATATGTGGAATCTAAAAAAAGGGTACAGATGAACTTATCTACAGAACAGAAATAGAGTCACAGATGTAGAAAACAATCTTATGGTTACTGGGGAGAAACGGGGGGAGGAATAAATTGGGAGACTGGGATTGAAATATACACACCACTGTATATAAAATAGATAGTTGATAAGGACCTACTGTAGAGCACAGGGAACTCTACTCAATACTGTCATGACCTATATGGGAAAAGGATCTAAAAGAGTGGATATATGTATATGCATAACTGATTCACTTTGCTGTACACCTGAAACTAACAACACTGTAAATCAACTATACTCCCATTAAAAAAAAAATTGCCATCGGATGCTGGGTAACCAGAGTCTGAACTCATTAAAGCCACTGAGAAGAAATCCAGGGATGAACAGCATTGATGGAGGCGTCCATAAACCCACTGCTTCTCTATGTGTCCTACCTGTTCCCTACGGTCCATTTCTAAGACAAAGGATGCGGGAAGACTCAGTGTTACATAAGCTCCAAAGTGTTTAACAAATGACAAAATCCTGAAACTCTAAAAAGGTAAGTCTATCCCTTCTGACTTACAACCTGTACCACCTCCCTTCTGCATCTGAAAACTCTCTGTTGCTTTTCTTCAGTGTACATGTGGGAAGATTTCTTTCTTCCCTTCACCTCTTTCTGTACAGAGAAGGATATAAAAAGGTTGATTTTTTTCCCACTACAATAATCAGATGCCACAGGTGTTTTTTCTGCGATGAATGCTTTCCTTGGCTATTTTCAGACCTCCTATTAAGAGCTATTCTCTCATTGTGGCCTATTCCTCTTAACCCAATTAAACCCAATTAAATCCTCTGCCTTGATGGTTCTATTTCCCCTACATTTAATTGCGCTTTAACTAGTCTGTTACTGCATGTTCTTTTCCACTGGCCCACCCCTGACGGTGTCACGAAGAGGACGTGATACACACACATATAAAACCTTGATGTTAAACTTTCACGTGGCAAATTCCCCTGAGTGGAAATTTACCAACAGCCAAGGGTGCCATTTGAAGACTGAATTCCTCTGCAGCTTCAAATATTGGAGGAGCACAGGCTGATTGCGTCCAAGGGGTTTTAAAACGACCACATGCAAAACAACCAGCCTCTGTTAAGAATGTCCTTTGAGTTTATTAGGTGATTAGGAAAACACTGAATTTATGGCCGCTCAGATAACTGCCTTCAATATGTATAATAAACTTCACGTGTGTACATGTGTACGTGTATACGTGTGTACACGTGTGTGTGTGTGTGTGTGTGGCTGCTTTCCCCGAGATTTTTACAGACTAGATTAAAATTAGAAGCCTCCTTCTGAGGAGGCCCATTTTGATGCTTAATTTTACTCACAAATTAAGAGCTTTTAAAAATATACTCAAGAACATCAGAAATTCATTAGCTTTAAGGATATTCTAAGAGTAAAGTTAGGAAGCCCGAACTCTTCAAAACAGGTAAAGGAAAATCAGAAGAGGCAGGATGAAGACACAGCCCTGTATCCAAGGAGAACCGTCTCCTGGAAATGGGCTGGTTTTCCAGATCATAGGACGGGACCTCAAGGCAGGAGGGAACACAGATGTCTGTAACCGAAGACCAAGTACATAAGTTCTAGTGACATTCATCACTTAAGAGACTCAAGGATTAGATCATATCACAAAGCCAGCTCTGTCAGCACTGCACGGATTTCGTGAGTGGGCTTCTTCTGGAATAAAAGGGACTTTTCAAAAATAAACACTTTGGGGATTTCCCTGGAGGTCTAGTGGTTAAGAAAGACTGCGCTCCCAATGCAGGGGGCAAGGGTTCGTTAGATCCCTGGTGGGGGAACTAAGATCCCGCATGCCACGTGCTGTAGCCAAAAAATAAAATAAAATAAAAAATAAACACTTTGGTGAGCCCCTGGCTTCTCAGCTAATAATATAGAGACCTACACACCACCTGATATTTATCGCGTATAAAGTGCATTGAAGAAATGTAGGCTATACTAGCTGCAAAAGATAAAGCATGCTATTCATAATGGCCAGTGCTGACTGGTAGAAAATACTCCTCATTGTAGAAGCTCGGAAAGGCCAGGTTATACTGAAAGGAATTCTGGCTTCCACGCAAGCATGCTCAACCACTGAACACATTTCTAGGGCCAGTAATGATGTCCCTCACTCCCGAGTGAAAGGGCCTCATGGAATCAGACCAGCGCAATGCAAGGAGCTCCTCCAAGGAGGCACTTAGGATGACCGGCTGCCCGGGAAACACGAACTGAGATAACTGTATTTAATTCAACTTCATGCGCCATTCCAGAAACAGGAAAAAGTGGAACAATTAAATCGCAACGGTGCCATTTAAACCAGCCCAGTGGGCTTCCTGTAGGACAGACAAAGTGCTCCACAACGAGAACATTCTGTGACTTCAGTTTAAAAAAAAAAAAAGAAAACAACCAGAGAAATGAAAGGCTTTTTGAGAGAAGCATTAGGTCATTTTTCAGCAATGACTGCCTTTCTATAAAGAACACATCCGATAATAAGGGATAAAAAACAACTGAGTAATGAAGTTTGCTCAGGTTATATCCTCATTTTATCTTTTAAGGGAAAGAGCCTTACCTCGGTGAAGGGAACCGTGGATGTGATTGTTAAAGAGGCAGGAATCTGTGTGACTGTAGGTCCCTGGTTCTCAAAGGTAGCCGTTTACTAGAATCCTCGGGGAGAAGTGAAAAATGCCACCACTCAGGTTGCACTCCAGACCCACTCTGTCAGCATCTCCGGGCTGGGGGCGGGTCGAGGCACAGGTGTTGGCATTTATCAAATCCTCCAGGTGATTCTAATGGGTCGCCCGATTGGCCAAATGATGCTTTAGAAAAGGGGTATCCACCTACACACCCTGGGAAATTTGGGTCTTGTTTTATTTTATTTTTCCTTTAGAAAAATTTCCTTTCAACAAAGAAAGACTGGTATGCTGTCTTCAAAGCCAAACTATAAGTATGATTTCAGCAGCAACAAAAACATCAAACAGCAAATTCCTCCCCCAAGGTCCACCCCCTCCCCCATCACCATGGCTACCTCAGGAGGGGAAAGATTTTCAGGTGTCTCAGCTTTACTTCTTAAAATATGCTCCATCCTAGTTCTAAACAGTTTGCTCCTTTTTCTTGACAAGTCTTTTTTAGATACTACCTAGAGATGATCCATCCTATTTGCCTCTAAATTTCCCAGTACAGTTCCAACACTTTTGCTTACCTCGTTTTCTAGTACAAACATCATTGTAACCATGCAATTAATGGTCACTCTTGAACCCAGCTCTGTACTCTGACAGAATCTTCCTTTTTGAATCACCTGTTTTAACTGGAGACAATAACAGCCTCAGTTTCACTTTCATACTTTCTGGGAATCTACTGTCCATTTTTCTAAATGCTCCCACAGAACGCACGCTCATCTCAAGGACTGTCTCCGCGGGATCAAATGCATCATTTCCTTTTCGTTTATCTTTTTTCCTAGATGTCTCTCGGGAGCATCCTTTTGTGTCCCAGTCTCCGCCCGGAATGCACTGGGGACTCAACTCCTCTGACTATTTTCTGTGAAGTCCATTGTTTCTTGGAAACCATTTCCATCCATTACGTATTCTGCTATTTGAAGGAACACATTATCGCACGGCCTTCTGAGAAACGAGGCATGAAAAGTCGATCTTTGGAGACCATGCACGAGTTCAAATTCTAGACTCTGACCTCACATGGATACTTCGGTTCAGAGTGGAGTTCTAGGTGGGAAATCAGTTCTATCTAGGGTTGTGGAAGTTTCTCTCGTTGAATCTTTGGGAAAGACTTTGAAGGGCCTGTGGCATTCTAACTATTGATTATTCGGGGTTTTTTCTCTTTTTCTACTTGCCCTTCCAACGGCTCTGAGGATCCCAAGCTCTTAGGATCTTCTCTGTGTAGCTGCTGTTCTGAAATTTCACAGCAATATGCTTCGGGCATGAATTTCATTTCATTCTCACTCTGGGCATCCGATGTGCCATGTAAGTGTGAAAGCTTAGATCGTTCGAGGATGGGGGTAAAATGAAAATTATTTATAAGCCTTTTCTGCCCCTTTTATTCTTTGTCACCCTTTGCTGGAACCACTGTTTGGGTGATGAATTCCTAGATTGAGACTTAATTTTCTTTCTTTCCTTTTTTTCCCATCAGGTTTTATCCATAGGAAATACCTTCATATTTACGTCTGGATCCATTTTTTTAAAAATTTGGCTATTATGTTACTTTTTCATAGGATTCCCACTTTTTTAAAGGATTGGTATTTTAGCATATCTCCCACAAGTTATAGATGAGAGGGTTTTTTTTCTTTTTTCACGTTTCTAGTTGCTGCTGTGTATGTTTCCTCCAGATAACATTTTTCCATTTTTCATTTTTTTTAAGACTCCCTTATTGGAAGCGACCCTAAAATATCTAGGACGTAAGGCTATCTTTTCTCATTGACGAATAAGCTCTGTGTCAGTAGGCTGTGGTCCTCAGCAGGTGGGCTTCTATACAGTGAAAAAGCAAGTTACTCAAATGGCTTTCAAATGCTATTTATGGAATTCCTTTCACTGCTCACTCAGGTTCCCCATAAAAAGGTGCCTCCCATACGTGTTTGGACAAGTCTAGTGTCTTTCAACTTGGGAGGGAAGTAGGGTGCAGTAGGATACCACTTGCCACTGGGATGCAGAATGTATGTAATTCCCTAATTGTTCTGTCTGGAGACTGAGTCCTCACTCCACTAATTCTGAAGTCCCTGGGTCCTTCTCTCTTGCATTCAACTCCTCCAAATAAACATCTTCTATGTCCTTGGCAGTAGGGGGGAAAACAGTACTTTGCCACATGGATGGAAACCTCTGGTCTAACAGGAGATCAACTGAGCTTAGAGTTTTAAAAGAGGTTAAAAAATGCTTGTGTTCAATCTAACTTGGATTAAAAAAAATAACGTGTGTTCAATCCAAATTCTATACCATCCAAGGAAGTCATTTATTTTTCTTGCTCTGAGAAAAATACCACTAGACAAGGACCTGGATTTAATATAAACGGCATATAAATGGCAGGGTGGCATAAAATTAGGTAGTATTAACAAACTAGTGAATACAACAGAAAGGAAGCAGACTCACAGATATAGAGAATAACCTAGTGGTTCCCAGTGGGGAGAGGGGAGGTGGGAGGGGAGAGATGGGAGGAGGGCGGTAAGAGGAACAAACTCTTAGGTATAAAATAAGCTACAAAGTTATATTGTACAGTACAGGGAATATAGCCAGTATTTTATAACTATAAATGGAGTATAACCTTGAAAATTGTGAATCATTATGTTGTACACCTGTAACTTATATAATATTGTTCAGCAACTATACTTCAATAAAAAACAAATTAGGTGGTATTACACCACCTTGAAGTAGGGAGAATGCACTCCATGAAATAGAATTCATTACATTGAATTAAATGCTTTCCAAAGTCATTGAATAAATAGCTTGATGTAATGTTTTTCATGTACATATCAAATCCTAAAGCATTTAATTTCTTTTCTTCATTTTTATCTGGCAAAGATGCCTCCAAGAAAAAAGAAAAAAAAAAAAAAGGGAATTCCCTGGCAGTCCAGTGGTTAAGACTCTGTGCTTTCACTGCAGGGGACGCAGGTTTGATTCCTGGTCTGGGAACTAAGATCCCGCATGCCGCATGGCCAAACAAAATTTTGAAAAAGGATTAAAACTATTTTTAAATAAGTAAGAAATAGGACATCTGCAGAAACATGGATGGACCTAGAGATGGTCATACTGAGTGAAGTAAGTCAGCCAGAGAAAGACAAATAACATATGATATCGCTTATATGTGGAACCTAAAAAAAAAAGGGTACAAATGAATGAACTTATTTACAAAACAGAAATAGAGTCAGAGATGTAGAAAACAAACTTATGGTTACCAAAGGAGGGGGAGGGATAAATCGGGAGATCGGGATGGACATACACACTACTATATATAAAATAGATAACTAATAAGGACCTACTGTAGAGCACAGGGAGCTCTACTCAATACTCTGCAATGGCCTATATGGGAAAATAATTTAAAAAAAATAAAAGAGTGGATATATGTACATATAACTGAATCACTTTGCTGTATACCTGATATTAACCAAACATTGTAAATCAACTATACTCCGAAAAAATATGTTTTTTAAATGGGGAAAATAAAACCAACCTCAAAAAAAGTAAGAAATAGGACTAAAAGTGAAAATTTACACAGAAAAATTATCTGGAAGCAGGAATGAGGGTAGGTATATTAGATGCTCATCAAAATACATTTGGCAACATTGAGCTCTGACGTTTCCTCAGTGAATTTCCTCACGTTCCGCCATGTTTGTCATCCAATCAATTCAAGATCACAAGCTGTATCTTCTCCTGTTCATTTTACTTCTAAAGCGTTCATAATGGCCATGAGTGTTTTCACTCAGCCCAGGGGTCTTTAATCAAAAATTAAGTCAGCATAAACATAGAGAACAGATTTGTGGTTGCCAAGCGGTGGGGGGAGGGGGAGGGAAGGATTGGGAGTTTCGGGTGAGCAGATGCAAAGTAGTATATATAGGATGGATACACAACAAGGTCCTACTGTAGAGCACAGGGAACCATATCCAATCTCCTGGGATAAACCATCATGGAAAATAATATGAAAAAGAATATATATGTGTATAACTGAGTCACTTTGCTGGACAGCAGAGATTGGCCCAATGCTGTAAATCAACTACACTTCCATAAATTTTTTTTTAAAATTGAGTCAGAATCTCATTTATATCTCTAGAAAATACAATATTCAGGGACCTCCCTGGTGGCGCAGTGGTTAAGAATCCGCCTGCCAATGCATGGGACACGGGTTTGAGTCCTGGTCCGGGAAGATCCCACACGCCACGGAGCAACTAAGCCCTTGAACCACAGCTACTGAGCCTGTGCTCTAGAGCCCATGCGCCACAACTACTGAGCCCGCGTGCCACAGCTACTGAAGCCTGCAAGTCTAGAGCCCGTGCTCCGCAACAAGAGAAGCCACTGCGACGAGAAGCCCGCGCACCTCAACGCAGGGTAGCCCCCGCTCACTGCAGCTAGAGAAAGGCCACGCACAGCAACAAAGACCCAACGCAGCCAAAGATAAATAAATAAATTTATATATTAAAAAAAAAAAAAGGCACTTGGAATAGGTGCTAGCACAGAGGAAGAGCTATGTAACTGTTAGCCTCTGCTATGACGGATAACCCAAAGAGAGAAAGCTGAATTCAGGAGGCAGAATGCTAGGGTGGCAAAGTCCAAGGGGAAATGATGATACGGGGGCAAACACGTACTTAAATGAAAGTGATTCATTTAAATAAACACCCTATTTGGAACCCTCCTGCACTGCTGGTGGGAATGTAAGTTGGTGTAGCCACCATGGAGAGCAGTATGGAGGTTCCTCAGAAAACTAAAAATAGAGCTACCATATGATCCAGCAATCCCACTCCTGGGCATATATCCAGACAAAACTCTAATTCAAAAAGATACAGGCACCCCTATGTTCACAGCAGCACTATTTACGATAGCCAAGACATGGAAACAACCTAAATGTCCACTGACAGATGAATGGATAAAGAAGATGTGGTACAAATATACACTGGAATATTACTCAGCCACGAAAAGGAATGAGATAATGCCATTTACAGCAACATGGATGGACCTAGAGATTATCAATACTAAGTGAAGCAAGTCAGACATAGAAAAACAAATACCATATGACATTGCTTATATGTGGAATCTAAAATACAACACAAATGAACCTACCTGTGAAACAGAAACAGACTCATGGACATAGAGAACAGACTTGTGGTTGCCAAGGGGGAGGGGCGTGGGAGCAGGATAGACTGGGAGTCTGGGGTTAGCAGATGCAAACTGGTATATATAGGAAGGATAAACAACAAGGTCCTACTGTAGAGCACAGGAAACTATATTCAACATCCTGTGATAAACCATAATAGAAAAGAATATAAAAAAGAATGTATGTAAATGTATAACAGAATCACTTTGCTGTATAGCAGTAGTTAACACAACATTGTAATTCAACTATACTTCAAGAAAAATAAATTAAAAAGATAATACTCTGTTTATCATCATTTTTGATGACACAAGCGTAATACCTTGATGTGTGGTCAAGATCTATGAATAATTCTAGTCAATGGTCAAATCACAGCAGACAACGCAGGCAGAATCATGTCCTTTGAACACGAAAACATTGCTGGTTGATGGTAGGAACTCCAGAACTTTGTGAGAACACCAGGAGGCATCTTTTAAATTTCATACACCCAGCATTTAAAAGGGGGGAAGATGACTGAGGCTGACAGAATTCAGAGGGTTTCATGGAGACAGGTAAGTCTTAGCTGTCTCCCTATGTGTTCTCACATATTACTGCGGATTCTGTGCCCGCCTGCAATAAAGCACGGATGCCCATCTTTTGGTCACACAAATGCCGAAAACTTGTGACTCCAAAAATAATGGCTGGGGTACGGATGAGGATACGTTACCAGAATTCCATGTTGTAAAACATCTTAAGAAGGGTAGTTAGCCCATCTTGCTTATGTGACATAACTTAGCGTGATTAAATGTGATCATGTTTACCGACTGAGTTCTGATACTTGACTCAGTATCACAACGTGTTTTACTGTGAATACAGGTGGATTCCTATCTGCATTAATATAGTGATTTTGTCACTCTCAACTCCCTGCGGGAAGGCACCATCTCCTAGGATCCTTCTGTACACAATGGAGAAGATAATCACTGGAAATGAGCCCACGGTGACTTTTTTCCAGCAACCATTTCAAGCCCTTACACCTCAGGATGTACTCCTGGAAAATGGACAAGATATGCCATCCTAACCTGTTGCTAGAATCCAATAAATCCATGACTATGAAGGCAAGTTTGAGAACTGTCAAGCAACACATGCATGTAACATTATTCTAGTGGGCACTGACTCATTTATTTGAAATAAAGTATTGCAATGTAGTGGTGGCATGATTCCACATCATGCTTGGAGTCCAAAAGAGCTTGGGAAGAAAACACTCCTTCAATGACTTTTTCTACAAAAAGGGTAAAGTATAGAAATACTAAGCATGTATTCATCTTTGTAGGTGTGTGGTGTGGTGTGTGTGTGTGTGTGTGTGCGCGCACGCACACGTGTGCTAAAATAGTTTACTAGCTCAGGTAAAACGGCGGAAACCTAAATTCCACGGGACTCTGGCAAAGACAGAACATCGACTCAATCTTTTGAAGTCCCGAGCTAAGAAAGCTCCCACAGACTAGTAACTAAAAGACACCAAACCACTGATTATAGCATGACAAAGGAAAAAGGCAGATTTTGTTCACCAAGGTTACAAAACATTCATAAACTCAAGGGTTATGGATAAGGCTTCAGGTCATGTCATCTTACCATCAAGGTCATTCCAGACACAGGGGACTGGAGTATCCTAACTGTCAACCATCTCCTGTGAGTGTCAAGGGCTCAGAGTAACTCATTTTTTAAAACCATGACAGTAGGCTAAAATTTAGAAAGTTGCTACTTGTGTAAATTTCGTGGCATTCCAATACGAGGAGAGCAATCTCGTGGTGTGCATGAGGGGGCACCTTGGTCTGATAACTGGATGAGGGTGCCCTGACTGTAATGTCCCAATGCGATCAGTGCTGGGTTCCCACCCTATTACATGGCTGTCATTGATGGTAGGTTTATCCATCATGACCACTGGGCACTTGAAGCCCGACCTCTCAGATCCGTCAGCTGGAGGGAGCAACTACGTCTCTCTCAGGACTAAAAAGCAATGGCAAATCACAGAGATGCGAGCAAAGCTCGGGTTCATGTCGTGGGCAGAAAAGAAGACGGAGAAAGAGGTGGCTTGTTCTTGCCGTACAGGGTTGGGATGTGGTCTCCCTTTGATCTTCTCTTCCTTCCCAGAGACATTTCCTTATTACTCCCTGTCATCTAATAGTTATCATGCTGAAGGCAGCTACCTTTTTTTTTTAAAATAAATTAATTTATTTAATTTATTTATTTCTGGCTGCGTTGCGTCTTCGTTGCTGCACGCGGTCTTTCTCTAGTTGCGGCGAGCGGGAGCTACTCTTCATTGCGGTGCACAGGCTTCTCATCGCGGTGGCTTCTCTTGTTGCGGAGCACGGGCTCTAGGCACGCGGGCTTCAGTAGCTGTGGCTCGCGGGCTCTAGAGCGCAGGCTCAGTTAGTCGTGGCGCACGGGCTTAGTTGCTCCGCGGCATGTGGGATCTTCCCGGATCAGGGCTCGAACCCACGTCCCCTGCACTGGCAGGCAGATTCTCAACCACTGTGCCACCAGGGAAGCCCGGCAGCTACCTTTTTAAGAGCACATAGGAAATGACTGATAAGTTAACGTCCAGACACTAAGAGCCCTTCAAGTTTTAAGTAAATTTAGCTCCTTTTGTCTTAGAAAATTAAATGTGTAGCTTTAATTCCAATCCTGGCTCCAGCACTGTGTGCTGTGTGCCCTTGGGCAAGTTGATTAACGTCTCTGGGCCTCAACTCCCTTATTTGTAAAATGGGAATAATAATAATAATAATAGCTCAAAAAAAAATGTGTACCTTTATGAAATAAGTTCAGTTTAGAAATTAAAACAAGAGCCCTCCGAGAGAACAAAAGGACTAATTGAATTTCCACATGGGAGAGGCCTCAACTAAACCTTCCTTTATAAAACTGCACCAGGGACTTCCCTAGTAGCGCAGCGGTTAAAAATCCGCCTGCCAATGCAGGGGACACGGGTTCGAGCCCTGGTCCTGGAAGATCCCACATGCCACGGAGCAACTAAGCCCGTGTGCCACAACTACTGAGCCTGCACTCTAGAGCCCTCGAGCCACAACTACTGAGCCCGCGAGCCACAACTACTGAAGCACACATGCCTAGAACCCATGCTCCACAACAAGAGAAGCCACCGCTCACAGCAACTAGAGAAAGCCCCCGTGCAGCAATGAAGACCCAACGCAGCCAAAAATAATAATAATAATAAATAAATAAGTTCATAAACAAACAAACAAAAAACTACACCAGGATACAAATTAAGATGAACGTGTTCCAATGTAATGTGCCCGTTTATTATCATTAACATCGGACATGTCTGTTTACTATTTACAAAAAGAAAGTTAGCAGCAGAACTGGGTTAAGAAAAAAAATCTTTGCCTAGGCCATTCCTCAAAAAAGTTAGTGCTCAAAGCTACAATTACTCCAGTGAAGCAATTCTCCTCATGACCTTCAGAAGGTCTGAATTGCTGACAGAATTTTTTTTTTTTTAAAGTTCACTTCCATCTCCCGATGGTATTTTGAAAATATTACTCTTTAGTATCTTCCCTGGAGCAGAGTCCTATCCGCCAGCACAAGGTTATCCGTTCATTTCCACCATCCTGGCCGACATTTTTCTTTAAGTAAAGTGAAGGCAAAGCATTCTTGGAGGAAAACACTACTGCATTAGGAGACACCAATATTTTGCCTCATTCCCTTGGAGTGACAGCAACAATCATTCTCTGTGCTCAGGACGGAACATAATTCTCACCTCCCTTGGGCATCGATAGTGCTCAGGAACATGAGGACCAACCCTCATATTGGTGCGGAATGTATCAGGTCATTTGGAAAACCTGCCCTCTTTTGACAACTCCATATAGACTTTTGCTCAATTTTAGCAGGAGGCACAAAGAACTCTCAAGAGGATCGTGACTTCTTCAATAATCTGTTATAATTTACACAGATACACGTACGACGGAAATAATACAAATACATAAAAGTATAAGAGACTGAGGGCAGCGCAGTGAGATTACCTCTAAACACAGTCTTCGTCGCTACTAGTTTATCATGACATTAATTTGATCAATCATTTTTCACTGTGTAGGGGACACTGTGTCAGATGAGGTGAGGGTTACAGCAATATAAAGTATTTCCAATACTTAGATTTTGAGTCTAGGAGAGAAGTGAGACACTAAAGAGGCAGGGGGACCCCGTTATCATGGAGATGCTCTCTTCAGTAATGGATTTTAGGGGAGGAGCGAGGCTTCCCTGAGAAGTGATGTCCAGGTGCAAATGGAATCAGAAGGTTGAAATGAATTTTTCTAGCTGCAAGAACGGTCAGCTGAGGGAGGAAAGGGGGGGCATCCCTGCAAGAGACATGGAGGTCTGAAATGGAACAGGGCTGGGTCTGGAAGGTTCTGAATGGTATGACATGCCTGGGACAGAGTGTATGTGGAGGGATGTCAGAGATGGGGTAGAGAGGGGAGCCTGAGGTCAAAGGCCCCCAGTCTTTGTTCACACACGTGAGGATCTCGTACACACAGCCTCCATCAAGGGCAGAGGGCGAGATTCCAAAGGGACAGGAGCAAAGAAGAAGGAAGGGAAGAGGATGCTAGCAAGGGGGGAAAACGAGAAACAAGGATGTTGTCAAAGACGTGGAGGAGAGGGGACCTCCCCGGCGGTCCAGTGGTTAGGACTCCGAGCTTCCACTGCAGGGGGCGCTGTAGGTTCGATCCCTGCTCAGGGAGTTAAGATCCCACATGTCGCATGGCACAGTCAAAAAAAAAAGAAAGAGAGATGGAGGAGAAAGCATGCCAATGAAGGAGATGGATGGTGTAGAGGTCCCTGAAGGTGACAGGTGAGATGTATCTCCTGGCACTCACAGGATCATAGCCTTCTAAGTGTGGCGGGTGGAACAATGCCCTCCGAAGTCATCCGCTTCTGACTTTCCAGAATCCCTGAGAACGTACAACCTTCCCTGGCAGAGAACTTTACATGGGCTGTGCAGATGGGATTAAATTAAGGGTCTTGAGATGGGGAGATGCCCCCCAAGCCCAGTGGAATTACAAGGTCCTTCAAAGGACGGGGCAGGGGCCAGAGTCAGAGAAGGAGATGTGAGAACTGAAGCAGAGAGAGGTGCTGATGGGATGTGGGACCATGAACCAAGGTACACTAGAAATGAGAGAAGGCAACACAATAGATCCTCCCCTACACCTTCCAGAAGGAACCAACCCTGCTGACACTGGTCTTTGCCCCAGACATCTGACCTCCAGAACTGAATTTGTTCATAATGTGTCCTGTGTGTCAAACCATTAAGTTTGAGATCACCAGTTACAGTGGCAGTAGGAAATGAATAGATTGCAAAAAGAGTGGGAAGTGAGGAAAATGCATTTTGACTTCTTCGTCCTTCAAGAAGACTGGCTGAGAAAAATACAGCAGATGTAGCAGTGAGGCTTCAGGAGGGTGCCTTTCAGATGTGAAAGACTGACACTGCATCTCCCAATAGAGGGGCCTTTAGAAAGAATTTGATCAGAAAGATTCTCAACCAGCAGCTAGCGGAAAACGTTTCTGAGAAAGTCTACATCATCAGAGCTTTACAGTGGTCTCCCTAACTCCTGAAACATCACATCATTTTGATGTTTCTTTCCAAAGCAGTTTAGCCATTTCAACATGAAAAAGAATTATTCCAATTTATCCCGAAGATAGAAGACCAATTCACTGATCTTCAGCTGTGCAGAAACAAGATGGCGCCACTGTGGAAAATGACTTGCACTGTTGTCTCTGTACTTTGAAAGGCAATGCAATGATATGGACTTTATCCTCAAATCAGTTCAATTCTGGTCAGATATCCCTGGATCCTCACTCATCCTGTCCTACTTTACTCCCTTCAAAAAAAACTTTTAAATGGTTCACGTCACATCATTTCAGAGACGGGTTCAAAGACTTGACCACTGAAATGGTAATGATTTAAAAATACCCGAGGAGATTAAGCTACAGTAAACAACGGACAATACTGGGATTGGTTTCAGTAAAATGCTCCAACGACAATCTGACATTTCCAAGCATAAAATAACAAATGACCACGATTCCACGTTCAGCCTCCATTTACCCTCATTCATTACTTTTTGAGCAAGTACTTGGTTTAAATATTTTAAAAATATAACTTACAATATCAAAAGAATTCAATTAGTTGAGATTTTTAATTAACTATGGATTATAAAAGACTCCATGTAAATACCAGCCGCAAAAGAGACCAAAGGACGTCCGCCTGCTAGGAAATTTAAACTCCGTGGCTGATGTATTTCCCATTTTCCCAGTTTACCCTCATGATGAACCTGCAAGTTCGGGAAGGTGAGAAATTAATCAGGACACGTATCCAGGACGCAGAGTGCTCATTGGACACCATTTGCGTATTACCTTGCCGGATTTTGTTAACCTTCTTCCCAGAACAGCATAATGTGAACAAGTCAGTCAATTACTATTAAAAGGACAAGTGAAAGACTAACCATTCCCCAAGGAAGGCTTACGTTTTCTAAGTAATTGAGAAGAAAATATATCAGCTAAAAGTCAAAGTCTATTTCGAAGACTTAATTACAGATAAGTCCATGCTAAATAATTTATATTCTTCCTTGCATATTAACCAGACCAGAACAAATAGCAGGAAAAGAAAAAAAATCTCTAGAATCAACACTCCACTGCTTCCAAGTTATCACCCGTAGAAAAATGTCATGAGCCACACGGCATGTATCTTCTTCTCCACCCAGATTCACAAAGTGCAAGGAGTAAAATAATACCGATTCATCCCTGGGTGAAAAGAAGATGTCTGGTATCCTAAAGCATAACTAACATGGGCTGGAATGACTCTGTTTTCTCCACCTGATATGAAAGGGTCTCAGAAGGATTTTCTGCACGATGGAAAAGAGCCGCATCTACTCAGAGGCTGGGCAGCTCTGGACCAACGTGCAGGGAAACGTCTTGCACAGGACAGGACCTTGTGTAGTTGGATAAAGCTGCCATGACGCAGGCTGAGGGCACAGGAGGGGGTAAGAGGACCAGTCCAAGGTCACTTGCCCATTTGCACTCCTCAGCCCGAGCTAGACCTTATGGCTACTGGTTTCCAGGAAGCACCTGTCCCTGCTAAACTACAGTGTGAACCATGCTGACCGGCATTTATCCAGCATTTACTGAGAACCTTCTACATGCCTTGTGCTGTGACAGGAACAAAGGAGACTGAATTTTCTCTACTTAAATTTCCAATCGCCTGCCAAGAAGGAGCCTGGGAAGGTTCACGTAAGGGAACGGGACCATGTCTCCAGCTCCATGAGCTAACAGTTCTCATGTAGATTATGTTACATGCTGCCTCACTGAAGTCCTACGTGTTCCATGTTCCCCAATGCCCCACATCATGCTTAAATAAATATGTAGGAACACAACGGAAAATCTTATTTCAGCAGTCATCGTGGAAAGGGAAAAGAAGTAGGGCATATTAAAGGCGTGTGCTTAGGCAAACGATCCTTAATCATCTACAACAAAAATATACTGGGTTAATATTTACTACAGGTCCACAGCACGCCCAAGTGTGTGACATTCAACTGCCTGCCAGAGAAAGACAAAACAATTCCATTCCCTCTTGATATTAATTACCCACTTCAAGGAAGCGTGCCGATTCAGAATTACCTGGCTTGCAAATGCTCTCACACACACACACAGATGGAATCAGTGAACTCCCTGGTTTTAACGGTATGGAATGCACTTCATTAAAAAGTTGAGCAAGGGACTCCCCTGGTGGCACGGTGGTTAAGAATCCGCCTGCCAGTGCAGGGGACACGGGTTCGAGCCCTCATCCTGGAAGATCCCACATGCCGCGGAGCATCCAAGCCCGTGTGCCGCAACTACTGAGCCTGTGCTCTAGAGCCCGCGCGTCACAACTACTGAGCCCACACGCCACAACTACTGAAGCCTGCGCGCCTAGAGCCCGTGCTCCACGACAAGAGAAGCCACCGCAGTGAGAAGCCCGCGCACCGCAACGAAGAGTAGCCCCCGCTCGCCACAAATAGAGAAAGCCCGCGCGCAGCAATGAAGACCAAACACAGCCAAAAATCAATAAATAAAATTAATTTATTTTTTTAAAAAAAGTTGAGCGAAGCAAAATTTAAAAAATCACAATAATTGCTTGTACTTAATCAAGCATTCCCTTCCTCTAGATCATGAAACACACGAACAAAGGCATGGCAAAACCAGTCAAGATGGTCAAGGCACCTAATTATGAACCTCAGCCTAAAGGATCGGAGAGCCATGCGAAGCTACCACTACAACAGCTAGAGGCGACCCACGCTAATCAGTGTGGCTGCGCTGTGTACACTTTCTTGTGGATGGCCATGGGTTCTCCCCCTGGTGCATATACAGTCGGTTCACATGTAAACTTCCAGAGAGCTCCCAGACCCCAGGGACGCATGCATCCCAGATTCCCGATTCCAAACACCTGCTGTGTGAGATGGTAGCGGTGCATTCACAGAACTCCTAATATGAAAGCAGGTATCTACAGTATTGATAATTTGTTATATGTTAATATTTGTTAGCAATCTGCGGATCCAAAATAATCACCATGAACTACCCTCCCGACTCCCCAGAGAATCCGATCGTGGCCTTGAGCACGGATCAGCACACTCACTGTAAAGGGTCAAAGGACGTAAAGGGTCAAGTGATGGCCAGGCCGTCTCTTCTGCAACCATTCAATTCTGGCACTGTCGTATACAAGGCGCTACTCCTAAAAACGGAGTCACCCACAGGCCACAGCTGGCTCACCTTAGCCTAGGTCATGTTCCATGGTCACTTACTCAAGACTGAGTTTATTGATCGCCTCCAAAAGCCAAACAAAATTAGCTTATGCATAAAAAAAAACGTATAGGGACTTCCCCGGCGGTCCAACGGTTAAGGCTCCGTGCCTGCACTGCAGGGGTTGCGGGTTTGATCCCTGGTTGGGCAACTAAGAACCAGCATGCCACATGGCATGCCCAAAAAAAAAATTATAAATAGTGTAAGATGATCTCTTTAATGATACATTTGCCCCATTTTTCCAGTCTAACATATACCTTTTCAGCAGAGAGGAAGCATTAAACTAATAAAAAAATAGGCAGTGTAGTATTGGTACGAGGTAATATTACGGGTTTGGATAATAGTTAAGAAGAAAAGGATCAAGGAGGCCCCCAAATAATTTCTATTTATATTAGTTTATTGTTATATTTGTAAAATATTTATATCATACATAATTATATATTACCTATATTATTATTATTTTTTGCAGTACGCGGGCCTCTCACTGTCGTGGCCTCTCCCGTTGCGGAGCACAGGCTCCGGACGCGCAGGCTCAGCGGCCATGGCTCACGGGCCCAGCCGCTCCGCGGCATGTGGGATCTTCCCGGACCGGAGCACGAACCCGCGTCCCCTGCATCGGCAGGCGGACTCTCAACCACTGCGCCACCAGGGAAGCCCTATAATAATGTTTTTGTTTAAGCAAATTCATATGGATAGTTTCAATATCAACAGTACAAATAGCTAACCTTGTTATGGAGGATCCAAGTTTAAGCATTCCATTCAAGATAATAAGGAAGACTATATTATTCACGGACACCTTTTTGAACAATAAAATTTGAGCTCATGGGCACAACAAATTCCTTTTGCGATGGCTGAGAAATTAAATATAAAAGTAGTACTATTTTCTTTCTTTTTTTGCGGTACGCGGGCCTCTCACTGTTGTGGCCCCTCCCGTTGTGGAGCACAGGCTCCGGACGCACAGGCTCTGCATCGGCTGGCAGACTCTCAACCACTGCACCACCAGGGAAGCTCTATACTATTTAACATTATTATTATTTTTTTATCATTGTATTTAAGTCTATAACTCAGTTACTATACCAAATTGATTTACATAACTAATCTGTGTCCCTCGGAATCACAAAATGTTTTAATAAAAGATTTGGACAATGTGTGTCCAGAACTAAGTAGCGTATAAACAAACTACCTCAATGTTCCAATGTATTAGCCCCTAGCATAACCGTGAATGTCAGGATCTTCAATAGACTAGCAAATTCAGTCCAAACATAAAATGCCAAACATCCTAATTCTGGTTCATCCCTCGATCCCTTCACTTAGAAATGAAAACCATGGTTCCAGGAGTGCCTTGAAAGGCATTGTTCTTGGTTGTCAGTTTTGAACTGAACTAAGCCATCTTTGAGAAAAAATTAAGGAATGTCTAACATCAGTTCACCAATAGCATCCCCGATGACCACGAAAATCCATTGCAAAGCATTTCCTTTAACAGGGTTACAAAACCAGAAAGGGTTCCGTCAGTGGTGTATGCAAAATTAGATCCACCGGGCATAAGCTGGAACGTTCAAGTATTCACTAGGCTTAATGAATTCTTTCTGCTTCCTAAACAGATGTTTTTTTTCATTTATAACCACAAATTCTTCATAGTGAAAAGGGAATAAATACATACATCTCTATTATTTAAACATGTCAGAAGCCTGACCATTGAAAACATGCTAATGAGCAGCAAACCTGGATAACAACAGAAATGCCCTGATTCACAGGTCTTTGTGTTTCCCCACTGAACCCTGTACCCCTTGTAAATGACAATCAGTCCAGTTAAAGAGTCACAGAGGGCCATAAAAAGAAACGAAATTGAGTTATTTGTAGTGAGGCGGATGGACCTAGAGTCTGTCATACAGAGTGAAGTAAGTCAGAAAGAGAAAGACAAATACTGTATGCTAACACATATATATGGAATTTAAGAAAAAAAAAAGTCATGAAGAACCTAGGGGTAAGACAGGAATAAAGACACAGACCTACTAGAGAATGGACTTGAGGATATGGGGAGGGGGAAGGGTAAGCTGGGACAAAGTGCGAGTGGCATGGACATATATACACTACCAAACGTAAAATAGGTAGCTAGTGGGAAGCAGTTGCATAGCACAGGGAGATCAGCTCAGTGCTTTGTGACCACCTAGAGGGGTGGGATAGGGAGGGTGGGAGGGAGGGAGATGCAAGAGGGAAGAGATATGGGAACATATGTATATGTATAACTGATTCACTTTGTTATAAAGCAGAAACTAACACACCATTGTAAAGCAATTACACTCCAATAAAGATGTAAAAAAAAAAAAGAACCTATGGGTAAGACAGGAATAAAGACACAGACCTACTAGAGGATGGACCTGAAGATATGGGGAGCAGGAAAAATAAATAAATAAAAATAATAAAGAGTCACAGAGATTTTAGTTGTCACTTGGGGTCTTGAGGTTTCTGGGAAAGGAAAACTCAAAATTTTGTCCTTAGTTTTTCAGCCAAGCCATCCTTGGGAGGCAATACAGTTCCAACATAGCATCACCACTCATCAAGCCCACTCCAAAAGCGGCACTCCAAAGGGCTCCCCTTATCAGAGAAGCAGTCAGACTCTAGCACAACCGCACAGATGGATAAACACCCAGTGCTTTCAAATGCAGAGTATGGACACCAAGGGCAGGGAAAGCGGGGAGGGGGGTGGTGGTGGGATGAATTGGGAGGTTGGGATTGACATATATACACTAATATGTATAAAATAGATAACTAATGAGAACCTGCTGTATAAAAAGTAAATTAATTAAAAAAAAAAAAAAAACAATAAGGAGTCTTCCCCAGTTCATAAGTTCTCATTTCCTTCCCCCTATGGTGTGCTTTATATCACATTCCCTTCGGGTTTCATAATCCAAGCTGTCATGTTCGGAGCTGTGCTGTCTACAGCTGAGTCTGATGCCAGACACATTACTACCACTTCTCCTCAGAACCAGGATGGGCTGGTTACGTTAAACTGACTGCTCCTTGCACGGCAGCTCCTGAAATGGTTACAATCAAGGCCGCAAAGGCCTGTTGCTCGAAAGGCTGGTGGTGCGACAAGGAAGACAAATACTTGTGCAACTTCATGCCTTGTTTATATATCAATGCTCCTCCAGATTGAAAAAAGAAAATGACAGTAAAAAAAAAAAGGGGGGTTCGAAATTCAGAAGACAAAGGGATTTACATAGTGTGCTCTTATGGATTGTTGAACTGTATATCCTCATCTGTTTCATCTTCCAAATTTGCACGTTAACCACAAAAAGGGGGACAGTAGTAGTCTTTCTTTATTCGTTACAAATTACCTTTGGGGAAAAAAAACGTAGCACTTTTTTAATAGCAGGAAATAGGAAAAGGAGTTTGGAAATCTAGTTTTTAGAAATAGGAGTTCAATGAAGGACGTGACCTTGACAATCTTTTAGAATTCAGGAAAGGTGCAGAAGTTTGTTACAGAGTAAAAATAGGGAAACTTGGTGGAGCCACTGGTGGTCTAAATTTCGAAAAATGTTTAGAAGTTATCGCACTCAAAATGGTAAGAAAGTAGGTAAACAGCCAGTATTTAATCCATGTAATCATCTAAACGGCCTCAGCAGGGCTTGAATTGACAGCTGAGCCATGAAAAGTCTTAACCATTTACTTGAAATATATTAAAACACATCCTTTCTGAAATTTAAATGGGGGGAAAGGGTCCCAATTTTGACTTGTAAAATATCTTCATTAACGTATGCTCACAAACATAGATCGTCAAAGTATTCTACCCATTTCCCCTTCCTTGGGCTGTGCTCTATTTCTGGCTTTCAGAGAAAGAGAAGGATCCCGTGGCCTCAGTGGGCCCACAGCCTGCATTAGAAGCACGTCTGAGATTTTGGGTCGCACTCTTCAGGGGCTACACACAAAAGTGATAAAATGAAATGCTGAGGCCATTCAAAGGCCCCAGTGGCTTGAGATGCTTACTGTAGAAGAAAGTGGGTTTTCAGTGGCCAGTAGGGATGAGGGTGAATTTCAGAAGGAGGGCTGACTTTCTTGTCTCATCAATGAGATATACTCTGCACTGTGGCTATTTGGAGAAACAAATAATTCTTATGAAATCCTAAATTCACAAAGCATGCCAGTATGTATACTCCCAATGAGCTTGAAATCTCTGCTTTGTACTTCGGTGAATTTCAAATAGATTATTTTTAAACAGAAAACAATTTTTACCACCAAAGTAATCTGAAAGCACCGCCAGATTTGAATTAACCAGGCTGTAAACGCATCCACAAAATAAGCCAGCGGAGATCAATGATTATGTTTTTCATACTTACCATGACATTGTCTTTCTAAGAAGATACTTTTAAAAATGCCACCATGGAAATCCACTTGATTTCTTTTCCATCTCAGCACATTTTTCCCTGTAAAAATAAAAGAGAGAGAGAGACAGACAGAGACAGAGAGAGAAACAGACAGACAGACAGACAGAGAGAGAGAAATACACTTAGTAAAAGAGCTGGTGCCATTGTTTCCAAACCCTTGTCACATTCCTTCTAAGCTTTCTTTTGGGTAATTACAGAAACTAGCTAGTAGTGTCATAAAGTAATTCTTGACTGATTCCCTAATAATTCAAGCAACTAGTCAAGAAAGGGCACCTACACAGCTATGGCAAACTGCAGATTCTATATCCAACCAGTTGAGTCCACAGGCAATTTGAGAATTCAGAATAAAGCGAGACAGCTGGAGGTCACCAATCTACGTCTCACCTGCTTTCACCTGGCCACCATTAAATTTTCGTCCAAGATGAATAATCTATTTAGTCCATGTCTATGTTCGATGTAGTTTATTTAAATTAAGAATTTAAAATCCTTGCACAATTTAATGTGCGAAAGCCACTCTCTGTGTTAGACGTTGTTTGTTTGCAAGAACTGATCCTCAGCCTGCAGAGATGTTTTTTTTCCCCCTTACAGCAGTGGGTCAGATGGGCAAGATCCACGCTGCCTCCTTCTCTCGGCTCTCATACGACAGAACGAGGCTCTAACTGACCAAGCACGGAAAGTACCAAGCACGGAAAGTCTTTGGGTTTCATAGCTAATGAGTCAGCCCATTTTTAAGTTGTAGGAAGGTAGGGTCATAGTCTGATTATGGTTTTGATAGAACATGTAGTTACTATTTCATAAATACTGTGTTTTTAAAAATTTTTATTGGCGTGTATAGTTGCTTTACAATGTTGCGTTAGTTTCTGCTGTACAGCAAAGTGAAACAGTCATACGTACACCTAAATCCCCTCTTTTTTAGATTTCCTCCCCATTTAGGTCACCACAGAGCACTGAGTAGAGCTCGCTGAGCTATACAGTAAGTACTGTTGGTTAAAATATATTTGTGGAAATGACTTCATATGTACCAACAATCTTAATTGCATTCATCATTCCTGACCCTTCTACAGCCGCGCAGGGTACGTAGCATAGCATGTATTTTGCATTTAGGAAAACTGATATTCGGACGTTAGCTCACACAATACGTTGAAGCCATAAGGCAGAGTCAGACCTACGTCTATCCTGCGTTCAAAGACCACACGCTTTTCACAGAATCAAGCCGCCTCCTCGTCCAAATAGAATAGGAATTGTTACAAGTAACACGTATATGGTGCGTCAACCTTTAACACACCGTCTTATACATGGACTCTCTACTTATTTATTGATTTATGTGGCTACACAGCATGGCTTGCGGGATCATAGTTCCCGGACCAAGGATGGCACCCGGGGTCCCCAGCAATGAAAGTGCTGAGTCCTAACCACTGGACCGCCAGGTATTTCCCATACGGACTCTTTTTAATCTTCTCAGTGAGCACAAGAGGGAGCGTTATCTCCATTGTTTTAAAAAAGCAAATCCGGGGCTTCCCTGGTGGCGCAGTGGTTGCGAGTCCGCCTGCCGATGCAGGGGACACGGGTTCGTGCCCCGGTCTGGGAAGATCCCACATGCCGCGGAGCGGCTGGGCCCATGAGCCATGGCCGCTGAGTCTGCGCGTCCAGAGCCTGTGCTCCGCAACAGGAGAGGCCACAGCAGTGAGAGGCCCGTTTACAGCAAAAAAAAAAAAAAAAAAAAAAAAAAGCAAATCCGGGAGGTATTAGCGAACTGGCCAAGACCACAGAGCAGTCACGAGTGGGGTAGGGCTCAAAGCAGGTAGTTCGGTGATCAGCATACATCGTCTCAGGTGGAGCCACTAATATCTTTTCTCTTCCCCATGCTCAGTCCCCAGTCTGTGGGAATCTACACCTGACGCAGTTTTCATCAGGGACGAAAAGGTCATTTGGTATCAAGACCAAAGACGGCCTCACTGCATGAGTGATGCATACAGCAAACACTCACGAATATTAGCTATTCTAACACTGCATGATTAATATCACAACTTCGAAATTGGCTCTGTTTCTGTTTCACTTCATCAGAGGTCATATCTTGGTTCACACCCACAGGTAATTGTCAAATTCACAGCTGCAAAGTTAACTAGGTGTGTGTCAAGAGAGGTCTACAAAAATTAGCGAGTTATGTCTGGTAGATGACTCTTTTCTGCCTTGGGATAGTGTTGAGAAACATGTATTTGAATTATTATTTTAGGGTGAGTTTTCGTTTGCCTCTTGGCTTGCTGGATTTCATGTATGTGTTTTTGTTTGTTTCTTTCTTTCTTTTTGCGGTACGCGGCCTCTCACTGCTGTGGCCTCTCCCGTTGCGAAGTACAGGTCCCGGACGCGCAGGCTCAGCGGCCATGGCTCACGGGCCCAGCCGCTCCGCGGCATGTGGGATCTTCCTGGACCGCGGCACGAACCCATGTCCCCTGCATCGGCAGGCGGACTCTCAACCACTGCGCCACCAGGGAAGCCCCATGTATGTGTTTTTTAGGTGCACAAGGGAGAGAGAAACATTCAGTAACTAGTATGTGCGTGAGTTTCCTTTTTTTTTTTTTTGGCAAATCTGATACTGATGGAACAAAATATTCACATCCTGTAGGGTTTAATTCACATGTCAGGAATGATTCCATCCACCCTGCTTGCCTATCTCACCAACTCCACTTCTCTTACTGGGCCCTGGTCACTACCATCAACACAGATTCCGTAACCAAGCAGGACCCTAGGGGCCCTTCCCGGGACAGAGACCCCTCCCCCACATCTCCTGCTGCAGCTCCTCTCTGAAGTGCCTAGTGTATCTCATGCCTATTTCCTGAGCTTTTTCAGATGCTAAAAACCACCACATGGAAGAAATTAACTATCTGACGACCACTAGCACACAGCCCCCAGACCAACCAGTACCCCTGTGACACTGCCCTGTGACCTCATCATCAACCAATCAGAGAACTGTGCGTGAGCTAAACACACACACCCTAGGATGCCCCTCCCTCACCGGGCCTTTAAAAATGCGTTGCTAAAAGTTGTGGGTTTTTTGGAGAGAAGCCACCTGGCTCCTTTCATGGCCCTGCAGTAAACCTCTGTCTGCTCCAAACTCCGAAGTTTCAGTTTGTTTGGCCTCACTGTGCACAGAGCAGACGAATCTGTGTTCGGTAACAATTCTACTATTTTTCCTGCTATGCACGGCGAAATACATTCTAATTTTTATTATTAATTATTATTTCTTCTCAAAGGATAGCCCCACGTGTGTGAATTTACAACATAACCTTCTCCCAGACGGCTTTTGGTAGTAGAAACCTCCAAACACCAAAGGGTCAGAGAAGGGCAATGACCATTTATTACGCCCGCCTACTACGGGATTTTGCTACTCATGACTCTGTTATCTAAGCAGAACGCTGATCACTAACACTGACCTATGTTCAAGTAATCACGTGTTCATTTTTCTCATTTGTTTTCTGCTACATGATTCATGGGGGTCCATGAGGTAATAATAAGCTTTGCTTCATGTATCGGACGCTAAGTTATAAGATAGAGTCGTGTGGCTAATGAGATATTTCAAAGGTTAAAGGCTCAGTTCTCTAGATTAAAACACCATTGATGTTACCAGTAAATTTGGGCTGGATGACCTATTACAGAAGTCCTGAAGACAGGTAACTAGGATGACAGGTAGCCGATTATTCGGAAATTGATAAGAAATTACATTTTATGATTTGTCTTCATGTGAAACTACACCCTACCGTATACAGACCATTTGTGAAGACTTACGCTATACTTAGTATGTTATCGATTCATCTATAAAAGCTTCTTGTAAAAACAAATATTGCCTGAGATGATTGATATTAAATACTCAAGGCAAACCAATATTTATGAGTTACCAATATATTAGTAAACATTACCATAAATATCTCATGTCATTTTATTGGAATTTTACCATACAGAGAATACACTAGTCAAAGCATACAGACCTTTGGCGGAATATCGGACGTAGAAGCTAAGAATGATCTATTCCACGCTATGACAATGCTTCAAAGAAGCCTCTCCATATAAGTTCACCTTTACAACTAAAGACTTGGGGTTTCATAGAGACATTCACAGCCATTCCAATTCGCCCTGGGTAGGAGGTCAAACAGATACCTAGAACATAAGGTGAAAGTGTATAAATATTTTCATAAAGGAGGACATTGACGGAGTTAGGACTTTTCAGTAGGTTACGAATATGATTTTATTCTCTGGTACCTAAATAATGTACAGTAAACTCTGTCTAGAAATCCTAAGATATTTCACTTCGCGAATGTGCGTTGAACACAGGCTGTGCACAAGGTATGAGGATAGAAAAGAAATTCCAGAGATGAATGTGGCACAGTCCTTGTTCTCAAGGAGCTTGTGGTCCCCTGGGGGAAAACATCATCAAGGCGAGGACTTAGATATAATTGCAGGAGCTCCCATATCCAGAGATAAAGGAATAGAGAGGGCCAGAAGCTGCTACCTCAGAAGAGGTAGCAGCTCTGGGAAACTCTTAGGATATGGCATGGAAGATGGCTTTGAAGGAGGAGAGAGAGGAGGCCCATGTTTGTCATGGGGAAAGAAGGAGATGGTAGCTACACTAGACTCTCCAGGGTCCTCACGAAGTCTGTGCCAGGATTACACCTAAGGGGTCCCAAGGTTTCGACAGCACTCATGACCAGGGTCTGCATCTAGCCCTGCACACACATACACAAAAACAGGAAAATCTAAACTTCTTTTTAAAACCTAAAGATATTTCAGAGGTATTTTAACTTAAAAAAAAAACAAAAACTACTATCATTCATCATTTATTTAGTTGTCTTTTGAGTCACAATGACCTGCTAAGTTTCTAAAAGAAAAATGGGAGAAATAAGTTTAATTTTGATAGACGTACATGAGTAGCTAAAAAAATAAAATAAAATGCACGCTCAGATGGGAAGAGCACTTATCGGTAGGTTTTTAGCAGGGTTGTCCTGGATATGTCTAGATGTATATATAAATGTTCATATTAACATAAATCACTTGAACTTGCACCCAAATTTATCTAACCCAGACTTTATCTTTCTCTCAAACAGAACAATCTTCCAAACCACATTCATTTTTGAAAAGATGCATATTTAATAAAACATCTGTTTTCTGTCTTGGATTTGCTCCCAATTTTATGCAATGCTCAAATTGTTTAATTTTTAGCATTAGGAAAATCCGGGGGGTGGAGAGAAATAGAGAAAAAATTTCCTGAGAATTTCAAGTGAGTAACTGAAAATACAGATCATCAACTTTACACAGTTCTACTCCTCCCGAATCACCCCAGAATTCGGATGAACTCTCAAGAAATTCATTTCCTGTCCACGTTTCTAATTTTGATGCAAATCTTTACAACAAAATTAAAAAGCACTAATGTCATCATCCAGTGAACCGTGGAAACAAACAACGCCACAGAGTATATTTACAGCTTTCGTGTAAGACTTAAACTAGTCAAGGTCCAAAATCCTTGACATTCCTAAAACGTATGCCTCGAAATTTTCTAGGCATGGACTAGAATGGGAAACTTTTCTATGACACTGTCTTTAAAAGAAAAAAAATACAGAAAAAAAATGTGTACAAATTCTAGGGATGTGAATACCGGCAAAGATTTTAAAAGATAAATAGGCATTTAGAAACAAATCACGGAAGTACGTTGAATGACCCATACGTTTCAGTAAATCATGCTAGCCTATAACCAACCTGAACCATCAAGGAAGAGCCCATCTTCCCGTAGATGAAAGACCGAGTCCTCCGACCACAAACTGATTCAATAATCAAAGGTGTTCTCTCAGTCCCTCTGACTTGGCTACATGTCTCAAAAAACGGTGATGCCTCGGGTGCTAACACTTGCTAACACACAAGATTTGATATTCTCATTCCCTCAATGAATATTTATAGAGTGCCTAACAACTATTCATTTCTTCAACAAATACCCGATGAGTACCCCATCTAGGCTGGACTCATGAAACACACATTTTAAGGAAAAGCCGAAAAACATTTAAACACACACCACACGTGGTCAAAAAGGAAAAATGCAGTCGAGTGTGGGTGAGCACAGAGAAGGAAGTCAACAGCAGATGAAATATGAAAAGGACAGAGCATGCAGCCCACTCGGAGTGGGAAGAGGGCAGGGGGAGTGGCACAGGCCGTGTCCTAATTTGCTTAGTTGGAAACCGAAAGACAACTGGTAGACCAGCAGTGCCGTCATCAGAGAACACTGCAGGATGGAGCTTGCAGGTAGGTAGAAAGCTAGCTCATTCTGTGCAAAGCCAACAGGTCACTGAAAGGAATCTGGAGTGAATGCTAAACACAATACGAAGCCATTCTTTGTGAAATATTTTAGGCTGACAAGGAGGAACATAAGGTCAAAGATAAATAATCTGAAAAGCCTGCCTCTAGGGGCTGTGTTCCTCTATTTTAAGGCACATTCGATGCTTCATGAACTTATTTTGCAAACATCTCTAGAGGTAGGTACTCTCGTATAACCCTCTTAACAGAGGAGAAAACAGAAACGTGAAAATATCAGCTACTGCAATTCACACAGCTAGGAAGTGTCAGGTGGTCTGGCTCCTCTGGTGGAAACTGGTGAGTACCAAAGAGGACTGCCAATAATGCACGTCAGAGTGAGCGAGTGGAGGGCTTCCCAGATGGCGCAGTGGTTGAGAGTCCGCCTGCCGATGCAGGGGACACGGGTTCGTGCCCCGGCCCGGGAGGATCCCACGTGCCGCGGAGCGGCTGGGCCCGTGAGCCGTGGCCGCTGAGCCTGCGCGTCCGGAGCCTGTGCTCCGCAACGGGAGAGGCCACAACAGTGAGAGGCCCGCATACCGCAAAAAAAAAAAAAAAAAAAGTGAGTGAGTGGAACAGAATCGTGGCCCCATGTGATAGACAAAGGGTGGTTATGTGTGAAATAGTGGAAAATATACATACAAGTCCTGCCCCCTGTTCTAGCATGGAGCTCCTAAAACCCTTGTAATTTCCCAAGTGACAAGAATACTAGCAGCGTCTTTTGTTCTACTACTTGGTCTTTGCCTCTGGTTCCCGACTCAGAGCTCCTAAGTCCCTTGGAATTTCCTGGGCGACAGGAGTGTGTTTTGTTCTAATGAGATGACTCCTGGTGGGGTCCTGGGTGGCTTCAGGATGGGGGCTGAGCACCACAGAGTCCAAGCCATAGTGAGAAGCCTGGAACTTTCGGCCTCACCATCCACACTCTGGACAGGGAGATGGGCTGCAGGCTGAGTCCGTGATCAGTAAAGCCCACATGACGAAGCGTCCATGAAAATCCCCAGAGTTCAGGGTGCTTCCTAGTTGGGGAACACATCCCCACGCGGAGAGGCTGGTGCACCCCAACTCCGCGAGGACAGGAGCTCCTGCCGTCAGGCTCCTTCCACAGCTGGCTTTCTGGATCTCTTCATCTGGCTGTTCATCTGTATCCTGTATCCTAGCCTTTATTATGAAATAACCGGGGAAGCATTAAGGAAACGTTTCCCTGAGTGCCGTGAACTGTTCCAGCAAATGATGGAATCCAAGGAGGAAGTTATGAGACTCTCCGATGTACAGCCAAGTGAGAGGAAAGTTGTGGGTAAGCTGGGGACCCACTGCCTGCACTTGGCTTCTGAGGTGTGGGTAGCGGGGGGCCATCCCGTGAGTCCTTAATCTGTGGGGTCTGTACGAACTCCATATTAGTGTCAGACTGAATTGTATCACAGGACACCCAGCTGGTGTCACAGAGAATAGCTTGGTGTGCGGGGACCCGTGGGGGAGGGGGGAACACCACACACATCTGTTGTCAGAAGTATTGTCGACTCTATGAGTAAAAGAATCACAGGAGAGTTTTTCCCAAGTAGTATGGGAGAGGGGAATGCAAGAGCAGAAAGTAGAGACGTGGCGGTCTCCGGGGTGGAAGGCACTGTTAACCAGGAGTAGGTACAAACCTATGCGGGATGGTCTGGAAGCTGGAATTTAAGGAGCAACGTGAACTGAAGAACTCAGAAAAGCTAAGTAAAGGAATGGAGAGGCAGTAGAAGAAAGCCAGAGAGGAGAGTTTTGAAATGCAAGGAAGGATGAAGTCCCTTAGCGGAGGGTCAATGAACACGTCAGAGGCTACAGAGAAACTCCAAGGAGGAAGAGGGCTTTGTTGAGTGGTCAGTCCCTCCAGAGGGCAACTGATGGGGTCCAGGTGTGCTGTCTGAAAAGAAAGCAGAAGGGATGTGAGGGTAAATAAAGAAATGTTTCTTCTTAAGAGTCCCTTCAGGGCATATGTGTCAGGGCACCAAAAGGATTTTGGAAAGACGATCAGAGCCGCTGAGAAGGTCTTGATAATGAAAACGTCAGACCAGTTTCAAAAGGAAAAGACTATCAAGAGAATAGGTAGGATTAGGGACTTTCCTGGGGGTCCAGTGGTTGACTCTGCACTTCCACTGCAGGGGGCGTGGGTTCGATCCCCGGTCAGGGAACTAAGATCCCACGTGCCGCAAAGCGTGGCCAAAAAGAAAAAGAGAGAGGGAGAGAATAGGTAGGATTAAAAATTGATCATCTGGGACTTCCCCGGTGGCACAGTGGTTAAGAATCCGCCTGCCAATGCACGGGACACGGGTTCGAGCCCTGGTCCGGGAAGATCCCACACGGCACGGAGCAACTAAGCCCGTGAGCCACAACTACTGAGCCTACGCTCTAGAGCCTGTAAGCTACAACGACTGAGCCCGCGCACCTAGAGCCCGTGCTCCGCAACAAGAGAAGCCACCGCAATGAGAAGCCCGCGCACCGCAACGAACAGTAGCCCCCGCTCGCTGCAACTAGAGAAAGCCCACGCGCAGCAACAAAGACCCAACGCGGCCAAAAATAAATAAATAAATTCATTTAAAATAAATAAATAATGATTATCTTTTACAGTCTATCCATTTCATTCTAATCACCAAAAAACAGCACGTTCCCCATCAGTGTCATCGACGTGAGGATGTTGCATCTGACGATGAGCGCCTCCTTGGCTTCTGAGCCTTCTCTATTCCCTTCGTTAAAGTACCTAAAATATCACCCCAACTTCCAACAGTTACTTCCTTGGCTTGTTCTCTGTCCAACAGGAGGCCAGGTCCCGTCAATACCATATTCCCAACGCCTCTGGGAAATGTGAAAGCTTCTCCGTTTCCGCAGTCTCTGCCATCACTCCATCTTAATGTACATTATTAGCCTGATGTCTTCAGTGTCTACCAACATTGCTACCTGCCTCAATCATATTCACCAGCACCAAGGTGGTGTTCCATAAATGATTTCACGCTGCTGAAGCCCTGACAGGGCCCTCCACAGCCTACAGAAGAACATCCATTGGCTTGACCACTGGGTTCCACCACCTACAATGCTCTGATTTCAGTTTAATTGTCTGTACCCAATAACAGGCACTTGAAAGCGCACTCAGCCCATCCCTTCACTCAACACTTCCTGCGTCCACATGTTCACCCACCGTCCCCTTTGCCCTTCTGAAAAAATCCTCTCCATCCTCTGAGATGCAGCTCACGAGCTGTCTCCCTTGGAAAAGCTTTGGTGCTAGCCTAGCTCCCAAGGTATATCAACACCCTCCCATTGACCAGTTCCCCAACGTACCTGGTCTGGACTGTGTGACCGGCAGCATGCAGCAGAAGTGATAATGTGTCTCTTCCAAGGTCAAGGTATCAAAGACTACGGCGGGTCCTAGGATTCCTCTCAGCCACTCCGTCTTACTCTCCCTTCTCTCACTGCCCAGAAAGCCACTGCCAATGCCGTGTGACCAGCCCTAAGGTGACGTCCACAGGACAGCTAACTGAAGCCCTCTGCTGATGTTCACACACGTGAGGCTCTCTTATGCCTTCAAAGAACTGCATCCCTGGTCCACAAGTGGACGGCAGCATCCCGAGAGGCCCTGCATCAGAACCACCCAGCTATGAAGCTCTTGAATCCCTGACTTACAGAAAATGTATGAGATAAGAAATACTGGCAGTTTGGGGTCATTCTTTAAGCGGCCATAGGCAAATACGGAACTGTCCTACGTGATACCAGTTTTCTAGCGGAAAATAAGATTCTATACTCCCAAGGTCTGTGTGCTTTCCCTTTTCATGGCACATAGGATGTGCTTGCCTTGTGGTGTAGGTGTTTTCAAGGATTATTTTGTCTTCTCTATTAAGAATGTGATCTCGCTGGGATCAGGTCAGGGGTTGAATTTTAACAGTGTTTCTATGTTCTCTGGTATCTAGCACAGTGACCTTCTCCAAATAAGATGTGAACACATGGCTATCAAATGAATGAAGGGATGGATGGATGAATGATGAGAAATGAATGGTGAGAAACTCTATTCAGTTTCTCACTCTCTGAAGGAGGAATAGCTCCACACAGCCCAGAATGACCAGAACTTTAAGACAGAAAGTGCTCTCGGATCCCTGAAACGGGAAACAATCACTGTCTTCAAGTTCCTCCACTGTTTTGAATTACGAGCCAAGCATTTGGAGGCCACGGAGGAATAAATAACGTCTAGCCTCTGATGAGGTTTTACGGTGGTTATTATTAATCTTTACACCCCTCACGGTCCATAGCACATGGCAGACGTCCAATAAATATGCATTGGCTTGAATGGTCCGGGGACCTGAGAACATTAAGATAACCTGTAAATCCAGAGCGAGCCTGAATGCCAAAAGCCAACGAGGAGACCCAGAGATTTTAATGCCACCTTCTGAACAGGAAAGACCAACATGGGAGGTGGCCATCAAAAATCAAACAGGATGTCTGTGGACACGCAACCTGAAAGGACTGGAAGGCAGCGGTCCTCCCCGTGTGGCCCCTGCAACAGCAGAAGCAAGTTCACGTGGGAACATATTGGGTCCCACCTTTGATCTGGCGACTCGGAAACTCAGATGCGTGGATCGCAGGGGTCTGTGCTCAACAAGCCCCCCAGGGGCTACTGATGATGAATTTGGAGAAACCCTGCATTCCATCATCTGCTCCAAAGGCAATAAAGATTTAAGACTTCTTCCAGGAGTAATCTTTGCAACAGTATTATTCTGAAATCAGATTAGAAAATGGATGGGAATTGATCCCCAGGCCACGGACCTAAGGACACAGCAATCAGGCAAAACCAGGAGACCAGAAGCCAACTCTTTCATCCACATCACTTAGGTTTTTTCAGCACCTGCTCTGAACCCTACCCGCTTCTGTCCCTCAAGTCTTCCCCTCTCCCACCATCCCTTCAAGACCCTCCCAATTGGTGGTCTCAGTTCCTTCCGAAGACGTCCCGTGAACCAGACCTAAGGCAGCATCCCCTACCAGGAACCTTCCCGTCCTCCTGGCTCTGTACACACTGACTTTGCTACCTTCATTAAAGGAATGATGTCACCTGCACGTATGTCATCACCTGAGAAGTGCCATGCTCCTCCAACAGACCACGTTATCCGTGACGGAGCTGGTGTCTCCCTCTTACCTACCGACCACCATGGGAAGTCCAGAGCCTGCCAGGCATGAGACACTCAATGCCCCAGGTATTAAACATACGATCGTGCTTCTAAAGGTTCTGACATTCATGCCGATTGGGAGATTTTTAAAGCTCCCATTCAGCCACTTTATAAAGGTCAAGAAATACCTCCTCAGGGAGAAGAAAAGAGAAGGCCTGAATAACTGGACAGTATGTCACGTCGTGCACACGAGTAGGGGAAAGACAAAAGGCTTGCTCTCTCGCTTAATTGTTTACAAAGCATAAGCTACAAGCGGAAGATATACTGAGGCAAACGGACGTGGGACCCTATATTTCCTCAGCACCAGACACAGCAGAAAAAGAGGCAAAGACGAAATACGACGAATCGTACCTCCCTCCAGTTTCGATTTTAGTGCCATTTCGATTTTCTAACATAAGCGCCACCCTACGCTTCACGATCCAGGCTTTGGACAGGTTACGTGTCACTCAGAGGTCCATCCCTCTGAATTCGCTTTATTTTTTTTTTCCTTTATTTATTTATTTGCTCTGTATTTTTTAAATTCATACCTGATTTACAATGTGTGTTACTTTCAGGGGTACAGCAAAGTGAATCAGTTATACATAGACACGTATCTATTCTTTTTCAGATTCTGTTCTCCTATCGGTTATCACAGAGTATTGAGTAGAGTTCCCTGTGCTACACAGTAGGTCCTTATTAGTTATCTATTTTATATATAGTAGTGTGTATACGCCAATATGAATTTGTTTTAAATGACACAATTCTGAGTTGCAAACCCCCTCCCCTCCCAGTTTGCCTCTGACGTTTCACCAGGTCACAAAGAAGTTTACTGAGAAAACTCCCGGGAGCCTGTGGTCTCCCTAGTTATGGTGTAAAATGAGCCGTATTCACATCAAGAGTCTTAATTACAATGACCATGGCTCTCGATTCAGGTGGAATTAGAATGGGAAAGGACATGGAGATGGGTCCCACCCACTCACTTTACAGTTGAGGGGCAGGAACTTGTTTCCCTTCCAAGGACTGTGATTAAAAAGGGGGACCCCACGCTGTCCCAGAAGGTGTGATGCTGTGATAGGATGAGGCAGCACCCTTAAAATCTGGATGAAACGGAGGTGATCGTGGGAGACAAGTATCCCCCCGCACCCAACCCCCCGACTGGAGGAATGTATCGGAGAGACAGGACCAGGCTGAAAATAGGCACAAAGCTGGCTGAGGGGTCTGCACTTCACCTCAGCGCTACCCCAACGGGCTGCGGCAGTTTGGATAAATCCTACAGAGAGCTTTGCATGCTGGTGTATGAGATTCCTAAGGGCCACAGGCTTGATGGTTTAAAACAACAGGAATTTATTCTGGAAGCCAGAAGTCCTAAATCAAGGTGTCCCTGGGTCTCCCGCCTTTTTGAAGGCTCCCGGGGAGGGTCCCTCCTGGTCTGTTCTAGATTCAGGTGGCTGCTGGCCATCCTTGGCGTTCCTTGGCATGTAGCTGAGTCCCTCCAATCCCCGCCTCAGCACTCACGTAGCCGTCTTCTCCCCCTGTGACCCTGCCTTCACTCTGGCTCCCACTATGCGTGCCTGTGTCCTCTCGCAGCAGTTTCCCCTCTTAAAAGGACCCCAGTCGTATTGGATCAGAGCCCACTTCGATGACCTCATCTTCGTTACATCTGCAAAGACTCTACTTTCAACCTCACATTCTGAGGTCCTCAGGGTTAGGAATGCATCACATCTCTTGGAGAAACACAGTTCAACCCACCATACTGGGTTTATTTGTTAAATGAGATGGTCGGGCTCATGAAGTTTTGGCATTAGTTTCTAAGTGTTAAACCTGAAAAGAAATTTATGAACACTGCTCTAGTTCTCTCTCCTCCTCTCCTCCTCTCCCTCCCTCCCTCCCCCCCACCGCACCTCCCACACACATTTGGAATTGTGGAATTGGAACACTCTGACAACTGGCTGGATGTATTTACCTTCAACCAGGTATTTATTGTATTTTTTATACAAAAAACACCTTCTACACATTTGCATGAAGCCAGAATGTGTGCTCTCTGCAGAATTCACATCCACACATGCATCCACGAGAAATGTGAGGATAACTGTCACCAGATTGCACGTGGGAACCATATACGTACAGGCATCAAAAGCTCTTTGCAATAAGTGCGTAAGAAATTTACTTTTCCTTGTCTCTTTGTACTTTCCTGGAGCCCAGCTTCTTCACCTCTTTCCTTGTGGAGCAGACACTTATTTTAAGTCTGTTCCGTTGATTAATTTAAACATTGTAGCCATGGCATCAACATCTCAACCATATAACCCAGTCTTAAAAATGTAGACAGGGAAAAGTAAAACATTGCTATTTAGGAACTATGAAATGAATACAATGAAATACTATTCATTGTAGCAAACATAAATACTGAAGGAATGTGTAAGGAAGAAAGAACAGCATACATCTCCACAATCTAATTTTACAGAATCAAACTCTTAGTCATTAGTTAGGGTATCTCATCCATTCTTTCAGGAACAATTATGGAGTTGATATCAGCAGTTTAAATGAAGCACGGCATCTGAAGAAAAATCGCTGTTTTTGCATAATCCTTTTATCATAAAAAATGTAGACGGTGCTCATTTATTATTGAAATTTAAAACAATAATATAAAGCAACCTATTAGGCAGTCATTTATGACAAATCTTACACTGCCTTCTTTGGGGTGCGTGATATTAACTCTGAGCCTCTAATGTTAACAATACATTTCTCAAAAACACATTCCTCCGTACAAATCCATCCTGTATTCACTCACAGAATATTAACTCTTCTTATGTTGAAGGATCTAATTTTAATCCATCAATGCAACAGTTCAGAAAACATTAACACCATTTTCAAGGAGTCTGAAATTCTCTGCACAGAACGTTTCTACCGTTTCCACTGATGTCAATAACTTCTCAATAACGGACAGCGCTCACCAACTTGTGCTCATCCATAGAACTGCAAATCATATTCTGGGCGTCAAGGGTTCACATACTGTCTCCCCATCTACTGAGCTTTCCAACTGCAATGCGATTTTGCCCAATTTTAGATAAGCTAGCTGCATTTATCTCGGCCCTTTGTTCTGAAAGATACCTATCGAGGATTTTTCTGTTCTTGTTTTCTGTTTTTATTTGCTCGAAAGCTCTCCCTTACATAAATCAATTCCATCTTCCTCTGTGATAAAGTGCACGGTAATCACTATCCCCAAACATCACCCTCATTACAACCGACACAATTCACAAAGTCGACTCTGTATGAAAAAAGAGCTTCCAAAATAATACGGTTACTACCTCTCATGGTGAATAGTTTGCCCAAGTGTTCTGATCACACCCAGCACACATATGGGCTAATAAAATCCCAAAGACAATGAAATTCCCTGTGTAAAAACTCATTTTATAACAGAGGTCCTTCACTTTGATGCGTTTTTACCCCCAGGGGACGGATGTGTCACTGACACCTCGAGGCTTGAGGGACACGACTAAGCATGTGACAATGCACAGGCCAGCCACCTACAAAAACGAATTAGCCACCCCAGTATCAAGAGCACCAAGGTGCATACGTCTTTCATAAGAAAGGTGTATTCCTGCCATATCTGAGTAAATCAAATCACATTTTAAATATTATACGGCACCTACTAGACTGCAAAATTCTCTAAAGCATCCTTCTGTAATAGACTCCAGTGATCTTCTACCAACGGTAGTTTAACATCCCTAATCTATGTTATGGGAACTTGGGTTCATGAAGCGTGTGCATGTGTACACACACACACACACACACACACACACAAATGTACAAATATGTGTAGGGCATATCTTGCTGTTTCTTGCAAGACCATTTTTTAGAAAGGCTGATATGGCATTCATTTTATTCTGCTCTATAAGTTAAATATCTAGTAAGTATCATTTTTATCAAATATGCAGTCTTTTACCGAAAGGGTCTATGCGCTAAAGGATGAAATAAACTTAGAAACAAAGAGCACAACGGTAGTTGCCAGGGGCTGGGGGGTACAGCAAGTGGGAAGATGGTGGTCAAAAGATACAAACTTCCAGTTAGAAGATGAATAAGTCCTGGGGTCTAACGTACAGCATGGTGACGCTAGTTAACAATAATGTCTTAGACGTTTGAAAACTGTTGGGAGTAGATCTTCAGTGCTCTCACCACAAGAAAAAGACATGGTAATTATATAGCACGACCGGGGTGTTAGCTAATGCTGGGGCGGTAGTTATTTTACAATATATAAGTGTATCAGACCATCACATGGTACACCTTCCACTTACAACGTTATGTGTCAATTATATCTCAATAAAATGGTGGGGGGAATAAGGATGAAACAAACCAAGAGTGATGCGAGACCACCTCGGTCAGACACCTGCACCCAGACCGTCTTAATCTGGGGCATAACTGTGGCAGCCTGAGAATGATGGCCAACTATAATCGTGTAGATTACGTTGCTACTGGTTAGTCTTTATTTTTGTAAATGTGATACGTAGCACGGACTTCAATCAAACTGATATAATTTGGTTAAGTGTGAGTTGGCTAAGGGGAAAAAATTGCAGGTGTGTGTGTGTGTGTGTGTGTGTGCGCACGCCTGTGTAATGATGGAACAAAGGTTACCCTCCCCCTCTCTCCATCTTTGCCTGTCCACAGTACTATGGGTACCAGATTAAATGAGGTCCAGTAAGCCCAGAGGGCACCCCCGCACACCTGGCCATATTTACACAGCCTTCCTTCTGGGGACAGCACAGCCTCAGTTAAGGCAGGCTTCCTCCCTAAGGAGCTGGTAAGCTAAGACCAAGTGTTACGGAAAACACTCAGGTTCTTTTAAAAATAACTTGAGTACTCCATTTTGCTGAATCTATAACCTACTTTCATAGAGAGTAAAAAGAAAGAGCAGTTCCTTCAAGAAGAATTTGCATGAAAATGATGGAGAGGGACACAAGCCCATGAAAAGAAACTCAAAAGATAAATCAACCTACTGTGACGCACAGACCTTGGGTGAGCTAGCAAAGTAGTAAAAAAAAAAAAAAATCATCTTTGACTTTTATGACTTGATGGTGATACTGCGGAATTGTTGATAATTTTAGGAGTGGTAAACATACAGCGGCTATGTGGGAAAAAATTAATTATTTTAAAGCAATATACTGACATATCGTGAGATGAATTACACAGTGCCATAATGAGAATGGGGGAAAAGGATGAGATTAAATAGGAACGCTTAGGTTAGGCATTCATAATTGTTAAGGGTGAGTGATGGGTACATGGGATTCATTATTCCATTTCCTTTCCTTTATTTCTCGCAAGTACTTGAAATCTTCAACATTAAAAGATTCCATAAGATTTCAAGCACACACAAAAGTTTTTTCTTAAAAAAAAGACAAAAGAAAAAATGTTTACGAATCAAAACAATATACACGAATCTACAAAACAAAATAAGTAATGCCCCTTTGATGAAGAATGTGGGATTGATATAGATGACTTTGAAAATAAGTTATAGGTGCAAAACTATATAAACCTGTCAAAAAATAAGGAAACTGCATATAAATCAATGAAGTTAGAACACTCACTCACACCATACACAAAAATAAACTTAAAATGGCTTAAAGACTTAAATTTAAGACATGACACCATAAAACTCCCAAGAAAAAAAACATAGGTACAACATTCTCTGACATAAACATAAACTGTAGCGACGTTTTCTTTGGTCAGTTTCCAAAAGCAAAATAAATAAAAGCAACAATAAACAAATGGAACCTAATCAAACTTAAAAGCTTTTGGACAGCAAAGGAAACCACAGACAAAATGAAAAGGCAACCTACAGAACTGGAGAAAACATCTGCAAATGATGTGACTGACAAGAGCTTATTTTCCAAGATAAACAGCTCATACAACTCAGTAACAGAAAAACAAACAACCCAATCGAAAAACGGGCAGAAGATCTACACAGACTTTTCTCCAAAGAAGACATACAGATGGCCAACAGGCACACGAAAAGATGCTCGACATCGTTAATCATTAAAGAAATGCAAATCAAAACCACAATGAGATACCACCTCACACAGGTCAGAATGGCCATCATCAAAAAGTGTACAAAATGCTGGAGAGGGTGTGGAGAAAAGGGAACCCACACTACACTACTGGTGGGGCTGTAAACTGGTGCAGCCACTATGGAGAACAGTATGGAGGGTCCTTAAAAAACTGATAATACAGCTACCAAATGATCCTGCAATCTCACTCCCGGGCATATATCCGGAAGTGACATACACCCTCATTCGAAATGATACATGCACCCCAATGTTCATAGCAGCACTATTTACGATAGCCAAGACATGGAAGCTACCTAAGTGTCCATCAACAGATGAATGCATAAAGAAGATGTGGTGCATGTATACAATGGAATACTACTCAGCCATAAAAAAGAAGGAAATCATGCCACTTGCAGCAACATGGACGGACCTAGAGATGATCATACTAGGTGAAGTAAGTCAGACAGAGACACACAAATATTATATGATATCACTTACACGTGGAATGTAAGAAACTGCACAAATGAATTTACATACAAACCAGAAACAGACTCACAGACATAGAAAACAAACTTAGAGTTACCAAAGGGGAAAGTGGGGGGACAGGTAAATTAGCAGTATGGGATTAAGCAGATACAAACCACTATACATAAAATAAACAAGGACCTACTATACCACAGGGAACTCTATTCAATATTTGTAATAACCTATAATGGAAAAGAAAATAAATGATTTAAGACATAACTTCCTGAGAGAATTAATCATGAAAAATAATGCTTATGAAGATTTGCACCAATCCTAAAGAGGCTTTTGCTATAATATTTTGGGAAATGTAAAGTTCAGAGTGGCATAGATATATTAGGTTGGCCAAAACGTTCGTCTGGGTTTTTCCGTATCATCTTACGGCCAACCCAATAGATATATAGTATGTACCTAAATAAAGATATGGATAGAGATAGAAATATGGATGTAATTCAGACATAAATACAGGTAGGAACAACATGATATAAGTAACAGTTACAGATATGATATGGTTATGATATAGATTGATATAGATGATACAGATACATAGATACTGATGGAATATGCATGCATATATATACACATGTATTTATACACACATACAAAGATGTACATATAGATAGATAACTAAAATATTCAGATAATTAAAATATTAAAATATATGAAAATTTCTGAGAGAAATTATACAAGTTGTTTAGTGTTTAACCACTGGTTTATGGAACGAAGATTGATGTTTACATTTTTTTTCCCCAAACTTCTATATTCCTATAACACTCTTCATCCCTTCTTCATAAAGAAAATCACACTGTCCTTAAAATCTCCTTGAAAAGGCTACAGTGTGCTTTGATGACTTATTCATAAAATGGACCCACAGAATTCAAAAGAGAAGGCTTCTGAAGATACACTTAAGCGATAACCACCTGTGTGCATATTAAAATTTTATATTAAAACCCACACCATAATATTAAGAGGATGAGATCACTTTTTAAAATATCGATCATGGTGAAAAGATGGCCACACGCCTGTGGGCATTTCGGAATCTAACCTCCACGGGGTGCCAGTGGAAATCTGGTCAGGAATATGTTCCCTCAGCTTTATGCCTTTTGATAGAAAAAAATTTGGACGAGCTGTGAGAAGGCGTAAAGCCCAGGCCACTCTGAAGCTGTGGAAAGGGCGCCTTGCTTGTTGCCCAGGAGGGCTACAGGTTAATGCAATGAGGGACCGTGCAAAACACTGTGGACTCTGCCAGTCCGCTGAGGTTTCCAGATGGAAGGCGGCTGTTCTGTAAGCTGAATACCCCCCAGTCCAGCGGGCTGAGCAGAGCTGACCCACACAAGCGAGAGTCTCAAGCAAACAGGAGAGTCACGTTTGCCGCCCCAGACCTTCCACGAACAGAATCCTCCTTCCACGTCCAAACCCTGGATGGGAGTTTTCCTCTTGTCCTTCTACAATAGAGCATCATTTAGCAAGTATCAAAACGAAAAGACTCTTAGGTGTCCAAGCATTAGCAACAAAGTACAGTAAGTAACAAACAGAGTAACAGCAACACAGTATTGGATTGTAATCCTACGATGTAGTTAGTATCCCAAGTATACAATAAATATCCATGAGTCTCGACAGATATAAAGGAATGAGTCAATGAATCAATAAATGAATGAGGGAGAAGGGACAGATCTCCCTTTCAGAGGAATTCTAAATAATTGACGTCAATACTCCGTCATCCAAGACATGCAGCTGAATCGCCCCACCTCCCCACCTTCAGGCACTTTAAATGACTGGCTTCCAAAGAACAGACTATGAAAAGGTGAGGGGGGTGGTGTGAGTCCACAGTGGAAAAACCCACTACCTCGGCCAGGGGATCAAGGTCAACATCAACATGTTGATAGGCTGTGCCCTTGACAGGATGAGAAAGGCAACTGACTTTTGCGGGTTCTGTCCTCCAGAAATGTACTCCGGCCTAAAACATCACACAAACTCCAACGGGGAGACTCCCTACATAATATCGCAAAACTATTAAAATCATGGAAAACAAGGTCACAGAACAGAGGAGAGGGAAACGTGACGGCTAAATGCACCGTGCTGTGCTGGAGGCGATTCTACGACAAAAAGGGAGCATTAGGTAAAAACTGGTGAAACTCACATCAAGTCTGGGGCTTACTTAAAAGTATTGTGGCAGCGCTGGTTCCTTAGTTCGAGCAGATGTCCCACAGCAAAAGAAGACATTAAGAGGATATGGGGTAAACAGGCACTCCCTGTACTTTCTTTACAGGCTGTTTTGTACGTCTAGAACTATTTTTAATTAAGCTTATTTTTAAAAATGAAAACAGTACAGGCATACCTCGGAGATACTGCAGGTTCGGTTCCAGACCATTTGTGTAAAGCAGGTCACACAAATGTTTTGGTTTCCCAGGGCATATAAAAGTGATACTTATACTACACTGTAGTCTGTTGAGTGTGAGACAGCATTATGTCTTTAAAAATAATGTACAGACCTTAATTTTAAACTAACTTACTGCTAAAAGATGCTCTCCATCCTCTGAGCCTTCAGCGAGCTGTAGCAGTAACATCAAAGATCATGGGTCACGGATACCATCATACATACAGTCATAATGACAAAGTCTGGAATACTGTGCGAATTACCAAAATATGACACAGAGACACAAAGTAAGCAAATGCTGTTGGAAAAATTGTACCATGAGACTTGCCCGACACAGGGTTGCCACAAACCTTCAATTTGTAAAAAAAAAACAACAAAAAAAACACAGTATCTGTGAAGTACAATGAAACCAGGTCTGCCCGTATTGCAAAACTGTCCTAAAGAAAATAGGTTTCTAGTTTGTGAAATTCATCAACATGGAAGAATCGGAGTGAGCATTATAATCTCAGTGAGGCTGGGACGCTAACTTCCCACCCTGAAATGTTTTGTCCAATGGAAAAATCAGCTTGTTTCATCCTGCAGAATCAAAACCCCATATAAGCAATAACAACATAGTTAAAATTTTTTAAAAATGCTTCTTACTGAAGTGAGAAAGGATTCGTCTCAAGTGTGTTTACTTTAAAGCATCAATGGAAAAACAGCGGGTCTCAGACACAGAGATCTTTACGTAACCCTAGCTCTGTGCTCAGGTTCTTAGGTGGGTAAGAGTAAAAAAGCATAAAAGGGCCATGACAAAGCAGGTGCACAAAGGGGTGACACTAACACTCCAGGCTTCTTGGACGCACATTACAACAAACCGTTATCCAAACATACGGGGGGTCATGGGGACCTCCGTGGTGGTCCACTGGTTAAGAATCGGTCTTGCAATGCAGGCGACACCGGTTCGATCCCCGGTCAGGGAACTAAGATCCCACATGCCGCGGGGCAACTACTGAACCTGCGCACTGCAACAAATGAGCCTGCGCGCTCTGGAGCCCCAGTGCCACCACTAGAGAGAAGCCCACGCGGTGCAACGTAAAGCCCACGTGCCACAACTAAGACCCAAGGCAGCCAAAAAATAAATAAATAAATATTTAAAGAGAAAAAACAAAAACATGGGGTTCATGAGGGGACCATGTTGATGCATAAGGTAGAATATTATGTTCATGGTAAGTCAGCATCCCCTTATCCTAATGCCTGTTTCCCTTTGGATCAGCCCTCGGATACAGGTGAGTCCTCATAAAAATACACATTTTACCGAGTCACCTCCCTACTGGAGAGTCAACAATTGCCCTGGAAACTCCTCAAGGTGAAATGACACAGACCAGCCCCTGTGAGTTGACTGACCTTCCTGTTCTGCCTTCTCTCCCTCCTTGCAGAGGAAGACCCCTATGTTCACCAGAAAGAGGGGCTCCTGGTGCTTTGTGCCTCTAGGACCCTTTGGCTGCCTTTAAAATTTAGGGGATGGTAGATGTTTCTTTCCTCTTGAGTCTATCTCAACGGACTAGAAAGACATGAACAGAGAAGTAGAATCCACTAGCGTTTGCAGAGATGAAAGATACAAAGTTCTCATCTTGGACAAAACACTATGGGGAGGGACTTCCCTGGTGGCATGGTGGTTAAGAATCCGCCTGCCAATGCAAGAGACATGGGTTCGAGCCCTGGTCCGGGAAGATCCCACATGCCACGGAGCAACTAAGCCCATGTGCCACAACCACTGAGCCTGTGCTCTAGAGCCCACAAGCCACAACTACTGAGCCCACGAGCCACAACTACTGAGCCCACATGCCACAACTACTGAAGCCCACGTGCCTAGAGCCCACGCACTGCAATGAAGAGCAGCCCCCCACTCGCAGCAACTAGAGAAAGCCCATGCGCAGTAACAAAGACCCAATGCCACCAACAACAAACCAAAAAACAAACAACAAGAAAATCCTATGGGGAGAGAGGAGACAGCATCCCTAAAAAAGTTTCATCCCTTCCTACAAATGTGTGAAACATGGCAAGGTGTAATAAACAAGTGCAATTAACTAACGTTTCAAAAAACTGGAGAGGCATTGGGTTCTTACAGATAATAATTAAGAATCAAGAGACAAGGAAGATCAGAGGCAGCTAAGCTGCTTTCACAGTAACTCAGAAAAAAAAGAAAAAAAACACCTGCGTTTCAAGTAACAAGTTTTGCTTTCAATTTTGGAGGTTTTTTTTCCTGTGTCCTCCCCTAGTTCTTTGGGTCAAGAGATTTCTCTTTTTCAATCGCTGTGGCACAAAATACAGAAAAGTAGGTTTTGAAAATGATTATGTGCTTCGCTTTATTAACGTGTTTGATGATGCCTCTGATTTCATATGCTTCTCATAAAACTGGCAAAAATACAGATATCAAATCCTGAACTTTCAGGTACTTAATCTTCATTTCCAGAAGAGTGTTTAAAAGTACTGTCCAGCTGTGTGGTTCGGGGATAGATCACTGGACCTCTGTGTGACTCAGTTTCCTTCTGTGTAAATGAATGAATACAAATGATTATTCAGTTTCTTTCAAATCCTCATAACCTGTGATTCTAAGGTACTTTCTTATTTTATCATAAATAGCCCAACCAACTATATTTTTTATATTTACTATAGGCAAGTCAATCATGGTCTAAGCTCATTTTTATATTCCTGGAATTAAAGGTGGATAAAAAGGCATACTTTCCTAGAATTATTGCATCTTCCATCTCCCCACCCCATAAGCTGTAATAGCCCCCCCAAAAATGTATAGTATCTGCTTGAATACTGTTTTTGTTTTGTTTTGTTTTTGCAGTACGCGGGCCTCTCACCGCTGTGGCCTCTCCCGTTGCGGAGCACAGGCTCCGGACGCGCAGGCGCAGCGGCCATGGCTCACGGGCCCAGCCGCTCCGCGGCATGTGGGATCTTCCCGGACCGGGGCCCGAACCCGTGTCCCCTACATCGGCAGGCGGACTCTCAACTGCTGCGCCACCAGGGAAGCCCTTGAATACTGTTTTAAATTTGAAGAGAGGATTTGTTTTTCCTGCTGAGTAGGTTTGTAAGGATAGCAGACCAGAGGAGGGCCAGCAAGGAGGGGAAACAGCTGTGTTTCGTCTGACTTGCTCCGGGGAGAATCCCAGCAGCACTGAGACCCAGAGGGAGCCACCTGCTCCCCTACCCTGGCCGTGACATCCGCAGCAACATGTGGGTAATTCACTCTGAAGAAAGGCGACGCTCAAGGGAAACCGGAAGAAGTAAGGACCATCGCTTGGGAACAGATTGTTGTTTCAACACCAGTAAATCCGGGGATGCCCACCTAGGTGTGACTAAACTCCCCTGGGCTCCGCTCCACGCTTCAGGGATGCCCTCAGGCCCCATTAGATGCTGTGGTTTTAAGACTGGGCTGTGCAAGGAACACCAAAGATGACAGTCATCCACCAGAAGCTAGGAAAGACGCATAGAACAGATTCTCCCTCACAGGCTCAGAAGGACTCAACCCTGTGGACACTTTGATCTCAGACTTCTGGCCTCCAAAACCTTAAGACCATAAATTTCTGTTGTCTAAGCCAATCTGTGGTATTTTGTTACAACAATCCTGGCAAATGAATACAAACACTGTGTTCTTTTTTTTTTTGCGGTATGTGGGCCTCTCACTGTTGTGGCCTCTCCCGTTGCGGAGCACAGACTCCGGACGCACAGGCTCAACGGCCATGGCTCACGGGCCCAGCCGCTCTGTGGCATGTGGGATCCTCCCGGACCGGGGCACGAACCCATGTCCCCTGCGTCGGCAGGCGGGCTCTCAACCACTGTGCCACCAGGGAAGCCCAAACACTGTGTTCTTTAATTCTGGAACCTGATAAAAATGTTAATCGCATTTGGGGCATTTTCAAAAGGAGGTTTATCTCCAAAGCAATTTCAATACCCTTCTTTCATTTTACCTTCATAAGACCCTATTAAATAAATAGATACTAACATTCCAGTGTTAAAAAAAAAAAAAAAAAAAGACTGGGTTGTGATTTCTCTAAATTAACAGTATACAGGGAGTAGGGGAGGGGAGATACAGTTCACAGTGAAATATAATTTTTCAAATTCCTTCCCCTTTCACTTTTCTCTTCCTTCAGTGACATTTAAAGAGAGAAAAGGTAAATGCACATCTTGGAATGATTTAGCAATAGAAATGTTAACAGTCAAGTTCTGTCAATACAAATAATGCATTTGGATTTTTCTGCTGATTCCGTTACGGTACTGTACAGTGCAGAGCAACTATTGTCTTTTTATTTAAATCTTCAGGAAGACATGTGCCGCGATAAAAAGTTAGCTATTAATATTTATACATATGTCAATATGTATGTATGTGTTTATATAATTTATATGTGTCAATTATATATAGACATACATCTATTGATTTAATCCGGTCACATCTAAATGAACAAGAAATTGGCTGGCTCTACAAATGGCCAACATGTATCCTGGTATTTTACACACATATTCATAGAACTGAGTCATTTCTTATCAATTTGGATGTGATCAGATTAAACACCCCAAAACCTGTGAAATTAAGACACACGCTTACTGATGTTATTTTAATATAATTTTGATAAATTTTAATAGCTGATTCTTGTTATTCATCAAAGGGAGACTTTTCAATCAATATAATCATCACATAAATTCGTGGACATCACTTTATCTGTGAAATTGTCTTAGCAGAATCATCACGAAACACCTCCACTCAGATCCGAAGCGAAGCAATGTGTAAAGTACGCGTTTCTCCCCATAACATGCTGCTGTTTCCATGATTCCCACCATGAACCAAAATTGTCCGAAGACGTGTGCTGCGGGATTTTTCCCGGGATAGGCGTTAAGACTCTCCTCCGTTGCCGTATTTTTATAACAGCTTTACTGTGATGCATCTAAAACTCACCTACCTACCACCCTTTCGCTGAGGCTGGCTGGTCTTATGTTCGTAACACACTCACATTTCTCCCCCATTCTGTGTTGCCATCATAGTGTCTCTGTCTGATAACTTCCTTTGTCTTCTCATTTTAACTACTATTTAACTTTGTGTAACTGTTACTTTTCCCTGACCCTCGTATTCAGGGAGAAGTATTTTCTCCTGCCTGGCCTGCTGGGTGACTTCACAGCTGCCAACCCTCAGCTCTGCGCTAAGAGGCAAAGATCAATCCATGAGGAAGGTTTGTGCCTTGTGTTCTGTATTTGGTTTTTGTTTTCAAAATGTCCTCTCCTTTTCCATGGTTCTGATTCTCCAGGAGTACCAGTTCCAAATAATTTTCTGTACTGTGATCTGAACTATTCCAGCGTAAGCTTGGCTCGCGGGTAATGATACAAGATGTAAATGCAGACAGACGCAGCCTGCTAGCTAAGGGCTGGGATACAGGTGCCATCCCGGGCATCCACTAGGACATGTAGCCTTCTTTTCCCCAAAGCCCCTGGTTAATCCTCTGATCCTTTATCAAATCATCTCTTTGCTAATTAACCCTAGTAGCCTGTGCTGTTGAAGAAGCTAAAAATTTGAAGGTATGTCATCTCCAGCTGAAAATTATAAAATTCCCTACCTTCTCAATATTTCAGCTATATGGCCCTAATGATCTTGCTTTCAACTACTTAAAAAAGATTTGAATTATTTTCCTTAATACTGGATATAGATCATGAGAAATTCAACACACACAATACAACACACTGACACACAGACACACACACACACCCCAGAAGGGAGATTCTGATAGAAAACTTCTTTGTTGTTAACTTTGAGTCTGTTTCCTGTCTTGTCATGCCCACCCATCCCCCTCACACTATTTTTCCTGGGGAGCTTTGTCACACGGATAGTACATGAAAGATAAACAACCTGGTCTTCATCTGCCCCATGTCTCAGCCCTCAATCAATGCTGAATAAGTGAATGAAACAAACAAACAAAACTACCAATAAGTTCATTTTTCCAGATTACCTTGGCAATTTAAACACTTTCAAGTAATCTTAGATCCCCTTACCTCTGTGTCAAAAAGATATCATAGAAGCCTGCTATGTGATTCCAGTTAGGTAATTTGGGTAACACTTGTTCCAAAGAATCTCAAATTACGCTACGCCTCCTGAATCCATCAGTGTGAGGCCCTTCAAGTCCTTAATGTGTCTGTTTTCCGTGTAAAAGTCAAGACAGGGGTATGACAGGTATTAGAGAGGCTCCCAATTATTTGATCTGGGAGCCTCTCTAAAAGAGAATCACTTAACGAAGATGTGGTATATATGCATAATGGGATACTACTCAGCTCTAAAAAAGAATTTGCAGCAACATGGATGGACCTAGAGATTATCAAACTAAGTGAAATAAGTCAGAAAGAGAAAGACAAATATATAATATCACTCTGTGGAATCTAAAATAATACAAATGAACTTATTTACAAAACAGAAACAGACTCACAGACATAGAGAACAGACTTGTGGTTGCCACGGGGGAGGGGGGCTGGGGGAGGGAAAGACTGGGAGTTTGGGATTAACAGAGGCAAACTATTATATATGGGATGGATAAACAACAAGGTCTGGGCTTCCCTGGTGGCACAGTGGTTGAGAGTCCACCTGCCGATGCATGGGACGCGGGTTCGTGCCCCGGTCCAGGAAGATCCCACATGCCACGGAGAGGCTGGGCCCGTGAGCCATGGCCGCTGAGCCTGCGTGTCCGGAGCCCGTGCTCCACAACTGGAGAATGGGAGAGGCCACGACAGTGAGAGGCCCGCATACCGCAAAAAGAAAACAAACAAACAAACAAGCACAAACAAAAAACAACAAGGTCTTACTGTATAGCACAGGGAACTATACTCAATATCCTGTGATAAACTGTAATGGAAAAGAATACGAAAAAGATTGAATATATACGTTTAACTGAATCGCTTTGCTGTACAGCAGAAATTAACACAACATTGTAAATCAACTGTACTTCAGTAAAATAAATTTTAAAAACAGACAATCCCTGATTTGGGAGCTCTTGACAAAGACCTTAACTAGCTGAAAAATAGATTATACGAGGGGTGGTGGAGTTTGAGAACATTATCTGTGATTTTACTATCTTTGAGACTCCAGTACATCAGAATTCATGGTATTTTTCATTATCACAAAAAAGCTGAAATGTCTAACTTGCTTATTGATTTTTATAACGACCATAGAATACAGTCATTAATTAATGAGGCTCGATCCACTACCTTATGTTTAAAAAAATAATATTTGATGGGCCCTCAATTCTTTGTTGAATCAAAGTAATCTGTTTAAATATGTATTCGCTCGCACAATTTACTTAAAATGAAAATCAATGTTTCACAAATATATGGTTTGACAACTTTTAAAAATATAAGCAGCTAAACAAATAGGGCATGTGAAGAATTCTATTAAGTTGTCCTGGAAAATCTTCTTTGCCATTTCATTTTTCTATTCTTTCCTGACTGATGGAAAGAATTATTCTCTATCTAGTTACCTTCATTGGTCCTTTAATGCTTTAGGGACCTCTGAGTTCTCATCAGTCAGCAAACAGAAGAAAGTGAGGGGGGAGGGGGGAAGGGGGAGGGAGGGAGAGGAAGAGGGAGGGAGGGAGAGGAAGAGGGAGGGGGAGAAAGGAAGGGGGAGGGGAGAAGGAAGGGGGAGGGGGAGCGAGGAAGGGGAAGGGGAGCGAGGAAGGGGAAGGGGAGCAAGGAAGGGGGAGGGGGAGGGGGAGGGAGGGGGAGGGGGGAGAGATTAAAGAAGGAAAAGTCCATAACACGTACCAGAAAACGGGAAGGGGTGATACACACGTGAACTAAATATCTTAACAACTTATTTATGAACATTCACACACAGGCAAGGATTTTTGAGTCACCATATGCCTAAATCATCTCAACATTACCAGGGCTAAATTTCCTTCCAGGCTTGCAACTTGGACATGCTCAAGAAAAGTGATGAATGAAAGAAGGAATAGGAGTCAGAAGCTAGTTTCCAGAAAAAGATGCATATACCTCAGTCACCAAATTTCTTTCTTGCCAAGACTAAGGAGCTCCATTCCCGAGCCTACCATATTGATTTCCCATCTTGAGCAAGGCCACACAAGACACCTAGCCCACAGGATCTCGCCCACAGAATCTAGCCCACAGATGCTCAGATGGAGAGCCCCGGCAGCCACCACCACCAACCCGTGCCCGTGGTGGGCAGCACTGATTGGCTGTGGCGTCTGTCCTGCTGAGATAGATTCTCGGGTCTTGTGTTCTAGGGGCAGAAGACGCCTATCCATCCAGGCAGAAAAGATACAGGGCTTGACTTGATACGTATGTTTCCACTGACATGAGGGTGCTTACTAATTATGTTTCAGTGAGGGCTCTAATATGCTTGTTACCATAGTAACATTAATAACGCCTCAACTTCACTTGAAGGCGAAGAGGTAGTTTCTGAGGACCATTAAATGTAGATTCTGGGGACCAGCTTGGAAGTGGTCTTACCAGATATGACACAGTTTCTTCTGGAAAATGCACATCAAACTATCTATTCATCCATCTATATATGTAGTCTCTACTTGTATTAATTTTTTTTTTTTTTTTTTTTTTTACGGTACACGGGCCTCTCACTGTTGTGGCCTCTCCCGTTGCGGAGCACAGGCTCCGGATGCGCAGGCTCAGCGGCCATGGCTCACGGGCCCAGCCGCTCCGCAGCACGTGGGATCCTCCCAGACCGGGGCACGAACCCGAGTCCCCTGCATCGGCAGGCGGACTCTCAACCACTGCGCCACCAGGGAAGCCCTGATTTTATATATATACATTTATTTCTTATATAAGTTAAATATGTATCTACATTATGTAATACACAATTATATTTATATAATACATTGCATGGGTAAATGAATTATTTTCATTATCTATATAAAGGCTCTCCAATGAATTTTAAGATAAAGCATGTCTTGGGACTTCCCTGGTGGCACAGTGGTTACGACTAGGCACTCCCAATGCAGGGGGCCCGGGTTCATCCCTGGAACCAGATCCTGCATGCCGCAGCTAAAAAAAAAAAAAAAAAAAAAGAGATCCCGCATGTGACAACGAAAGATCACGCCACAACAAAGATCCTGCACATAAGACCCAACCCAGCCAAATAAATAAATAAATAGATAAATATTTTTTATAAAAAATAATAAAGTAAAATAAAGCATGTTTTGATGAGTCTTTGATCAATTATATAAATTGTATGCAAATACAAATATATAAAATGCATAGTGTATACTATATATAGATAACCAACAAGGACCTACTGTATAGCACAGGGAACTATACTCAATATTTTGTAATAACTTATAAGGGAAAAGAATCTGAAAAAGTGTATATATATATATGTATATATATATGAATCAGTTTGCTGTACACTTGAAACTAACACAACATTGTAAATCAACTAAACTTCAACTTAAAAAATGCATAGTGTATACACATAATTATATAAATATATTAAATACAACATAGCAATAATTATATACATACATAGTTAAATGAAATTTAGCTAGTTCAGAGGATGAAGTCTTTCTAGATATGATCTGACAATAAAACGACCCTGTGCAAGAAATAGCTTTGTGATGTTGTGGCTCTAACTGTCCTGAGACCACTTGGGTCTACACGCCAGCCTACTGACATGTCAGGGACCTACGTCTGTTTGCAGTCTACGTGCAATCCTAGTTCCAAAGAACCTGAGCCCATGGGCAAAGTGACAACCCAGGACAGGAAATCCTCTGGCATCAATTCACGGCTGCCATGGCCTTCCTGTGAGCTGGGGTGTGTCCGTGCTTCTCGGTAGGTGCACCGTGGATGAGTGCTGCATGTGAAACTGGGATGCGAAGGGAGTGCGGGAAGGCAGGGACCCCAAACCACAAGGAGACTATTATGAGCTCCTCAACTTTGGGGACTTCCAGCTTCTCGGTGTTCATGGCAAGTGAACTCTGGGTTCGTCTGCTGTGCTGATACGATGCTTCTTCGACTGCGCCAGGAGCTTTCGATGGCGACAGCCTCTCCACAGAGCCCTTACCTACCAAGAGACACCAAGGCTTGCATCTCCTACCAGGCAGATAAGAGGGCTATTTAGTTTCGCCTTTTTAAAAAAGAGTGTCCAGTGTGATCCTTGCAAACATTGTCAGTTTCTCCATCCCAGTATGCAACCTGGAGGAATATGGACGGACATTAAAGGGCAGCATGTTATCACTCCTACCATATGGATTATTTCACCCTGGACCTTACGACGATACCTTGTAAGAAACTCTTACTCACATCAGAAGAGAAAGCATCAAGGAAAGTTAGAGAAAGCAGGTGCTTGCCCCTCAACATACACTCGCAAATTATTTAGGTCTCAGTATCCTGTCATAAACCATCATGGAAAAGAACATGAAAAAGAATATGCATACATATGTATAACTGAATCATTGTGCTGTACACATGAAACTAACACAACACTGTAAACGAATGTCTTCCCCCTCCAATGAGGAGTCTTTTCAGGTCCGTCTCAGGTAACTTACATCATGAATTTTCTAATATCACTTATGTGTGGTGAATGACGGAGAGAAGAAATGGAAAATGACAAAGGCAAAAAATCCCATTTTTCATTTTGGTACTTTGTTTTTTTGTTTTGATCTAATGTGTTGCCGTGGCTGAGAAAAAACATTTGATGCAAGAAATGGCTCTTGGTTATGTGGGTGCATACAGGCATACCTATGTGTATAAACATACACAGACACACACAGACACACTTCCCTTCTTACCACATGCCTTTAGGCCATGAGGGAGTATGCATCCCAGTGAGAAAAGCAGTTAACAGTGACATACTTTATTTGCTTGAAAAAATGTGTTTCCTCAGACTCAGATACAGAGAGAACAAACGAGTAACCAGTGCAGAAAGAGAAGGGGGAGGGGCAAGATAGGGATAGGGGATTAAGAGATACAAACTACCCTCCTATACCTTCGGTGGGAATGTAAATTGGTGCAGCCGCTGTGGAGAACAGTGTGGAGGCCCCTCAGAAAACTAAAAATAGAGTTACTATGTGAGCCTGCAATCCCACTCCTGGGCATATATCCAGAAAAGACAAAAACTCTAATTCAAAAAGATACATGCACCCCAATGTTCATGGCAGCACTACTTACAATAGCCAAGACATGGGAGCAACCTAAATGTCCATCGACAGATGAACGGATAAAGAAGATGGGGTACATGTATACAATGGAATATGACTCAGCCATAAAAAGAATGAAGTAATGCCATTGCGGCAACATGGATGGACCTAGAGATGATCATACAAAGTGAAGTATGTCAGACAGAGAAAGAGATATCATATGATGTCACTTACACGTGGAATCTAAAAAAAGGATACAAACAAACTTATTTACAAAACAGAAACAGACTCACAGACATAGAATACAAACAGAATACACTTTGCTGTATACCTAAAACTAACACAACATTGTAAATCAACTACCCTTCAATTAAAAAGACGTACAAACTACTACGTATAAGATACATAAGCCACAAGGATACATTGTACAGCACAGGGAACTATAGTCATTATTTCAAAATACCTTTTGATGGAGTATAATCTGTAAAAATATGGAATCACTATGCTGTCCACCTGAAACTAATAGAATTATGTAAATCAACTTAAATTTTTTAAAAATGAGTTCATAGCTGCCCACCACCTGGCCCATTCACAGAGGGTACTCGAGTAGGAAAAAACTGAAAACACTATAGGCACTCCATCTCAGTGGGTTCTGGTCTCCACACACACACCTCCCCAATGCCCCCGCACACCCCCATCCCCCTTGGTTGTTTCTGAGACCACGGTTTGACACTGCGGGCTGAGTAGCTAAAGCTGGCGGACCGTCAAGGTCACATAATCCACGTCCCTGCCACGGGTCTAAACCGAACACTGATGATGTTGATAGATGAAACCCAGAAACTGACACCATGTGCAAATCCCATCACCGCTGTAAGAACACAACCAAAGAGATCTTTTCCATGCCTCGCAAAAATAAACAGCGACTCACGGTTAATACACCTCTCATCACTGCCCATCACAGTTTCTTTCACTTTCTTTTTTTTTTTTTTTAAGGATCCAAAAGCTTAACCAAATTTCTTTTTCATGTAGAAAAATTGGAGGTGAAATTCCCCATTTCAAAGAAATGCACTTGGCAAAATATGACTTCTGCCCCCAACACCGCCCCCACCCCCCCGGAAAAAAAGTTCCAACCAGCCAGACAAAAGCAAAAACGGTTACCAAAGGGGAAAGCGGTGGGGGGATAAATTAGGAGTTTGGGATTAGATACACACCACTATATATAATAGATAAACAATGAGAACCTCCTGTAGAGCACAGGGAACTCCACTCAATGTTTTGTAATAACCTATACGGGGAGAGAATCTGAAAAAAGAATATACACATATATATGTATAACTGAATCACTTCGCTGTACGCCTGAAACACAACAACTACACTCCAATTAAAAAAAAAAAAGAGAGATGAGTTGGGATGAGGGTGGATGCCTGCAGAAACCTAAGAGAGCCAATTTCACAGAACGAAGGAGTAGAATGGGGGTTGTCGGGGGAAATGGCGAGTTACGAATCAAAGGTCATAAAGTTTAGATAAAGCAAGATGAGTATCTTCTAGACCTTCTGTACAATATTGGACCTACAGTCCACAGGACTATACTGTGTACTTCAACACGTGTTTAAGTGCACAGTATATTGCTTTTTACCACAAAGCAATAAAATAAAAAAACATACCCTTGGGATGATGACTTTGCGATCGAAGGACGACTTCATCATCCAATCAGGGATTAGCCTCTGGAAACCAAAATGATCACCGATATCAACACAGCAAAACAAGAAGGTCCAGGTGCCATCCAAAAAAGAGCGTTCTGTTACCTTGGTAAATCACTATTCATACCACACACATTTTAAATAAAACCACCAAACAAAACTCTGGGTTCTTTCCCTTCATGTCCAAAGAGCTGTGAAAGCACCTGCCATTTCATTAATACCATCCTGAAATAAAGATCTGCCTCCAGTGAGGCCCTGTAGGGTTTGCCCTTCCTCACTTCTTCCCTAATACGATTACTCTTTTCTCCTCTGGAATCAATTCAGTAAAACCTCACCTTACTGTACATTTCACGTTTGTTGGGGTTTGGTTCGTGTTCGGTCAGGCACCCCTTCTGGGAGGTGCGGGGGGGGCGGGGGCTGGTGCAGAGAAGATGCTCATTCTGGAAACTGGCCAATTTCCACAGGCAGGTGGCGCTCAGGGGTTCCACACACACCTGGGGCAGGTGACCTCAACAGTGAATGTCTGAAGTCTGAAATCGGAGCCCTAAGTGGGCTGGCTATTCTCCACTCATGTGCTGATTTTATGAGTCCTTTATTTCCTTTTTGCGTCGTATACCCACTGCAGACATCAATCCTTCTCAGAGGTATTTGTTCAAAGCCTATAAATGGCCAACCTCAAACTTCTAGGCGGTCCCACAGTTTTTTTCTCCCTTATTCATTTGTCCTACTCTGCCCACCCCCAAGAAAAAGGAGGAAGGGTTTCCCATCCCGCCACTCACGGAGCACAGAACAGAAGAGGCTTTGAAAGGCCAAATGTAGGTTGTTTAGAGAAAAATGACAAAACTGGAAAATATTCATGGCGTGAATGGCCCATGAATGGTTTGCAGCCCACAACAGATGACCTAATGGCCTAGAACCACGTGGGCTCAATTTTGAGATTTTTCACTGTCTCCCCTTATCCGGCCCAAAGCGGAATATCTGGTTTGAAACTGGTAGCTGACAAGTTTAAGAAATCAGCTGTCACTGCATCCAAGGCCTAGTCTGTCTTCGAATTTTTTAACATAATTAAGCGGAAAATGAAGTGTCTCTTCTGAAAAGATACAGTATCCAGGATATTTTTTTTTTAATTGGGCAACTGACTTAAACTAAACCCTGAGCGTATTTTTCTCATTTGGGAATAAATGTATACTTTTAAGCATCAAGAGCATTATAGAAAGTATACGGTTGTGGTTCATATACTAAAACTCCGTTCCTTGCCCTTGACTTTCACATACAAAAATCAGTTCTCATCGGGTTTGGAATTTAAGTATATTTTAACCAGAGAAGCCTGTCATCAGGGTGACGGCATTAAAGGACTTTAAATATTTTCATACGGTGGCTTCACTGGAATCACGTAAATTCTGTCAACAGGTTGTATTGTTGACAATACCTAGCTGTGCAATAATGGTTTAGAATCTGGAGTACCAATTAAAACGGAAGAACAGTAAAGCCACGCCAGACTCCGCGCACTTGAATATTTACTTTTGTGAGAACCCTCTCTGGGTTTTTTTGTTGTGGTCCAGGCATCAAAGCACAATATTCTAAAGAGTTCTTAAAGAGATGCTTGCACATTCTGAAAGCAATGTAATGTGTATAGAGAGGAAACACTCTCATCTTTGTACAGAGACCAAGAAGCTTTCCACAAATTACTACAAAGGAAAAAACGTGAAAAGGCCAAGTTCAGAAATAAAGAAAAACCCCACATACTTACTGCAGGTCTACATTCCAGGCCCCAAAAAGAGAACTTTTATATTGCCCACGTCTATTCACTTGTAAATTTCAGAGCATGGAAATACCTGCTTTATCTACCTTATGTAGCAAATCATCACTTATCAAGTATCTTATGTCTATTTTTAGATTTGGGTATAAATTAGCTGGGTTTAGAACCAAATGTACATTCAGCACCCTTTTTTTAGGGGAAAAAAAAAAATACAAAGGAAAGCAACAATTCTTCCACCAAAGAAAAACGTGTCAAAACACCTTGAAAACGGCATCAAAGCACAGCCATTAGTACGAAAATGCAATTATCATTAACTCCCTGCTCGAAATCATTGCGGTTTCCAAAAAATTAAACCTGTCATTTTAATCCAGTAATTTAAAACTGATGAAGTAATTTTCCACTTGCTACTTATTGGCCCTCATGATTTTCTTACATGTGAAGGAAAATATTCTTTAAAATTGCCAAATATATATCTATATATAGAGAGAGATAGATATAGTATAGATATATAGATATATCTCCAAGTACATTTCTTTGGGTAATAGAATATTGAAGTTTTAATCTAGAAAAAAAATAAATATTTGCAGAGGCCTCTGTGAGATTCTTATGTTCTTACTTTAGGGATGCATTTTTAAAATCCACATTTTTAAAATCTGGAATTAAGGGGTGAATGCAGCCATGTGCCAAAACACTCACCCCCCCCTACACACACACACACACACACACACACACACACACACACACACACACACACCTTCTGCTGCATCTACACGAGGAAATCTGCCCTGAGGATTTTCAAGGCTGGCTGTTAACCTCTTTCCAAAGCCCACTAAAGGCAACTAAAGGCATGAAAAATTCCCCAGCCCCTCAATCTGCCCCCAGAAAGATGCGGATTTCTGTGCCACAGGACCCTTTCTCCGGGCTCTCTCATTCCCTAGGAAAAACGCTAAGCATCGCCATTCAAACTACGGCCGTTCTCTTAGCAGCTGAGGTTGCTTTGTTCTGATGCAAAGTCAGGTCTTGAAGCCCCGGTTAATTTCTAGCTGAAGTATATACCTACCAACGATGCCTTATGCACGCACTCCTACGTTGCCTGCAGAACCCTACACAAACTGGAAATTCTGCTCCCTCAGGATAACTAAGTCTCCCCAAACTTTCTTTTCTTTTTTCTTCCTTTTTTCCTCTGCGCCCCGTCCCTTCAATCGTGGTAAAGGCTGACTCCGAAAAGGAGCTAGCTCGTACCACCTCGCATCACAAAATGCGTTAAACGCAGCGCGCTCAGGATGTGGAAGCCGGGTCAGCCAGGAGACCCCTTCAGACAGCCTAGGCTATGAGCACAGAAAGCCGTTTCCCCGCAACTGAACAAGTAGGAAAAAAAAGAAATCAAAGGAAGAATCCACACTACCACCTTGTGGATTCTGCTCGCAAGAACAGTACCTGCTGAGTTCGATACCCGCCACCGGACACACCTCACCCCAAATCTCCCAAGTTGGGTCCACATGACGGAGGGCGAGCCGCGGGCCCGGCTCACGGCAGGCGCGCGCGCGCTCTCGGCTTCACTCCTGACGCGCGCTCCCAGCGCGGGCGCGAGCCGCCTTCCTCGGCCCCCCGACGCGGCCTCCTGCACCCCGCCCCCCTCCCGCCGGCTCGAGAGAGCGGCCTCGTGGCTCCAAAAATAGATGAAAAGAGGCCCACACCTGCTGGTCGGTTCAGAGAAGGGAGTGACACCAGAGGAAAACCCGCAGCCAAAAAAAAAAAAAAAAAACCCACAAAAAAACAAAACAGAAAAGGGAGAGGGGCGGGAGGGAGGCAGAAGAGGTCCTCCGGACGCCCTCGCCCTCCGAGGGGGACTTCCGTTCCCAGGGCGGCCCCGGCCAGGCCCCGAGTGTGCGCCGGGGGACCCCCGGCTCCCGCCCCCGCCGCTTCGGGGAGAAAGGATGCTGTGTCTGGCGGCGGGCAGGCTCCGGAATGGTGGGCCGGGCCCAGGGATGCGCGGGGCCCCGGGCCCGGATCCGGGGGCGCACCGCTCGGGGGGCCGCCCGGGAGGGCCGGGCGGAGAAATCCAACCTACCGGTTCTCGGAGGGACGAAGAAGCCGGGGGAGGGGAGGGGTGCGGTCGGGGACGGGCGGGGAAAGAGGGGGCGTCTGGGAGACTGAAGGGTGCCCGCGCGCCCTGAAGAGGCGGCGGGCTTCCCGGAGAGCCGGAGCGGGAGGGAGGGAACACTCGTGGGCTGGGGTCGGGGTGCAGCCGGGACCTCGGCCTCTCCTCCGGCCGCCGCCGGCCCGCGACCCCCGCACCGTCTGCGGCCGAGCGGTACGCCGGTTCGGCCCTCTGGAGCGGGACGGGGGTCAGGCCGAGCCGCGCGGGAAAGGGCAGGGGGCGGCGGCGGGGCTCCGGATGAAATCGGCTGGAAAAGCGTGGGAGGCGGGCGGGATCTGAAGCGCGGGACGACTGTGAGCTTTGAGAGAAGGGGGGGGGGATGGAGCGAGGGAGGGGGGAGGGTTGTCTGTTACGTGGCCCAAGGCTCTGCGGGTGGTCCGCACCTCCGAACCGAATCCCCGGCCCTCCTCCCCCAGCCTCCGGCGAGAGGACCGGCCCGCCGTGCTTCCCGCGGGCTCTCCTCCCGGATCGAGGGTTCTCGATGGGCACCGACGGGGGTCCGCATCCCCGGAGACCCCGGCTAGGACGCCCAGCGCCGGTCCCCGCAGCTACCAACTTTTGTGGTCCTCGGGGAGAAGCGGGCAGCTCGGGGACGGCGCTCGGGCGGCAGCTGCGTGCCCCGCGCAGACGTGCAGGCCAGACCCAAAGGCTCCCGAAGCAGCAACGCCACCAACCGCCCTCACTCCTCCTCGCGCCCTCCATCTCCCGCCGCTTGCCTTCCCACAGCCCACACGCACGGGTGAAGGGCGGATGGCAGTGGGAGGGCAGGTGGCCCGCTCCCCAGCTTTGCAGAAACGGCGCTAAGCTATTTCGTCTTCACCCGGGGTCTCCAGCGCGCCCGGGTCGCTCCCCAGCAAAGCCCAACCAGCCCCTAATCAATCACGTGCGTTATTTCGTGCATCACACAAGCCGTCATCTTATCCAAGGCCAGCAGAGGAAGGAGGGGGAAAAAAAATCGCTTAATGCAAACCCAGCCAAGCCTGTTTTCCTTTTTTCTCTCTGGTTAACCCATAAAAATGCACCCCGGGAGGTGGTAGCTGACAGTTTCCTTAAAGAAGAAGGAGGAGAAAAAAGCCCGTGATGGCTCACAGTTTCCAGAAGTGCTCCTGGCTTCCCCGCCAGTCCTGCTTTGCAGACATCTGGCACTTCGCTCTTTCTCTCCCTGTACTGCAGATGTATTTTTTTCCCTCCTGTGTCCGCCACACTCTTCTGTTTATTTGTATGTAACAGAGCGCTGTTTTGTAAACACATCACACACGGCTCCAGAGCCGTTCAGATACCTGATTGCAGCAAAACGCTTCCAAACCACGGTGGTCCCAATTTTTTTAAGTCATAAGAAAAAATGTACTGTTTCTGTAGAGATGTGCACGAAGCTTGCACAGGACACGCCGTACATATATGTCCACACTCCCACCCACACCTAAGAAACGGAGCGACCGATGGAAGAAAAAGTGCTATGCAAATTTTCAAAATTTAAAAAAAAAAAATTTTTTTTTTAAATGTCGGATGAAGTGGAGCGCAAACGTTAGCAGTCGGGCTTATCATCTTTTGCTGGGAAGCACACGAGTCAAAACGTTAAATAGGCTTAAAAAAAAAACCCCACAGACACATCTTAAAACGGCACCTACCTTAGCCGTGGAAAAGCTGCATCGGCTGTAAGTGTTCTTTTTATGCATCCAGATTTTTCCAGGGACCGAGGCTATGATTCAGGAGGATGTACTAAGTCCAAGCGCCTTGGCTTTCTCGAATCTCAACTGGATTTGCTCCCTCGAAGAAATGCGAGGACCACCGACACTGCCGTTTGCAGGAAATTCGTTGTTTCTATCCTAGTCTGATGGGGAAGAAGAAACAGGAACACAGCCGGAGAAGGAAGGGCAGCGTTACGTCTGAATAAGAGCTCTGTATGTAGAGACAGAGACCCGTCTGCAAGAAAAAGAGAGATTGAAGCGAGAGGTCCTGATGGTTCCCAGCTCCCCCTCTGCTATTGGACCAAACTGAATGAAATTTACAAAGCCAGCAGCCAATCGATCCCCGCGGTCGGCCCCATCGCTACAGAAACCACATCCACGGCTACAAGCGCATGCAAAGAGCAGCTAATCCCAGTGCAAACCAGCTGGAACAGAGAGATTCTGGTGCCGCCGGGGTGGTGGAACAGGTGAGCGCGCGTCTCCCTGGGCCACCGTGCCAGAGCGCACGGGAAAGCTTCCCTGCCCTCTCCAGATACCCTTCAGAGACACCACACACGGTGCCGTATTTGCAAACACCATTAACCCTTTAAGGCTATGCTATCCAAGGGTGAGTGCCAGCCGTGCAAGCTCTTCCCCGGGGGTCAGGCTGACAACTGTGTTACTGTTTCTGGCTGGTATTTGGCTTGTACTGGGAAACAATGATAGACAGATAGATTAGATAGATAGATAAATTAGCAAAATTAGAATGAAGACCTGTAAAGGACAGAACCTCTTTTATGCCCAGGTGATGGGTTAATACCTTTTGGGGTTCTTTTTTTTTTTGGCTGCGTTGGGGTCTTCGTTGCCGTGCGTGGGCTTCTCAATGTGGTGGCTTCTCTTGTTGCCGAGCACAGGCTCTAGGCGCATGGGCTTCAGTAGTTGTGGCTCGTGGGCTCTAGAGCACAGGCTCAGTAGTTGTGGCACACGGGCTTAGTTGCTTTGCGGCATGTGGGATCTTCCCGGACCAGGGCTCGCACCCCTGTCCCCTGAACTGGCAGGCAGATTCTTAACCACTGCACCACCGGGGAAGCCGCTGTTTGTTTCTTATACAGTAGTGGTTTTGATGAATAAAATATTGAAGAAGTTTCTAGCATCTGCGAGTTGTATTGAAATACCCCTCTTCACTTTGGGGATCCAGGATTTCATCTTTTCCAGCCAACTCAGAATTTGGTAATAGGACCTGGTATTTATCACTGGGTTAGAGGTAGCTGGCTGTCAGTTGCGTGACGTCTGAAGCTCCTCTCTGATAAATCATGGAAGGCTATAGAGTGCTGTGGCAGTCTGAACACAGATTCTCAAACTAGACTGCTTGGGTTCAAGTGGCTTATGACCTTCGCTGTGTGTTTAAATACTTCGTCTGGGTTTCCGCCTCTGTAATGTGGAGAAGACAAAAGTAATCACCTTGTGATATCCTTGTGATGTGATATGTGATACAGGACTAGGGATGCAAGAAGCTCCAAATAAATGTCTGCTTTTCTTAACCTTATTTCACAGGCCTAGGGACTTATTTCCTGAAGGAAAAACATAATGTCTTCTATCCATAGGACATCCTCACAATTGCTTCTGCATTTAGGCAGCAAACTCAGGCATCCAACCTGCTGTCATTATTTGGTGTGATGGCACAATTAGGGATTCCTCAGGAGTTTGAAGAGAAGGGCTCTTGGGGAACATAGCCAATAGTGGGGAAGGTGATAAACACTGATTTAGGAGACCTAGTTTCAGACCAAGTGTCTTAACCCTGCTAGCTTTAACCTGTTGGAAAGTCTGTTAGGTTCTGTGAACCTTAGGGAATAGATCCTTTAAACAGTGATTGAAATAGCTCTCTGTGGTTCCTTGGGACAAGTAAATGAGATAATAGGCACGAAAACATGCATCACCAAAAAATGTCTATATATATATCATACATACAGGTACAGAGAGAATGCTATTTTCATCACTGTTATATATACACAAAATAGATATATAATCTAATAATAGAAGAAACATACATGTTTTATATAAATATATTTTTTCTTCTATCATTTAATAATTATTTAAGATCCAATAACATAATAGTATCGCTAATAAGTATAGTTTTTCCCCCAAATTAGTAACATACATAACTGTAGACACAAAAATATAGATATAGACAGATATATATATATATGTATAGACATCTATTCTTCCCAAAGTAGGGTTTAGAAGCAGAGACTTGAGTTAAACACAGTAACTTAGAGCAGGCCAGAAAGTCACTGGCTTTGCCAAGAAAGTGTGAATTCACTGATTTATTTATAAATTTATCAAGTATCTCCTGAGCACAGGCATAATCCCGAGCACTAAGAATGCATTTGTGAGTAACACACATCCACGTATTTTTGAAGCAGCATACAGTCTAGTGGATAAGGGAGCCAACAGTATAAGAAAAAAATCATCACCAGAAGGTGTGAAAATACCTATGATGTATGAATTCACAGGCATCCATGCAGATGGAAATGACGGAGAAAACAGTCTCCAGAGAAAGAGTGCTCTCAGCAGAGAAGGAACCGTAGCAGAGGAGAACAAACCTGACTCCCTGTTCAATCTATTCCATTAGCTCTAACCTTTGTGCTCTGCTGTCTGTGTTTAGTCAGGCTGGCTCTGCACCTTTTGTAGAAGAAAGCTGCCGAGAGCCTGAAATATACATGACAGCACATTCTCAAGGCTCTGCCTCCCAGGCTTGACGATTAAAGGCGAACTAAAAAGTTGCAGAACAGAAAAAAACAATTGTGGGTTGTTCCCTGGCGGTCCACTGGTTAGGGCTCAGCGCTTTCACTACCGTGGCCTGGGTTCAATCCCTGGTTATGGAACTGAGATTCCCACAAGCGGTGGCCGTGCACATTAAAAAAAGAAAGCAAGAAAGTAACAATTGTTGAAGTTTTTTTGGAACATTGTATTGTGACCACAACCTGCCAATACCTTCTCCCGTTTTAGTAAAAAAGAAGCCTGGATTCTATTCTAACTCCGGTCAGATGGTGCTTTGGGACACTTCTCAGTCTCCTGGCTTCCCGAATAAAGTCCTTATTCGTTGCCCCAACACTTCCTTTCTAGATTTATTGGCCTGTCGTGCAGTGAGCAGTGCAAGCTTGGAATGGGTAACAGAATGGTAAATAAACATGCATCGGGTGCAGAAGTTGGGGGGGGAAACATGGAAACAGCATGGATAAACTGTATGTGGGGATCTGGAATACACAGGGTTTGGTATGGGCAGGGTAGAGAGTGTGAAAAGAAGAGAGATAAGACGAGCGGGTGAAGAATTCTTCTGAGACCTATTTATGGAGGGCCTTGAATACCATGCTGAATGGCTGGAATTTATCTAGCAGGCAGTGGGTAGGGGAGGAATCATTAGATTTATATTTTAGGGCAACTGCTCTGATGCTAATGAGAAGAAGGGGCCACAGGAGCAGAAGGCAGAAAGCAAAGGTGCACTTTCTGAGGGTGCTGCAAGGACGGATCCTAGAGAAATGAAGTCCTGAGTAAGAGGGAGAGAGACAGAGAGATGGAAAGAGAGAGAGGAAGGGAGGGAGGGAGGGAAGAAAGAGAAAGAAAGAAGGAGAAAGAAAGAAAAGGAAGAAAGAAAAAGAAAGAAAGAGGAAGGAAGGAAGGAAGAATGACCCTGTTGAGATTTTTTAAAAGTACTTAAAGAGCCAGAGTATTATTTTAAGAAAAAGTGAACGGATACTTTTATGAGTTTATAATTTCCCCTAATCCCGACTTCCTCACATAACGCCAGGAAAAGCAAGAACCCAACTTAACCACTGGGAGAACAGATTGTACAATAATACTACAACAACAAAGTTATACAGTTTTAAATCCGGGGTTCTTGGAAGAGAGAATTCTTCATGTTTCCATTTGAAATCTAATTATGGAGTATGGCAAGTTGGGGAGACGTGTCATAAAAAGGTATTAAACAATAAGGTCCAGAGAAGGACCCACTGCTCTAGGGGCTGGATTTGATTCACAAGAACAGGAAGGAGCCTGAGAAATAATCTATAAAGTACCATAGCTCCCTCTGATGAGTGCAGCAACCTTGAACGATTCTAACCTACATTCTGATATAACGTTCGTGTTCCCATGGGCCTGACATGTTCAACCCTAAATGCAATACTGCCTAAGCCAGGTAGATGATCAGGCAATATTAACTCCTATTGGCTCTATGAGTACAATGGGAAAAATAAAATAGAACTATGATTATGTAGGATAAGAATTATTAGTGCAATAATAACATATACTACTTGGTCTTACCACACACCATTGGAGATACAAATATGAATAACCTGTAAGGTGCTTAAAATCTAAGGCGGTGATAAAGCAGGCTCTTCGATTACTAAAACCCAAGGTAGTATATGGTCTGTGCCATCTTAGAAGCATATGAGAGGCATAGAGGCTTCCTGTAGGGATGATGAGAAAATTCTTCAGAGATAAACAAGGTTTTCACGGGGAACTGGAGAGCAGAGGTGGGGAATCCCTCCAAATGAACCAAGTCTGGAAAAAAAAAAAAAAAAAAAAAGGAGTAGGTAGGGGCTCTGAAAGTTGAAGGTACCTAACTGTGAGCCAGGTGGCTTCTTTAGCTAGTCTCATTCCATCTTACTTTACACTCCAAAGTTCCCGAGAAACCTTGTCCTTCCAATGATACAAAGTAGACTTCAGACCAGTTGAACTTGAATTATCATGAATTCCAGGTTAACGTCAATCACTTAAATGAGGTTTTCACATACTAGTTTACTCGTATGTACCTTTGCATACATGTAAATATCATTATAGAAATTTAGTTAGAAGAGACACAGAGATGGACCCCATTGGTTTTGTGGGTGAAGTGTTTTCTAAGCTTTAAGGAGAGAAGTTCAAGTTTATATTTTCCAACAAGAAGGTTGTACATTCCCCTAATTCAATTTTTGCATGTGAGAAATGAAAAAAAGAAATCCTCTTGGGTCGGAGTCTGCTCCCAGGCCCTACCATGCCCTTGTCCTTCTGACCGTTATTTTAAACCCCCCAAAACAACATTAATTATGTAAGACGCATATACTGTGTGGCAATATGCTCTGACTTTCCATCTGATTTTTAAAAATCCTTTGCTAGTTATTATTTCATCTCTGGACATGATTAGCCGAAATGACTTTTAAACGGCCCTGGTTTTTTAAAACAGGGTTCAAGCTCCTGAATTTCAGTACATTCATTGAGGCTGGGAAACCCATTAGCTACTGCTTTTGTATGAAAACCAAGGACACTGAATCCCAGTAAGTGGCCCCAAATAGAGTTTGTTTATTTATTTATGGCTGTGTTGGGTCTTCGTTGCTGCACGTGGGCTTTCTCTAGTTGTGGCGAGCGGGGGCTACTCTTCCTTGTGGTGCGCAGGCTTCTCATTGCGGTGGCTTCTCTTGTTGTGGAGCACGGGCTCTAGGTGCCTGCGCTTCAGTAGTTGTGGCACGCGGGCTCAGTAGTTGTGGTTTGTGGGCTGTAGAGCACAGGCTCAGTAGTTGTGGCACACGGGCTTAGTTGCTCCACGGCATGTGGGATCTTCCCAGACCAGGGTTCAAACCCATGTCCCCGGCATTGGCAGGCGGATTCTTCACCCCTGCGCCACCAGGGAAGTCCCCTAGAGTTCTCTTCCTTTTTTCCCCCCCGGTACGCGGGCCTCTCACTGTTGTGGCCGCTCCCGTTGTGGAGCAACAGGCTCCGGACGCGCAGGCTCAGCGGCCACGGCTCAGGGGCCCAGCTGCTCCGCGGCATGTGGGATCTTCCCACACCAGGGCACGCATCCGTGTCCCCTGCATCGGCAGGCGGACTCTCAACCACTGCGCCACTAGGGAAGCCCCTAGAGTTCATTTTTTAAATGAACTTGCAGCAACTTTCCCACTGTTATTGCCTAAGTCTTTATAAACTTCTTATTCCCGGGGTACTTATATATTTAAGTATATACACTTATATACACACACACACACACACACACCAATACAAACACACACATATATATTCAGACATACATACATACGTATACAGATGTATATATATAATACATAAAGTATATATAATAGAGAGGGGTTATATATTATATGTAAGGTTGTATAATATATATATATTATAGTTTATAATTTTTAATATATTTATATAATGTAAATGGTTCTATATAACACATATAATATACAGGCACACCTCTGAGATACTGTGGGTTCAGTTCCAGACCACCACAGCACAGTGAATTTCTAAATAAAGTCAACAGGTTGTTTTGGTTTCCCAGTGCCTATAAAAGTTACGTTTAGAGTTGACTGTAGTCTATTAAGTGTGCGATAGCATTATGTCTTAAAAAACGTCCATACTTCAGTTAAAAAATACTTTATTCTAAAAAATGATAACTATCACCTGAGCCTTCAGCAGCCATAACAGCAACACTAAAGATCACGTGGGTCACAGACACCACAACAAATAAGATCATAATGTGACACAGAGACACGAAGTGAGAAAATACTGTTGGAGGAGTGGCCCCGACAGACACGCCTGAAGCTCGGTTGCCACCAACTTTCAATTTGTAAAAGAACAAAACAAAACAGTATCTGTGAAGTACAATAAAGCCAAGTGCAATAAAATGAGGTATGTTTGTATAGCATTCTATAGGACACACACAGGGTTTTATATATACATATGTTATATATAATCCCTCTCTATAATATGTAAATATATATACATCATATATATATATATATATATAATACATTATAGAGATGTTTATATTCCCAGAATCATTGATTGATTCCTGATTCTGTCCTTGTATGCTTGTTCTGTGTCTACACACAACCTCACTTCCTACTTTATACCTTATACTTCAGGTCACCTGTATTTAAAAAGAAAGGAGTTTACTACTGCAGGGACAAAATAAGAACTGGCAAAGATGTGCTTTGTTTATTGATGCAAAGAACCTTCTGTCTTATTAATGACTTGTACCAGCTATACCAGTAGGGAAATAGAACTTCTCTGGTGAACAGAACATGGGCTATAATTTCAGTTTAAATAAGATGAGGTTGCCCAAAATATTGTTAGCACCATTACCCTCTTGTATCCTTTCAAACTCAAGGTTTATTTTGGAATATTTTCTTTAAAATCATCATTTCAATTTTTTTTATCCTTCCTTGAGAGAAGAGGGAAAGTATTGCCAAATGTGCTTTGCATGTGACATGTAAACATATGTGGATTTCCATACATGTGGAACAAGAGCAGGAAGAAGATGTATATTAATACGAATGGACTAGTTTTGAATAGAGATCAACTTCTGTTCTAAGGCATTGGTACAAGAGTAATAAGATAATGTTTTCCTGGAATAGTCATGAATGACCCAAATTACACAGAAAACGGTCACACCTGTGTAATATCTTCATATCAAGAAACTGATGTAAAATATGGCACAAAGGAACCCATCTACAAAACAGTAACAGACTCACAGACATAGAGAACAGACTTGTGGTTGCCATGGGGGAAGGGGAAGGTGGAGGGATGGATTGGGAGTTTGAGATAAGCAGATGCAAACTAGTATACAGAGAATGGATAAACAACAAGGTCCTACTGTAGAGCACAGGGAACCATATTCAATATCCTGTGATAAACCATAATGGAAAAGAATACGAAAAAGAATGTATATCTATACATATAACGAGTCACTTTGCTGTACAGCAGAAATTACAACACTGTAAACCAAGTATACTTCAATTTTTAAAAAAAAAGGAACGAAACTGATGGTATCTTTTGGCCAAAACTTGGTGAAGAACTCAAATCCTCAGTCCAGCAGCCTGTGAGAAACTGAATCCCACCAACCACCATGGGATAGAGGAAATGGATTCTTCCCCACTCGAGCTTTCTGCTGAGACTCCAGCCCCAGCTGACACCTGGATTGCAGCCTATGAACACCTTGTTGCAGAGGACTCAGCCAAGCTATGCTCCAGCTGTAGCCACTGTGTGTCCCAGCCTCTACATCTGATAATTTGTTACGCTGTGACAGACAGCTAATGTTACTTAAACACATAGGTATGCCTGCATGGATGCATGGATGTATATGCATGTGGAGGGCTGTAAACAAGCTGTAGCAATCAGGATCGTAAAAGAATGTTGATCAGGTCGAACCAAGAGGCTGAAGATTTTACAGTTTGCAGATGGTTGGGACAGCTCTTCGAGAGACACCATAGATGAATGAACCAGAGGAAGAAGTACGTCATCTGTTCACGACGGCTGACAAAAGGTATCAACTTAGGAAGAGGCGGAACTTGACAACCAAATCTGTACTTCCTGCATCTAGCAAAATAGATTTTCTGTGCTCTGGCTGAGAATTGTTTAACACTCATCAACACCCTTGATGTTTGCACAATTTGTCACATCAGGGAATGATTAGGGAACCCACCCTCTATATGGTCAGCTCTGTGCTAGCCAGGACGTGAGAGTCTTGGAGATACTAAGCAATTCCAAAGGATTTATAATTCCTTGATATAATCACTCATTCCCTCCACATCCTCCTGCAGAAAAATTCATCATTCCACCCCCCCTCATTTCAAAGTATGTTGACCTTCTGAGAGCACTTAAACCACCTACTCTCGGTGGCACACAGAGGGTGTGTGTGTGTCTGTGTGTCTGTCTATGTGCATGCATCTTGTCCACTGGACTGTAGGCTGCATTTAGATATCTATCCCTAATGCCTCGCTTTAAAAATGTTTGCTATTTTTTCGAGTTACCATATGATCCAGCAATCCCACTCCTGGGCATATATCCAGAAAAAGACAAAAACTGTAACTAGAAAAGATACACATACCCAAATGTTCATAGCAGCACTATTTACAATAGCCAAGACATGGAAGCAACCTAAGTGTCCATCAAGAGATGAAAGGATAAAGAAGATGTGGTGCATATATACAATGGAATATTACTCAGCCATAAAAAGAATGAAATAATGCCATTTGCAGCAACATGGATGGACCTAGAGATGATCATACTAAGTGAAGTAAGTCAGACAGAGAAAGACAGATATCATATGATATCACTTATCTGTGGAATCTAAAAAATTATACAAACTTATTTATAAAACAGAAATAGAAAACATCACAGACATAGAAAACGAACTTATGGTTACCAAAGGGGAAAGAGGGAGAGGGATGACTTAGGAGTTTGGGATTAGCATATATAAACTACTATACATAAAATAAACAACAAGGTCCTACTGCATAGCAACAGGGAACTAAATTCAATATCTTATAATAAGCTATAATGGAAAATAATCTGAAAAAATATATATAAATGAATTACTCTGCTGTACATCTGAAACTAACACAACATTGTAAATCAACTATACTTCAGTTAAAGAAAAGGTGTGTTAGTTTTAACATAACAAAATGAAATGTAACAAAAGTTGAATTTTGTTTCCTCTTTTTCAGTTCACTTTCATCACATAAATTGGGCAGATTCATCCAAAAACATCAGTGGAAATTTACTGGGAAGGATAGAGGTTACCTTGTCTTCCTACATCTCATTCCTGAGGGTTGAGATTTCCACCTTGGGTAGACCACAATTAAGTCATTTGCCAATGTGATCTAATCCCGTCTTACAGTCACGAGCCTTCTGATATAAAGTCACATGACCTTACTAATAACATGAAAGGGCCGAAGTCCCAGATCCACACAATCCCCTTGCCCACTGCACTGCCATTTTCTAGTCACGCTCGAACATAGCTAGCATGATTAAGGATTATAAACAAGGCCTCTCTGTTAGCAACTGGGGATCAAGAGTCTTTAATGGGGGCACCCAGCACATGGGTTGCAAGACTACAGAGCAATATATTTATTCCAAGTTGACCAATTTAAATAAAGTAAGAATTACTTATAGATCATATTTTTTGTTATAAATTTATTATTTTTTTTTATTTTACTTTTGGCTGTGTTGGGTCTCCGTTGCTGCATGCAGGCTTTCTCTAGTTGCGGCGAGCGGGGGCTACTCTTGGTTGCGGTGCACGGGCTTCTCATTGTGGTGGCTTCTCTTCTTGTAGAGCACAGGCTCTAGGCGTGCAGGCTTCAGTAGTTGTGGCGCGTGGGCTCAGTAGTTGTGGCTCGCGGGCTCTAGAGCACAGGCTCAGTAGTTGTGGCACATGGGCTTAGTTGCTCCACGGCATGTGGGATGTTCCTGGACTAGGGCTCGAACCCCTGTCCCCTGCATTGGCAGGTGGATTCTTAACCACTGGGCCACCAGGGAAGCCCTAGATCATATTTTTTAATTCACATGAAAAGTGTGTTTTATAGTACTAAGGACAAATAATCTTTCCCTCACTCTCTCTCTTGGTCTCTCTTGCTTCTCCCCCTTCTCTCTCTCTCTCTCCCTCACTCTCTCTCTCTCTCTCTCTCTCTCACACACACACACACACACACACACACACATTTTTTTTAAGACCGGGCAGCAGGAAGCAGGGATTAGATCTTTGAGCAAGTTCTCCTGTTTCTTGCAGGGACCTCACAGGTCCTCCAGGCTTCAGGATGCATCTTGTTTCTCCCTTGAGAAGCCCTGGACAGCCTCAGACCTCAGCCTCTCTCAGACCCGTCCATTTGTCCATGGGCACTTGGGGCTGCCCCTTCCAGGACAGCCTTCCCTTGGCCAGTCTCCAGGCCCCTGCAGCTACCCTCCCAAGCCTATAATGGTGGGGGGAGGATGAGACTCAGAGGTGGAGGGGTCCCCAGCCTGAGATGCTTTTGGCCATAAACAATCACTGTGGGACCTCCCTCATGGTGCAGTGGTTAAGAATCCACCTGCCAATGCAGGGGACACGGATTTGAGCCCTGGGGTGGGAAGATCCCACATGCCATGGAGCAACTAAGTCCGTACGCCACAACTACAGAGCCTGTGCTCTAGAGCCCGCGAGCCACAACTACTGAGCCCACGTGCCACAACTACCAAAGCCCGCGTGCCTAGAGAGCGCGTTCTGCAACAAGAGAAGCCACTGCAATAAGAAGCCCGCGCACCGCAACGAAGAGTAGCCCCCGCTCGCCGCAACTAGAGAAAGCCTGCACACAGCGACGAAGACCCAATGCAGCCAAAATAAATTAATAAATAAAAATTAAAAAAATAAAAATAGTAAACATTTAAAGAAAAAGAAATGGGAAATGATAGTGACAAACAGTAATGGAAATTACAAGATTTGCATTCTCAACAGGGGTGATATGTATCACTTTCAAGGGGGTAAAAACTTGTTCTTAAGGGGCAATAAAAATCTTACTCTTTGAATATATATATATATATATATATATGTATATACACTCAGTTATATATATGTACATTTATATATACACTCAGAATAAGACATATATATATATATATATTCCATATATATGGATATATATGTATATATATTCCATAAGCAAATGTAGAGAATATCTGTGATCCACGGTATTAAAATAACATGGGGATGGGAAATTTGGAGAACATGTTTACAAATTCTCCCTAGGGGTAATGGGTGGATAATTAACAATACTTTGATAAATACTGCTACAAGACATCGAATCTATGAGAGAAGGGACAAATTATATATTAGTTTCTTCAAACAGCATCAGTAGCCACTCGCCAAAAGTAAAGGAAGAAGAATTTATTAGTGTGTACAAGCTCCATACACTGCAAGACACTTGAATGAGTTCCAAAAGTGGTATTAAGGCACGGTCCTCAAGAAACGTTAATTTATACACATGGAAAACACACAGGTGAAGCATGACATCACGCTGAAAAATATTTAACCATCGGGTTTCTGGGAAACCTGATATATCGATGATTTCCATGGTGAAATACTTGGATCTTGGCCAGTTTCCTATTTGAACATGAAGTCCCAGAGCTTGGACACTGGAAGATGTTCAGGAGTGTTTAATGACAGAGAATTTCCACCATGAAGCTATAGTAGACTTAATAACCTCAAGAGCATGGAGAAGACCAAAATGCAGTAAAATAATTAGTCACTGATGAGTTTCAGGCGTTTATTAGCATTTTAAATAATGTATTTAATTTTAAGATTATACAATTAAGTTTTTAATGGAGGGCTACCTTTATCAACCGCGTTTCAAAATTCCTAAAGAGTGAGCCATTGGTGATCTCAAGCCAGAATGAACTGAGTCAGCCACACCTGCAGAGAATCAGGAGATGGTGTCCTTCATTGTATAGGATGTCCTTCGAGAACTTAAAAATTAATTAATTGATGCATCAGCTGTTCAAATTAATAGAAGAGTTCCAATTCTATTCCCTTCTGTCCTACCCATAGCTAACTTTTTGTGGACTTTAACTCTTCTTTTGCCGAGTTTCTTTGGGTTTTGATGGTTTTTCACAAACTGACCTTGTTCCAGGTAGTTTTATTATTATATTATGTAAAATATTCACATGAACGTGACTGGTCTTGTGTAAATCCTTTTAATCTGATATCTGTGTCCTTTCAGTATGGATCCAGAACTTTTTTTTAAAGCAACCATTCTTTCCAGTAATTGAGTTTTCATATTTAAAAAGACAGTCTCTTTAGCAAGTGGTGCTGGGAAAGTTGGATAGTCACATGTCGATCAATGAAGTTAGAGCACGCCCTCACTCCATACACAGAAATAAACTCAAAATTGCCTAAAGACTTTAACATTAAGACATGACACCATAAAACTCCTAGAAGAGAGAGAGCATAGGCAAAACATTCTCTGATATAAATCATACCAATGTTTTCTTAGGTCAGTTTTCCAAGACGACAGAAATAAAAACAAAAATAAACAAATGAGGCCTAATCAAACTTACAAACTTTTGCATGGCAAAGGAAAGCAGAGACAAAATGAAAATGCAATCTACGGAATGGGAGAAAATATTTGCCAATGATGCAACCAACAAGGGATTATTTTCCAAAATAAACAGCTCATACAATTCAGCAGCAATAAGACAAACAACCCGATCGAAAAATGGGCAGAAGACCTAAGTAGACATTTCTCCAAAGAAGACATACAGATGGCCAAGAGGCACATGAAAAGATGCTCAACGTTGCTAATTATTGCAGAAATGCAAACCAAAACTACAATGAGGAACCTCCTCACACAAGTCAGAATGGCCATCAACAAAAAGTCTACAAATAACAAACCCTGGAGAGGGTGTGGAGAAAAGGAAGCCCTCCTACACTGTTGGTGGGAATGCATATTGGTGCAGACACTATGGAGAACAGGATGGAGGTTCCTCAAAAAACTAAAAATAGAGGTAACATATGATCAGTCTCACTCCTGGGCATATATCCAGACAAAGCTTTAACTCAAATAAATACATTCACCTCTATGTTCATAGCAGCACTACTTACAATAGCTAAGACACAGAAACAACCTAAATGTCCATCAACAGATGAATGGATAAAGAAGATGTGGTACATATATACAATGGAGTATTACTCAGCCATAAAAAAGAATGAACTAATGCCATTTGCAGCAACATGGATGCAACTAGAGATGATCATACTAAGTGAAGTCAGTCAGAAAGAGAAAGACAAACACCATATGATAAAACATATGTGGAATCTAAAATATGACACAAATGAACCTATCTCCGAAGGGGAAATGCACTCACAGACATAGAGAAGAGACATATGATTGCCAAGGGGAGGGGGATGGGGGGAGACTGGCGCTAGTAGATGTAAGCTATTATATATAGAATTATAGATATATGGATAAACAACAAGGTCCTACTCTATAGCACAGGGAACCACATTCAATACTCTGTGATATACCATAATGGAAAAGACTATTTTAAGAAGTATGTATATATATGTATAACCAAATCATTTTGCTGTAGAGCAGTAATTAACACATTGTAAGTCAAGTATACTTCAATTTAAAAAGTTAGTAACTCTGCAAAATGAAACTTCATCAAACCTACCATGTGAACATGCACATTTAGATTTAAATAAAAATGCAGATTTGGTTATAATGTGATTGGTGATTGTTTCTTGTCTTCTCCTGAGACCCCCCAATTCTCCAAAGGAGATGGGGTCAAATTCTTTTGATTTCGAGGATGCGAGTGAGGATGATATGGGTGAGGGAGCAACTGAGGCATGGGATTTTATTAATAGGTTTAAGGAAAAGGTATTATTAGTTGCATTGGTAGTTCAATGCATTCGATAATATCATCCTATAGTTTATAGACTGCACTTCTTCTTTTTAAGGATAATGTCTGAAGATTTTATAAGAGCCTACTTTAGAAGTTTTATATTTCGACACAATGGACAAAATGCAAGTGATAATTGTTCTAGGCATACAAAAGCTCTCTGTGTATTGATGATTCCAGAAACAGCTCTTTACTCCAGTGAAACAATCCAGAATGAGAACGCTGACCTGCCTCTCTCCAATTGGGGATGAATCAGGCATGGTTACAGCAGATATTCGGACTCAGCTGGAGTCATCACAAGAAGATTCTACATCTGTCAGTCTAACTCGAGGGACGTCCCTGGTGGCGCAGTGGTTTAGAACCCACCTGCCAATGCAGGGGACAGGGGTTTGAGCCCTGGTCCGGGAAGATCCCACATGCCGCGGAGCAACTAAGCCCATGCACCACAACTACTGAGGCTGCGTGCTGCAACTACTGAAGCCCGTGCACCTAGAGCCCGTGCTCCGCAACAAGAGAAGCCACTGCAATAAGAAGCCCGTGCACGGCAAAGAAGAGTAGCTCCCGCTCGCTGCAACTAGAGAAAGCCCGTGCACAGCAATGAAGACCCAACTCAGCCAAAAATAAAAAAATTAATAAAAACAAAATCTAACTTGAGGGTTGGCAAACTTTTCAGTTTTAATCATAAGCCAACGATATTAAATGATAATTAAAGAACACAAAATTAAAAGCAGTTTTTTTTCCGTGAGACTATGGAGGTTTGTTTTGTTGATGGAGAGGACTTGAAACATGTATCTCACACTTTAAAGGGATTAATAATGACAACACAGAATTTCAGTTGATTTTAGTAAAATCTTTTACACCATTCAGTTCTTACAATATCTCCCTCTTTCTCTTATTGAAGTAGACATTTCAGTAAAAGTAATGTCATGATTGAATCTGAACATTTGCAATTAATGATTATTTCATTGCATGAGTGGGAAAAAAAAAAAGACAGGCAGGAAACAACTGGTGAACTCACCTATAGGAATGTGCTAAATTTGATTTCTTCCATTCAGTGATACGGAGGATAAAATGCAGGAGGCTTTCACCGAGAAGACCAAGACTGTTATGCAGATTGCAACGCTCTACTTCTACAAGGTCATTCATATTTACTTTCATATTTCATAGAGTGTCAGTAGAAATGTTCTGTTGGTCAAGTTTGATGTTTTAAAAACACTTACAGAAAGACACAGATGTAGAGAACAAACATATGGACACCAAGGGGAGAAAGCAGGGGATGGGGGCGTGGGGTGGTGGTGGGATGAATTGGGAGATTGGGGTTGACATACATACACCAATATGTATAAAACTGATAACTAATAAGAACTGCTGTATAAAAAAATAAAATAAAATAAAATTCAAAAAAAATACGGAAACGATATTACTTTTTTTTTTTTTTTGCTGTACGCGGGCCGCTCACTGCCGTGGCCTCTCCCGTTGCGGAGCACAGGCTCCGGACGCGCAGGCTCAGCGGCCATGGCTCACGGGCCCAGCCGCTCCACGGCACGTGGGATCTTCCCGGACCGGGGCACGAACCCGTGTCCCCTGCATCGGCAGGCGGACTCTCAACCACTGCGTCACCAGGGAAGCCCTACATTTTTAAAAAAGCTGTGCAAAGCCCTTGGTTTTTCAATGGGGGATATTTCTGGGAAGGCAAATAACTGAGATCAAAGATCTTTCTGCTGCTTTTAATGGCAAGCTTATTATTTCTTTAAATGTGTTCTCATTTACCTGTGATTCACGGTGCATGGTTAGCCATCTTACTGGGGATGAACATCAGAGAGCTACAGTTAAGCTACGAATGTGTTTAAAACAAAAAATGTGCTAGAGGCTATTTTGTCTCTATTTCCACAACAATGTAGAACCGCAGTGAAATATATGTCTGTATGGTGATAAAGTCAATGAGCTTATAGCAGCACTTTGTGTGTGTTAAGAATAGGTAGGTAATGTGCATTGTATGTGTTTATTTTAGGGTGTGGATAACCTTTGTGTAACAGCAATTTTCCACCAGAAGAATCAGTCACGGAATATTTCCACTGCTTCCCAAACGTTTGAGCCCTTAACCATCTTGAAATAATGAGCTTCTTACTGCTGTCAAATTGGTTCCCTCTTGGCAACATTGCATTTGCAGCAGACTTGAAGTTACAGAAGTGCCCTCAAATGCACGTGGGTGAGTTTTAGCTGGGAACCAAAAGATTTTCCCAGTCTGCACTGGTTGTTACCATATGGATGGAGTTGGCCACATGTAACCTGGGAACTGGAGCACTACCCGTTTTAAGGATGGACAAATAAAAGGACTCAGCATTTACCTGAGAAAAAGAGTTTTCTGAAACCTACACAGCCACCAGGAACCCAGCTTCATTTTAATGTTTGCAAATCTCACTGGAGCTGGTGGCCACATTGCTCTGTGCATTTTCATGGCACCTCTTCCTATCAACATAAACAAACATATAACTTATTATAATCATTTGGAAGAGTGTCTTCCCTTGGGATTTGGAAAATAAGGAGGAGAGGACAAACGATCTCTTATAGTCCCATCTCACACTCAAGAGTCTTCTGGCTAAACCATGGGTTGAAAGACTCAAGTGTTTAATCCCCAAACAAATCCATACACAGCCCAAAGAAATACTGCCCTGAAAGACAGTATTGGGGATTTATCTTAGAAAACCTGAAGCCAAAGACAGTCGATTCTGTTTCCGGGTAAGTCAGAGCTTACCCAAAGCTAAAATTAAGGTGTTGTTTTGTTTTGTTTTGTTTGTTTTTTAAAGAAGTGGACTGGCTGTCCTAATAGGTCTTCAGTGATCTGGATGGAAGATACACTCAAGTTGTTTTGGTAGACCTTGAAATTGAATAACCAATTTGGTCTGGCCGTTAAGTCAGTTTTGATTTGGTCTGGGCATTAAGAAAAGCTTCAACCAATTTGAATGATTTAACAAAAAACAAACAAAATAAACTTTTAAACTCAGTGTTGTGCACCATTTACAAAAAGTTTTGCTTTCAAGACTATAGAAAAAATAATAAACCACATTAAAGCTTTTTCCCCCAGAAACTCAAATATGAAGAACGATGTGAAGAACTCAATTTAAGAACGTTTTTCTCCACTTCGATGTGGTGGGATTTCCCACCCTACATTTATGCTTTTCTTCCTCCCATTTCATTCTTTAAGAAATTTAGAGACGGGCTTCCCTGGTGGCGCAGTGGTTGAGAGTCCGCCTGCCGATGCAGGGGACGTGGGTTCATGCCCCGGTCCGGGAAGATCCCATGTGCCGTGGAGCAGCTGGGCCCGTGAGCCATGGCCGCTGGGCCTGCGCATCCGGAGCCTGTGCTCCGCGACGGGAGAGGCCACAACAGTGAGAGGCCCGCGTACCCCGAAAAAATAATAATAATAAATAAAAATAAAATAAAAAATTTAGAGACAAAAATAGAAGAAACCTCTACCCATAGTTACACTGCGCCTTAAACACTTAAGTCATTCATTTAAACAAGGATTATCGCTGTTAGGCTAGATAAGACCATTGCATGCATCCCCTGTTCTAAATGCACTACCTGTTCCACTCTGCGGACAAAACATCCAGCATGAGAAATTGACAACCCGATACCTCTTCATTCCCCGTGGGGCACTGCGTTTAACATAATTAACATGCATTTCCCGGAAGGATGGGTTTGCTCTATGCCATAAATTCCAACATAAACCGTCAGGATCACCATAGTTACCTGCAGCAGTAGGCTCAGTGATGTGTGTGCCTAAAATATCTAGGAAAGTTGACTGTGGGGTTGGGCAGATTTTTTTTTCAGCCACAAGATAAAAGGGTAATGAAAAAAATTTTTAATTAATAAAAAAAATTACAATAATGTAAAACAAAAACATCAAGAGAGACTGGCATCATAAACTTTCAAAGTCATGGATTTATGCTCAAACGATGTGTCTGTTGATCATGAGAAAGAGGGTGCTTGCAATCTGCAGTTGTTTACGAGGCCAAGGACGGGGAAAGCAGAAGTTTCTAGGGCAAATCTGGTTCCTTTAAGCACCCCTTTATCAACTGACATCAACCTCTGAATTGAAGATTGAGTGCTGACCAGAGCATTGGCAGAATGACTTTCACCTTGGGGGCAATCCCGTAGTGGCAACTAAAACTTGCGAATGATACCGTATCCATTAATTACTTATAAAAGTCAGAATGAAGGACAGTCAATAGAGTCAAACTCCATGTCTCTCTGGGGGTGCTTTCAGCAATGACTGGAAGACATTTCCTCATTCGAGGATCGAAGAATCGTATCCGAGGCACATCCTTTCCGTAGACTCTGCATTTGCAGGAAACGGCACATAGCGCAAAGATGGTCTCTCTTTACGTGCCTTTGGGTTTTCTGCTGAAAAATCCACAGAACTGGGCAAGAGAGGTATTACTATCATCATGTCATTTCACAAAGGAGTTGTTTCTTGAAGGTACACAATAAACGTGTGTGAATTAGGTCTCAAATCCTGTTTTTCTGATTGTACCACAGAAATGCTGTTCCTCTTCAGGTTGTAAAATTTTTTTAATGTTATTTAAAAAATCAGCCAGCAGTGATCTTCACATACCGGGTGTCGAGAATCATAGCAAAGGACCTTATCCTTAAAAACAAGGTTTGGAAAACAATGGTCCCTGGCAAAGTTTAACATCTACCTGTATCTGTATGGCTACAAGCTTGGAAAGGATTGTACGTTTTCGGTGGTGAAGAACAAACATAAGAATCTTTGCTGACCCACGAAAATCATATGAAATTTTAATTCTGGCGTCCACCAATAAAGCTTTATGGGCACACAGCCATGCCCGCCCATGCTTCTCTGTGCTGCGTGGATGCCTTCATGCTTCATGCTGCCCTGGAAATTGAGAAGTTGCAAGAGACCAGAAAAGTCTAAAAGAGTCACGATTCCTGCCTTCACAATCCAGGTTTAGGGAAATACCTTGAAATAAATACCTCCTCGGGTGTGAAGGGTGGTATCTCTGGGCCTGACCTGGAAAGAGAGAGACACAAGAAAGCAAAAAATCAAGTGTCCTCCATCATTGAAGGATCTGGGGTTTCCAAGGACAGGTCAGAGGGCGAGTGCCGGGAAAACATACGTCAGGGACGAGAGTCGGGGTGGGGGAGTAGCTTGGGAAGATGCTGGAGCGGAACATCCATCCAAGTAGAAGGAGGCGGACAGTGTAGAAGTTCATGGTCAGCATGAAATTCCCGAGTTGCCAAGGATAACCAAAGATTGTTAAGATCAGAGCTTCCAATATTTATTCCATAGGAATTGGTCCTGATGTCCGCTCTCCTCAATGCCCTACACTTTCCATGGTCTTGGAAGACACCTTCCATTGGAAGGTCTTGTCGACTGGAAAAAAAAATGCACAACCTAAAAGTTGAGAATTAAGTTTTATTTGGCGGACTTCCTGAGGTCTTAAGCCCGAGACGCAGCCTCTCAAACAGTTCTGAGGGACTGCCCCTAAGAGGTGAGGGGGGAGCCAGGATATACAGGAGTTTTTGCAACAAAAACCAGGTAGAACATCAAAAGATTACTGTTGATTAAAGAAACCAGGCATCTCGAGGAAACGGATTTAGCATTTTTCTCTGTATGGGAAGATGCAAGAGGCTGGGCTCACTGAAATCAGTCCTCTGATACGCACCTCAGTTATCTTGGGCCAGGAGCCTGCTTTTCTCCATCCCGAGTCCCCTCACGGTGCCCAGTTTGGGGCAGCTACGGTGGTTGATGCCTTGATGGCTGCAACATCCTTTGTTACTGACAGGGCAGGCGCCAGTTTTTGTCCACAGTCTGAAGTTACTGAGGAAGGGGCTGTGCGTGACAAAGAACCCATGGCAAGTGCAGCTCCAGCCCCAAGCACTGACTGCTCCGAGTCTGCAAGGCCCCGCGACCCTATGAGAATGGTGATGGGCCACCAAGGCAGAATATGGGATGAGCTCCCTGATCCCTCAAGAGGTGCCTCAAAAGACGGGAGGATTTAGGGGCAGGCTTGTCGGTGATCCCAGTTACATTCTGCGGTTACAAAGTGGAAAATACTCAGGTACATGGCCTGCATGATGGCAATTATCACCCAATATCCTCCAATTATTAACTTGAATTTGACCTCTTCCCTTAGCTATTAAATGTCCGGAGCACCTACGCCTGAATCACTCTCCAAATATATTTCTGGATACAGAAAGGAGATAGGAAAATAATCATGCTTTCGAAAAGTACCAAATGGATTCTGAAGAAAATCTAATTTCAGAGAAAGTAATTAAATGAATGTTGTTTTCTCTTTAATTGCTTACACTTACAATCAAGTGTGCTTGGGTTAATACTTTTCGACTTCTAATTGAATTTTCACTGTTCCTTTTTTTGTTTATTTGTTGTTTTTGCGGTACGCGGGCCTCTCACTCTTGTGGCCTCTCCCGTTGCGGAGCACAGGCTCCGGACGCGCAGGCTCAGTGGCCATGGCTCACGGGCCCAGCCGCTCTGCGGCATGTGGGATCTTTCCCGACCGGGGCACGAACCCGTGTCCCCTGCATCGGCAGGCGGACTCCCAACCACTGAGCCACCAGGGAAGCCCACAGTTCCTTTTATTATAAGATGAGGTTATAAGGAAAGGTGCTGACTTTTCAGGTACCATATGGTTTCTCTAGACTATTAGGCAATGTTTGAGGGGCCCAAAAGATGTTTCTAAGACTAATGCTTGTTTTGAAAAGGAAGATTCTACAGGCAAACTTGTGAGAAGCACAGCAATGAAGAGCAAATGCTTCTATCAGAGAAGAAAATGAATCAATAACCCAAGTAGTAACAACTGGGCAGCCCTGTTTCCCTATGATTTCGAAGTCCAGAGCCCAGGGAAACATAACATGCTGACCATGCTACGCTATACTCAATACAGATAAACATGTTTCAGAAACTATGATCCAACCTGTGGAAAATCAGAATTTATGAGAAAATCTGAATAATTTTAGGTCTGTATGAACAGTAACAGTAGGTAGTCGCTATAATTGCCCTGAGAAATGTGTGAATTTAAGTTTCCAGAGGCTTGTCCTCAAACCAAGAATTTCAAATCATTCTTCCATGTTTCCGAATAATGACTCAAACATTTTTTCTCCATTCCATCTTCCATCCAGTGCGCCCTGCATGTTTTCATATGTAGCAGTGGCACTATGATACATTTAGATTCTGTATATATTTTACACTTTTTTTTGGCCACATTGCACAGGTTGCAGGATCTTAGTTCCCCGACCAGGGACTGAACCTGGGCCCCTGGAAGTGGAAGCACGGAGTCCTAACCATTGGACCACCAGGGAATTCCCTACTTTATACTTTCTGATTGTTGATATTTAATTTAATTGTACAATGGATAGTAAACGATGTCTTGATGGTTTTGATTCTTTGGATTTTTTTTTTTTGAGCTGTCTTTTGTTTTGATTCTTTGGATTTTTTTTTTTTTTTTGAGCTGTCTTTTGTTTTGATTCTTTGGATTTTTTTTTTTTTGAGCTGTCTTTTGTTTTGATTCTTTGGATTTTTTTTTTTTGAGCTGTCTTTTGTTTTGATTCTTTGGATTTTTTTTTTTTTTGAGCTGTCTTTTGTTTTGATTCTTTGGATTTTTTTTTTGAGCTGTCTTTTGTAGCACATGATTCAGATCAGCACAGGTTAAATTCTGTAAATGATGCAGATGCCTTGCAAAAATAATACGTAACGTCTTTTTTGGTTATATATATATTTCACTATCTTTGGGGGAATCTATCAATTAGATTAAGCTTCTTAATTACAACCTTCCAGGTTTTATCCTTGCTTTGTTTTTTGTTTCCTTTTCGAAATACTTAAGATGCATTTAATTCTCCCACTAAAGATATGTTTTAAAAATACCTTTGGGGGATTCTGTCATTTTAAGCTTTATGTACGTCAAGACCGTTGTCACCGTTAGAAAGCAAGTTTGAGATTACCATGATTTTTAGGAGGATGATTTTCAGACTATGTGATATCCCTAATCTCTATTCCCTGCTTTTGGTTTCAAGTCAATTGTATGTCAGTTTCATTTTGGTTATTTTTTTTTCCGGGTGTGAGATTTCCATTTCTACCATTTTCAAACTCTTTTTGTCATTTTGTTATAGGTACGTCACCAGTAAATCATTTAGAGATGCGTTATTATTTTATTTAGTTTTAATCCAAGCAGAGTATGTGTGCCTTTTACTATGTCGAAGGGGTTTAAGCTTTTATATCTATGGTGATGACTGACGTAATTGTACATATTCCTACTATTTCAAATTGTGTTTTCGTGTCTCCCCCTGCCCTTTATCTGGCTTTTTTTTTTTTTTTTTAATATTTATTGGAGTACAGTTGCTTTACAATGTTGTGCTAGTTTCTACTGTACAGCAAAGTGAATCAGCTATATGTATACACATATCCCCTCTTTTTTGGATTTCCTTCCCATTTAGGTCACCACAGAGCACTGAGAAAGTTCCCTGTGCTATACAGTAGGCTCTCATTAGTTATCTATTTTAGATGAAACTGGGTCACTTGTAGAGACGTGGATGGACCTAGAGACTGTCATACAGAGGGAAGGAAGTCAGAAAAAGAAAAACAAATATCATATATTAATGCATATATGTGGAATCTAAAAAAATTCGTACAGATGATCTTATTTACAAACCAGAAATAGAGACACAGACATAGAGAGCAAATGTATGGATACCAAGGGGGAAGGGGGATGGGTGGGATGAACTGGGAGACTGGGATTGACAGATATACACTATTTTTATTTTTATTTTTTGTGGTATGCGGGCCTCTCACTGCTGTGGCCTCTCCCGTAGCGGAGCACAGGCTCCAGACACACAGGCTCAGCGGCCATGGCTCACGGGCCCAGCCGCTCCGCGGCATGTGGGATCTTCCCAGACTGGGGCACGAACCCGCGTCCCCTGCATTGGCAGGCGGACTCTCAACCACCGCGCCACCAGGGAAGCCCAGATATACACTATTGATACTATGTATCTGGCTTCATTCTATCGGTCTTCTTGACGTCTGGTGATTTTCTTCATTGTTGGCTTGGTTTCCTTACTTTTTCCTACTTGTTGTTTTAAATATTCAAATTTCCAATCTCTTAATGAACCTCAAAGCTCGTAAGTATGGTGATCCTCTTTCTGCAGCAGACAAGGGTGGCAACAGACTCCACCTAGTCAAATACCTACCCCCGCCCCCATTCCTTATTCGTATTATTTGGCATTTCTATTCCAGGTTAGATATTAGTATAAAAAAATTTATTTTTGTCTGCACCATCCAGCATGTAAAATCTCAGCTCCCTGACCAGCGACTGAACATGTACCCCCTACACTGGAAGCATGGAGTCTTAACCACTGGACTGCCAGGGAAGTTCTTTTTATATATATATATATATATATATAAAATTTAAATATTGTATTACAACTTTTTTTGCAAATTAATACGTATTTATTTATAGATTTACCACCACAGCTCATAGTGGTCTTTCCTTATCTTTCACCTTGAATCTAGTATTTCCTATCATGTTTATTACTCTGGGCTAAAGTGTATCTTTTCATAGTGTCTTTATAAAGGATCTTTGGGTAAAACATTTTTTAGAGTCATTTATGCATGAAGAATATCTCTATTTCTTTTATTCACTGTTGCGTTATCGACGGTTGTGACTGGAGTTTTATATTCTCAGGTTTTGTGCACACACATTTCCAAAACACTGGCTGTTTCTAAGGTGACCCCAATGACCCCCGCTTCCTGCTGTTCATAACTTTGTGTGATCTCCTTCCATAGAGTGTCGGTGGTCAAGGAGATTTGTTTCTAGACATGGAAAATTTTAAGGGAGAATGCAGACAGTTCCACATTAACTGACTTCGAGTCCATCTACAGGAAGGTTATCACGGGTGGGTCTGACTTTATCCCATGGAAGGTTTTAAAGGAGAGAATGGGTCCTCCCTAAGAGAAAGGCTCTCCCCGTGGGTTGGTGAAGTTGAAGACATACTGGAGATGTCTTGGGCTCCACCTGTGCTGGACAGATTGTAAGAAGACCCCCAGTGACCCCCCATCTTCTGGTCTACCTTCTTGTATTCGGCCCTGTGCCTGGGCGTGCCCAGGATCTCAGGATGTGACTTCCCTCTTTCCTGATGCTACATCACACTCCATCTTGCTAGCAGACGCTCTTAGAGACATTGTCTTGCTGATGCTGAAGAAGCAGGGGGTCATGATGCTGGGCCCACACGGTGAGCTAACGAGTCTGGCCTCTAGGACATGGGCGTGGCCTCTGCCTGAGAGTCAGAAATGGCCAGAGCGTTCAGTTCTACAGCCACGAGGAAAGTTAACTGGGTCCTTCTCCTCTTGAACCTCCAGATGAGAACACAGCCGGCCAAAGGCTTGATCGCTCCCTTGTGAGACCCTAAATGCCACACTCACCCGAGCTGTGCCCACATTCCTGACCCGTGGAAACTGTGAGATGATGGATGATTTAATTTAATAAATGCTTTAAGCTGCTATGTTTTGGGATGACTGTCACACAATTAGCAATAGTTAAGGAGTCCATGAATGATCCCATTACAACGTCCGTGAACCAGAGAGTGTAAGACCTTGGTTCTGAATCCAAACAGGCTTTGCTTCTCTCTGACTTATTCTGCTCCATCTATCAACTGGGATAAATAACAGCCCCCCCATCCTAGAGTCATTATACAGATAGTGTTGATTTTTAGAGCCCTGCCAGAGGGACCTAGGGTATATGTTTAATAAAGCTATCATTATTATTTCATTGTGATTATTATTCCAGGAACTGAACACGCAGAGTGGTTAACGTTGCTCCACTAGTATTTTTTCTACTTCTTAGATCAAACAGGAATCTTACTCAGACAGGGAGGACTTCCCTGAAGAGCCATGCTTTCAGAACATGGGACCCTCTCTGGGTTATGTGATAGGTTTAAATATCAGGTCTCTACTCATCCAAGGTCTCTGTAATTATGTGCCTTTTACACTCACCCCCAGACTTCAACAATCTATTGATGTTTGAAGTGAGCACATTGATTTTTTTCTCTCTCTCTTATATTACAATGCCAACGGCTTTTAATAAATGAGCGGTGGCCTTTATGTGAACTAACACAAGTCCCCTTGATGGAGCAGCTATTAAGATAGCAGCCAGACAGATAAGCAGAATCATTGCTAAGGCTTTGGCATTGAAACTCTGGTCATCTAGGCTTGTAAATGCTTTGACCGTGACCCCGACCAAAATCTAAAATATAATGCTCTCCTCTAATTATGCAACTCTTAACGTCATAAATTTTTAAAACTTCTAATTGCTTGTGCATGACTAGCCTTTGTGTTATTTATGAAAATTTCTTATGTTCCCAAGTTACTTGATTTTATAAAAGGAAATCTTCAACTTACCTTATGTAAATTAGTACAGCCACCGTGGCAAACAGTATGGAGGCTTCTCAAAAAACTAAAAATAGAGCTACCATATGACCCAGCAATTCTATTCCTGGGTATATATCCGAAAAACACAAAAACACTAATTTTATTTCATTATTATTATTATTTTTGGTCACACCACGTGGCTTGTGGGATCTTAGTTCCCCAACCAGAGATTGAGCCCACGCCTTCAGCAGTGAAAGTGCAATCCTAACCACTGGATTGCCAGCAAATTCCCCTAAAACACTAATTTTAAAAGATACATGCACCCCCGTATTCATAGCAGCATTATTTACAATTGCCAAGACATGGAAGCAACCTAAGTGTCCATCAATAGATGAATGGATAAAGAAGATGCGGTGCATATATACAATGGAATATTACTCAGCCATAAAAAAGAATGAAATAATGCCACTTGCAGCAACACAGATGGACTTGGACGGTATTATGCTAAGTGAAATGAGTCAGACAGAGAAGCATAAATACTGTATGATCTCACTTACATGTGGAATCTAAAAAATACAACAAACTAGTGAATGTAACAAAAAAGAAGCAGACTCACAGATACAGAGAATGAAGCAGTGATTACCAGTGGGAAGGGGGAAGGGGGAGGGACAAAATACGGGTGGGGGATTGAAAGGTACAAATTATTAGGTATAAAATAAGCTACAAGGATATATTGTACAACATGGGGAATATAGCCAATATCTTACAATGGCTATAAATGGAGTATAACCTTTAAAAATTGTGAAACAGCATATCATATACATGTACTTATATAATAAGAAGAAAGAAAAAGAAAGAAAGAAAGAGAGAGAAAGGGGAAGGAAGGAAGAAGGAAGGAAGGAAAGAAAGAAAGAAAGAAAAGAAAGGGAGAGAGAGAGAGAAAGGGAAAGGAAGGAAGGAAGAAAGGGAAAAAAATCATGCTATGTTGTGTCTGAGGCTAGGACTTTCTCTTTAGCTCTCAGCCACTGTTTAATTCTAAACATGAGACTATTTTTTTACGTTTTGAATTTTTATTTAATTTTAATTTTTATTGGCTGCACCGCATGGCTTGTACGATCTTAGTTTCCTAACCAGGGATTGAAACCATGCCCCCTGCAGTGGAAGCGTGGAGCCTTAACCTCTGGACCACTGGGGAAGTCCCTACACCTGAGACTATTTTTAAAAAAATACTGATATGTATGACCTCTGCCTTACCTTGTTTTTCCTAGACACAGGCCGACTTCTCTTGTGACTGTAAAGATATAATAATTCCTAGGGTGCCTTATGCTTTCACTCAAACTGGATCCTAATCATTTTTGAAACAGTCATGGCCCCAGAACGGAGAAAAAGAGTCATTTGAAAGTTGACGGCTTTTTTTTTCTCTCCCTGAATTGATGGAGCCTTAACTTCTCATTTGATGGAGAACAGCTCCACCTCTGGAAAAACAGACATGCTTTCTTGCATGGAAGTGCTTAAACACAAGGATGCCTGGGTTCTTCTGGGTTCACTGAGAAGGAGATTCCAAGATGCACCCTTGCAGAAGCAGACAAGACGTGACTCAACTGGAAAGGATTGTTTCAGGAGAAAAACCCATGTGAGGGAAGATGGCAGAGGATCTGGGTAAGGCTGGGAGACCCAGCAGAGCTGAACGCAAAGTCTGACTTTTAGCAGAAGAGAGAGGAAGGGGGTAGGAAGATTGGGAAAGGTGGTCTGGGGGTCTTGAAGCCAAAGGTGATCATCAGAGGAGTCTTTTGTCTCCTCAGAACTGTCCTGCCTGACACACTCAGGCATTAGGGGGCAACTAGTCTGGGGGAAGTATGGCCACCATACAAACGAGGTGATGGCTTTCGGAGCACAGCAGCTGGAGCCCCTGGCAACCACTCTCTCTGCAGTGGAGGACTTGAGAACCACATTTTTATAGCTCTTCAAGGGGCATTTAGTCGCAGAGAGTTTCTCCTGGACCCACAGCACCTGATTCCAGAGAGTGGAATTGCAATGCAGGTGCACCTAGGAAGCTGATTCCTTTCTTCTTTTATTCTGTATTGTCAGCCTCAACTGCTTTAACATCAAGTTTTGTGTAGTGTCCCAGCTTAAAATTTGCTGAGCTGTGGGAATTTGAGGGTCCAGCATGTGTCCAGGCTTGGTATAATGGCAGCCCTAAGGATGCCTGGCCTGACAGAGCGGCAGGAGGGGCCCATACAGAAGCTGAAGGCTGACCACTCACCTGCCCTGCTGGCAGGGGCTGGGGGAGACGGGGCCAGACCTCCGGGGCTGGGTGCCTGCTCTTTGCAGATGGCTAGCTTCGGGAGAAATGCAGTACCATGCCGGACTTCCTGCCAGACCCTCACGTGTGAGTCTCCTGGTTATATTTTGTTTTATACTCTCCTTTTTCCCAGTAGGGGAAACTCACATACATCCATTGAAACTGCTTCATTTATTCTCTAAGATTGTGTCTACCAGAAATAATAACATCTCACTGGGCATGCACATTTAAATTCTTATCTAAAGAGCATGGTTTTCTTCTAGAGACTGCTCTATTTTGTGAACTTCCACACAGCTGGGCGGTGGGGTCCGTGTCAACCTTTCACATTTAGGTTTTGCTCTAACATAATTTCTCCAGGGAGGTCCAGCATGTTTTTCCTGAAATTTCTTGAGCTTAGCCTCATCCGCAATTCAGATGTTCTGCCCATGACCGAGCAAATCGATTTCTCCTTCTTCACTGTCAGCCATAGACGTTCTGGAGTGATATCACAGTCCTGGCTGAAATTTATCCTCTCTCAGTTCTGGAGGCTAGAAGTCTGAGATCTAGGTGTGGGCAGGGTTGGTTCCTTCCAGAGCTGTGCCAGAGAATCTGTTCCGTGCCCTTCCCCTAGATTCTGGTGGACTACTGGCAATCTTTGGTGTTCCGTGGCTTGTAGAAGCATCACCCCGATATCTGCCATCAGAGTCACATTGCATTCTTCCTGTGTCTGTGTCCAAATTTGTTCTTTGTATAAGGACAGCAGTCCTATTGGACTAAGCCTGTCCTAATGACTTCATCCAAATTTAAATACACCTTCACTGACCCTATCTCTAAGTAAGGTCACTTTCTGAGGGACCTGGAGTTAGTTAGGTGTTCAAGTATGAGTTTTCAGCGTTAACCCACAACTCCAGTGAATCAGACATAACTCACCATGTCAGGACCCAACTTCAGCCGTGACTGGGTTGCCCAGGGATGCTCAAAACTTGGCAAAAGAGCGGCTCGATTCCATGACAAAAGTTGGCTCAACTTTTGAAAGAAGCATCCTGCTTCCGCCTTGCCAAGCTGTCAGATTTCCTGAATTACACAGCACGACGACCTCCGAAACTCACTTGGTATCTAGACATTATCCCAAGTCTGGCTGATCAAAGAAGCTGTGCCGAATGCCAAAGGTAATGAGTTCAAATTTGCATCCCTGCACTGTCCACCTTGGGAACTCTTCACTTTTTAACGCAGCATGACCACATAGATGTCAGGTGCTTTATTTTCTGCACATTCCTCACGTGCGTTCTTAACAATTACAGCCTGCCTCCTCGGCACCGGCATTGACAATTGTTGGCACTTGAGAATATTTTAAGTTTGTTGTGCTTCCTGGCAGAATGTTTAGAACCTGGATCAAAACCCGCAAGGCTAAGAACTCACGATTTTCCCTTAGTAGTTATTTAACCCATGTTTTATGGTCCATATTTACTACTAATGATTCCTTGTGTATCTATAAGCATAAAGCACAGCTTTAAAAGTGTGCTCAGTAATTAAGTCAGTAGTTATATAACCGTGTGTGTGGACGTGGCAAATTTTAACCCAGGCCTCAAAATGTAGGTTTCTTATGTAAAAGGTAAGAGGTTAGGATGTAGGTTTCTTATGTAAAAGGTAGAAGTTAGGATGGGTAATCTTAAGAACTGGATGTTTCCGGGATATTTCACACCTTCAAGGAAAGGGTGAGATTTTCTTTGTGCAGAGATGAACTCATGATTTATCTGTATCATACATGGGCTTGCATGTGAAGCAGCATTTAATTTTAAATGACTACTTCAGCGAGAGGGATGCCAACGAGCAGAATCCACCCACAGAATCCAGCAAGTCTCTTCTGTAGACCGCCATAGAAAGTCCACGGCTATTTTATTGAAATGGAACCCAGTGTGGCATTGTGTTAACTGAAGGAATTCAAGAGTATTTAACTGGCCAGTGTAACTGACAGTCAGAGCACAAATGGGAAAATTAAAAGTCCAAGAATACACAGTTATATAAGCAAGAATTAAACATTCTTGGAGAGCAGATTCAGTTACTGTCCTCTAGAGGCTGATACAAATTTCTCTCCTAAGCTTCGGGAAATAGTGTAGGTTAGCATACGGTACACACGTGAATGCGTGCACACACATACACAGGCCATCTTTTTCATGGCTGCCTAATATTCCATTTATGAATGCCTATCATTGGACTTCCACCAATGGTCATTTTCGTGTTTTTCTGCACTATTACAAAACAGTTCTGTAGTGTATGCACCCTAAAACATAGATCTGTCACATGGGTGTGTGTATTTCTGAGTGCGTCCCTAGAAGTGGAAGGAGATGCTGACTCACAGGCCATGTGCGTTTTTTTAAATTTTATTTTTATTGGGGTAGAGTTGTTTTACAAGGTTGTGTTAGTGTCTACTGTACAGTGAAGAGGAGTTCCCTGCGCTATAGAGCAGGTTCTCCTTAGTTATCTGTTTTATACATATTAGTGTATACATGTCAATCCCAATCTCCCAATTCATCCCAGCACCACCACCCACCCCCACCTTGCCTCCCTTGGTGTCCATACATTTGTTCTCTACATCTGTGTCTCTATTTCTGCCTTGCAAACTGGTTCATAGGTACCGTTTTTCTAGATTCCACATATGTGTTAATGTACGATATTTGTTTTTCTCTTTCTGACTCACTTCACTCTCCACATGACAGTCTCTAGGTCCATCCACGTCTCTACAAATGACCCAGTTTCATTTCTTTCTATGGCTGAGTAATACTACATTATACATATGTACCACATCTTCTTTATCCATTCATCTGTCGATGGACACTTAGGTTGCTTCCATGTCCTGGCTATTGTAAATAGTGCTGCAGTGAACACTGTGGTACATGACTCTTTTTGAATTATGGTTTTCTCAGGGTATATGCCCAGTAGTGGGATTGCTGGGTCATATGGTAGTTCTATTTTTAGTTTTTTAAGGAACCTCCATACTGTTCTCCATAGTGGCTGTGTCAATTTACATTCCCACCAACAGTGCAAGAGGGTTCCCTTTCTCCACACCCTCTCCAGCATTTTAAATTTTTTATTTATTTATTTTTGGCTGCGTTGGGTCTTTGTTGCTGTGAGTGGGCTTTCTCTAGTTGCAGCGAGTCGGGGCTACTCTTTGAGTGGTGCGCGGGCTTCTCATTGCGGTGGCTTCTCTTGTTGGGAGCGTGGGCTCTAGGCACGCGGGCTTCAGTAGTTGTGGCACATGGGCTCAGTAGTTGTGGCTCATGGGCTCAGTAGTTGTGGCTTGCAGGCTCTAGAGCACAGGCTGAGGAGTTGTGGCACAGGGGCTTAGTTGCTCCACGGCATGTGGGATCTTCCCCGACCAAGGATCGAACCCATGTCCCCTGCATTGGCAGGTGGATTCTTAACCACTGTGCCACCAGGGAAGTCCTGCAGCATTTATTGTTAGTAGATTTTTTGATGATGGCCCTTGTAACTGGTGTGAGGTGATATCTCACTGTAGTTCTGACTTGCATTTCTCTAATAGTTAGTGATGTTGAGCAGCTTTTCATGTGCGTCTCAGCCATCTGTATGTCCTCTTTGGAGAGATGTCAACTTAGGTCTTCTGTTCATTTTTTGATTGTGCTGTTTGTTTTTTAAGTGTGACTCTTCTTTGCCAAATTTCCCTCTCAAGGGGCTGAATCACACTTTTACACACTTATTATCAAAACATCTCCTAAGTGTTATCAATTTTTTAGTCATCTATTGGAAGGTTAAAAATATGGGTTCCCACCCACGTTTGGATTTGCATTTCTTCCCTTATGAGGGAAAAAGAGAATTTTTTCACTTATTTAAATTTATGTATATTTCTGTTTTTCTCAAACTCTCTGTTCAGGCTTTGTTGTTTGTGGTTAATATTCTGGACATATTTTAAGTATGGTAGCCCACAGTCTGTTATACGGTTTAATGGTTAGTGTTACGTGTTGCATTAGTCTGCTAGGGTTGTCATAACAAAGTACTCCAGACCAGGTGGCTTAAACAACAGACATTTATTTCTCTCCGCCCTGGAGGCTGGAAGTCTGAGATCCAGGTGCGGGCAGGGCTGGTTCCTCCTGAAGCCTCTCTCCTGGGCATGTCGATGGCTGTCTTCTCCCTGTGTCCGTCTGTGTCCTAATCTCCTCTTCTTTTAAGGACACCAGTCCTATTGTATCACGATCCACCCCAGTGACCTCATTTACCTTCATCCCCTCTTTAAAGACCCCATCTCCTAATAAAGCCACATTCTGAGCTTCTGGGGCCTAGGACTTCAGCCTGTGAATTTGGCGGGGGTGGGCACAATCCATCACCTCACATGTTAGCTGGGTTAGGCTATAGTTCCCAGTAGTCTAATCAAACACTAGTTTATATGTCATTGTGAAGGTATTTGATCAATGTGGTTAACATCCAGAATCAGTAGACTTTAAGAAAAGCTGAGTGGCGGGTGGGGGGGATAAATTGGGAGATTAGGATTGACACATACACACTACTATATATAAACTAGATCACTAAGAAGGACCTACTGTAGAGCACAGGGAACTCTACTCAGTACTCTGTAATGGCCTGTATGGGAAAAGAATCTAAGAAAGAGTGGATCTATGTATATGTATAAATGATTCACTTTGCTGTACACCTGAAACTAACACTACGTTGTAAAGCAACTATACGCCAACATAAACCATTTTAAAAAGATGCAGGAAAAGCAGGTTACCCTTGACAATGGAAGGGGTTCTTTCCTGGTCAGCTGAAAAGCCTTAAAATCAGAAGTGAGATTTCCCACAGAAGAAGATATCCTGTCTCAAGACTAAAACATTAGCTCCTGCCTAACTTTGCAGCCTGCCTTACCGATTTTGAATGTCACAGCAACCGCAAACGTGGGAGACAATCCCTTGAAATAAATCCTAGGTGTGATCTATAAAATAAAAAGTGTATATAACGTATAATAGATAATATACTTTTGTGTTTATAATATAAATATACGTGATATGTATATACATCTTTAGATAGATAAATAGAGTTATCTCCTACATATATATAAACCACATATTATATGATATAAGATACGGATCAAGGTGTTTTGGGGATTGGTTCCTTCTGGGGGCTGGGAAGAAGGACAAGTCCCAGACCTCTGTCGTGGGCTTGTTTTTGGTTTTATTTTCTTAATATATTTATTTATTTACCTATTTATTTATTTTTGGCTGTGTTGGGTCTTCGTCGCTGCGCGGGCTTTCTCTAGTTGCAGCGAGCGAGGGCTACTCTTCGTTGCGGCGTGCGGGCTTCTCATTGCAGTGGCTTCTCTTGTTGCAGAGCACGGGCTCTAGGCATGCGGGCTTCAGTAGTTGTGGCATGGGGGCTCCGTAGTTGTGGTTCACAGGCTCTAGAGCGCAGGCTCAGTAGTTGTGGCGCACAGGCTTAGTTGCTCCACGGCATGTGGGATCTTCCCGGACCAGGGCTCGAACCCATGTCGCCTGCACTGGCAAGTGGATTCTTAACCCCTGAACCACCAGGGAAGCCCTGTGCATGTTTAATATATAGAACTTAATGACAGGTGGAGATGGTGTCTACTCCCATGAAACCATCGCCACAGTCTCTGCCATAAATGCAGCCATCACCTCCAAAAATTTCCTCCCATTCTATTTATTACTACTATTTTTTGTGTGTGATAACACTGAACATAAGATTTATCCTTTCAGTACATTTTTAAGTCTATAATACAGTATTGTTAGCTATAGGCTCTATGCTGTACAGTAGATGTCTAGGACTTAATTTGTCATGTATATGACCAAAACCCGGTATCCTTTGAACCCTCCTACACTGTTGGTGGGAATGTAAGTTGGTGCAGCTGCTGTGGAGAACAGTATGGAGGTTCCTCAGAAGACTAAAAATAGAGCTACCATATGATCCAGCAATCCCAGTCCTGGGCATATATCCAGAAAAGACAAAAAGTCTAATTCAAAAAGATACATGCATCCCAATGTTCATAGCAGCACTATTTACAACAGCCAAGACATGGAAGCAACCCTAAGTGTCCATCAACAGATGAATGGATAAAGAAGATGTGGTACATATATATAATGGGATATTACTCAGCCACAAAAAGGAATGAAATAATGCCATTTGCAGGGACATGGATGGACCTAGAGATGATCATACTAAGTGAAGTAAGTCAGAAAGAGAAAGACAAACACCATATGATATCACTTATATGTAGAATCTAAAATACAACACAAATGAACTTATCTACAAGAGAGAAACAGACTTACAGACATAGAGCACAGACTTGTGGTTGCCCGGGGGAGAGGCATGGGGGAGGGAAGGACTGGAAGTCAGCCTCTGGACAGAAGTCTGCCCTCCTCCCTGGGTACTGACATTGCAAACCGAGCAGACTTCCCTTTCTACCAACCTTGCCTCTTTACTGGCTTTGGAGCAGCGGGCAGCCAGACCCCACTTTCGGTAACAAAGAGAACAGTCTGAAAGCCGCTCAGCATTCTCTGAGCCCCTTGGGTGTAGGCAGATGTCTGCAGGTGTGCGGGTTGCTTCTTTCAGGACCTTTGAGCACAAAATCTGCACGCCCAGAGAAAGGAGGAACTTGGTCTGGAATTCCCAGCCCTACTGAGTAACAGGGCTTTGGTCTCTGGAATCAGAGCAGTGCAATGCTCACCATGAGAGTCTCCCTGTGTCCTGTTCAGCGGTTACCATCTGCCTGTGGCTGTCCCCGCTTGGCATCTCTACCACGAAACTCGCTTCTTCTTGTAACGTGCCCCTCACCATCCCCATCAGTGGAGTTAATGTTTCTGCAATATTAGGAAACATAGAGCTTGGTGGTCACGGTAATGTCTTTTCCTGCAACATCCTAAATGGAACGGTGGCCACGGAACAACTGTGTTGATTAGCTCCTGCCTGCTGGTCTCCAACGCAAGCAGGCTTTGGGAGAACAAGAACACCTGGAGGACAAAGGGCAACAGGAAACTGCACTGATATTTACCGATTCTCTACCTTATCTGGAGAAGAGTGAATAAAAGGCAGGTACCGGAACTGCTCAATACAGGGATAGTAGTTGAGCATGGCTGCAAGAAAAGACAGAGGACCCCAAACTGGTGACGAGAAACCCTTCTGTAAACTACTGGCAGCCTGAATCAGCACACCGCTCCCCCTTCTTTCAGCGACTCCCAAGCTCGGAAATAAGAGGTGAAAACGACGTGACTTTTGCTCTGCCTTGTCAGCCATGACATGTTACAGCAAGGCTGACCCTCCGCCAGGCTCCTTTTGTCGATGCAGGGGAAGCAACCCCACTGCTGGGAAAGCTCAGCGGGTTACTAGGAAGCTGGATGCACGTTATTAATTCCTGCCTCAGTTATTTTTCACACCACGGAAATGATTCTAAAAATAACCTGGAGAATTATGTAACTCTCTTTGCCATTATACTCTTGCTTCCCTGATTTTTCTTTTTTTTTCTTTTTAAACGAACTTCTAGACGGATCCAGCATGGGCTGCTTTCGCTAGAAGCAATATAAAAGATGTTTATTTCAGTGGACCCTTCTTCTTCATGAAGTTCTAGAGCTGCACTGCTCCTGGGACTTATGACTTAATCTCTGCAGTCTTGGCTGTGCCGTTGAAGCAGTGGGTTAAGTTGTAAAATGAGTGTTTTAACATCTAGTGCTCTCTACCAGTGAGATGTAAATGTTTTCACTGCCTTTCTACAGCCCAGATTCTCCAAGAAAGTAAAACAGGAGAGAGACGGTGAGCTCATCATTTTGAGGATGTGATAGACCAGGCTGGGTTCACAGAAGAGGACAGACTGCAGGGGGAAAGCCCCCGAGCTAATGGCGTTGGAAAATTTTGGAGGGATTGACATCTTCTGAGTCTACCCTTCGATACCCACTGGTATGAAATCCAGACTTCAGGGGCACTGTACAGCTTGGAAGTCAAGATTAACCTTCCCTCACCATGGTTCACCTTGTTTCAAAAAGGTTTTCTTCCATTCCTTTTTAATGAAAGGAAAGTACTCAAAGGCATCTTATTACGACAAGGAAATCTCAAATTGCCATTCAAATATACCCCGAGGTACCGGGTACTGTGGATTTAAGTCATTGATGGAACCAGAATGGGCTGGAAAAACAACTAGAAGCCCCCAGGAGTGCCTTGAGAGCTCCAAACGAGATAATTTACCTTCTTTATTTTTCGTAGATGGAGCACGATGAAGCCATTGTGCATTCCTTTTAAACTCCACGTGAAATGCTCTAGTGAACACAGGATTTTCGTGAGTAGACAGCTGATCTATGATTTCTGTGTTTGCTCAGTTTTACTTATCATTGGAATTAAATCATTCAATGGAATCTATTCAGTTTGGTGAGAATCGAAAACAGGTGGCAGTGAAAACATGTGTCGTGTTTGAAATCTGCTTTTTCTAATGCTTTCGAGCTTCAGGGTCCCTAAATAGATCTTGTCGAGTGCTTTTTTTTTTTTCTTTAATTCCCATCTGTATTTAGTGTTTGTTTTTAAAGTAAATTCATTGAGGGCAGAACTCTACCTTCCTTCATCCATAAAAAAAATAGATTATTCTCATTTTCCTTCTTGAGTGAACCATGATAGCAATTGAATTAAGTTGACCCAGGTACACATACTTCATCCAAAGTTCAGTTTAAGGGATTAGATGAAAGCGGGTATGTTGTACTTACTAGTAAAATGGGCAAAAAAATCTCTTAGAAGTATCTTCTTAAAGAGCATATATTCCAAAGTGATGTGAATGTGAAAAGACACTGAATATCAATGAAAAATTTGGCCACACTGACTCAGAGCAAAAGCTGGGAACATATGCAAACCATCTGCTTTCAATTCTTCCTCTAAGTTTAGGAAGATAGGGTTTTTGCTATCAAATTCCTATTCATCTTATAACTAGGAATGATACTTAGATTAATGTAGCATCCTGGCCAACTCTGCTCGGACCTTTACCAGGTATGCTGCAGAATTCCACTGCTGATACACAATAAAATCAAAGGGAAATGTTAAGGGTCAGAACAATCGAAACCCTTTGAAAAATTATGGCCAATTTTCTATTTTTTTTTAATCCACAGAGTCTATTACCATGCTTGGCCCAAATGATGTTCTCAATATACAGCTGAACCTTGAACAACATGAGTTTGAACTATGCAAGCCCACTTATACATGGATTTTTTTTTCAACAGTACATACTACAGTTCTAAGTAATCCGAGGTTGGTTGAATCCCAGGATGCAACCGGGGACACAGGGACCCAACTGTATGTTATAGGTAGACTTTTTACTGTGCAGAGGGTCACTGCCCCTAAGCCCCATGTTGTTCGAGGGTCAACTGTGTCATTATTGGGTTGATGACTGAATGAATGACTTCAAGTTATACTGCATCTTGCAATTTGCGAGACCACTAGCCATCGAGATAGACATGAAGAGTTCTCTCCCTCTACTGAAAACCCCTCATAGCAGGGAGCTTACCATTTGTTGCCTTTCTGCAGGAGAGTAATAAAAATAATAAGAAAAACAATAGGATGCCTGGAATAGAAGGCCCCAGATTCATCTTGTTTTCCAGAGCACCGTAATGGAGGGTTTGCTACAGTTAATTAATACTGCTCCTTAAGAAAAGGGAGCCCTCCTGCACTGTTGGTGGGAATGTAAACTGGTACAGCCACTATGGAGAACAGTATGGAGGGTCCTTAAAAAACTAAAAATAGAACTACCATACGACCCAGCAATCCCACTCCTGTGCATATATCCAGAGAAAACCATAATCCAAAAGGATCCATGCACCCTTATGTTCACAGCAGCTCTATTCACAATAGCCAAGACATGGAAGTAACCTAAGTGTCCACTGACAGAGGAATGGACGAAGAAGATGTGGTGTGTGTGTGTGTGTGTGTATATATATATATATATATATAATGGAATATTACTCAGCCATAAAAAAAATGAAATAATGCCATTTGCAGCAACATGGATGGACCTAGAGATTGTCATACTGAGTGAAGTCAGTCAGATAAAGACAAATATCATATGATATCACTCATATGTGGAATCTAATTTGAAAAAAAGATACACATGAACTTATTTACAGAACAGAAATAGACTTACAGATACCAAAAACTTAATGTTACCAAAGGGGAAACACTGGGGGGAGGGATAAATCAGGAGCTTGGGATGAAAACACACACACACACACACACACACACACACACACTACTATATATAAGATAGATAACCAACAAGGGCCTACTGTACAGCACAGGGAACTCTACTCAATATTCTGTAATAAGCTATATGTGAAAATAATCTTTAAAAAGTGTTGATATATGTATACATATGCCTGAATCACTTTGCTGTAGACCTGAAACTAACACAACATTGTAGATCAACTATACTGCAATAAAATTAAAATTTAAAAAAAGTCAGAGATCCACCATAGAACACCGTGCCTAGAACTAACAACACTGTGTTGTACATTTAATTTGCTAAGAGAGTAGATCTCATGTTAAGTGTTCTTAGACAATAAATAAAAATACATATATTTTAAAAAATGCTGCTCCTTAATACTTCTGGGAAGAAAGAAAGGGAGTGAAATCACCTTGACCAAGCTCCTAGGATACGGAGAACAACCTCCAGTGCTTTCAGAGGTGCCTGCCCACTGCCTACTCTGGGTAATCACCTCTCCGTGACGTATGATTATCTGCACTGTTCAAATAAGGAGCTGGAGACTGAAGAAGGTTAACTGTGCTGGTAGTTTCAAGCGGTTGATAAATGGAAGCACTGGGGTTCTAACCCTTATCTTCCACGCCCAGGTCCAAAGCTGTTCCCTCTTTACTGATATCTATTGAATGAACACGAATTAGTTCATGCTACACTTGTCTTCACTTTAGAGATTTCTCTGGCGTCAGAAAGCATTTAGAAACAAGACGATGCCCTTTGCAGAATGCAAAGCAATTTGTTTCCAACCCACGACTTCTCCCTTCTTTGCTCCTTGAAGGCATCCTTCCCATTCAAGACATCGTTAGTATACTGTGTCCAGGGTTCACACTGAACTGAGCTGGTGGCAGTAAGCAAAGGGCTCTCCCTTCTCTGAAAGAGACTGTGACTTAGCCCGAACGTAATGTGCACGCCTGATCTCACAGTTTCTGCAGGTCAGGAGTTCAGGCACAGATGAATCCTCTTGGTAGAGGTTGGCAAGGCTTCCGTAGAGGTGCTGGGCTGGGCTGAGCTCTCATGCGGAGGACTGACTGGGGAAGAATCCATTCCCAAGCTCAGGCAGGTCACTGTAAGATTCTGTTGCCTAGTGGCTGTTGGTTTGAGAGGCCACCATCTTGCTGGTTATCACCCAGAAGCCACCTGCTTTTCTGGGCCATCCTCAGCTCACATGGCCTCCCAGCATGACCATCGACTTCTTCAGCATCAGCAACAGAGAAAGTCTCTAGAGGGAGTCTGCTAGAAAGATGCAGTTTTATGTTGCAAAAACAGAGGAGTGACATCATAAGCCTGGGGGCACTGGCGTATACAAGGATACAAAGGCCGGAAGTCAAGAAGTCCAGGATTATTGGGGTGGTTTCCTTAAAGTCTGTCCAGCATAGGAGGTTGACCAAAGGAGTTATCAGTCTGCTTGTCATTATACACATTTGCCCAAACCCACAGACTGTACATCACCAAGAGCGAACCCGAATGAAACCTACAGACTCTGGGTGATGCTGATACGTCAGGGTAGGCTCATCCGTTGTAACAAATGCCCCACTCTGCTGGGGGATGTTAATCATTAATCTCCCAAGTCTGACTTTCAATTCTTCCATCATCTGGCCTTGACCTACATTGCCAAGCTCTCAGCGTTGGGTGCAACACTTCTTTCCTTTCCCACACAAGTCCTGCATCACTTCATGTCTTGCCTTTCCTTCCTTGTTCATGGGGCTGTTCAGTGTCAGGTCAGCGGGTATGCATCCTTGCCCTGTCGCTGTCACTGACTGGTGGTGTCTGGTGGACACCCGTCTTGGTTCCATCTAGTTTATCCCAGTAACTACAGCTGTTTCTCTTTGGGGGACCAATTGTTTTCTGCCCTTCAGCTCGACATTTCTGATAGACTTGAGTCCAACTCACGCTCCACAGTGGAACTTACAATCTAGATTTTAGTCAACCAGGAGGTTACACTTCCTGACCACGGAGATCGCTTCACAGATCATCACGTGACCCACAGTGAAGAAGACCCAATGAGAATTTGATGGGAAATGCTGACATACAGATCCTTAGTCAAGTGTGAAAAGATACAGCCCTTGATGCTACTGGTAACCAGAACATTAACACTTCGCTGTTTAAGAAGAATTTAAAAAATACTATTATTTAAATACCCTAATACATATGTATCCTGTTTATTTATATATCTATATTTATGCATGCATTGTATAGAGACCACATAACTGGATAATTTATACATTTTAAATATGTAAAAACATATTTAGGTACAGGTTTCCCTGTATCATCTGACACTCCAGTACCATGTGTTCCCAAAGAGAAGAATTCTCAGTCAATGGTTACTTTTTGATAGAGTTGTCATCCATGTACAGTGATGCCGATATGTTTTTTAAATATCTTACTGATTATTGCCCTTATTATTTTGTTTTTAAAAGGGTAGAAAAGGGAGCCATGAAGGTGTTAGTATTATAATGTGAAGTACAGGGAAGTTCCTGGTGGTCCAGTGGTTAGGACTCAGCGCTTTCATTGCCGTGGCCCAGGTTCAGTGCCTGGTTGGGGAATGAAGATCCCGCAAGACACGCAGCAGAGCCAAAAAAAAAAAAAAAAAAAAGATGTACATGTTTCAAAAAGTTAGTGAGATTGAAGACCAATGTGAACATCATTCAGTGAGATGAAAAAATGGAATCTCCAGCTTTTGGGACTCAGATTTGCCAATGGTGTGTGCCATTCTGAAGGAAATGAACACCAAAAAACCAAAAAAGTGTGAAATGCTGGTCTACTGTTACTGGTGATTTTGCCTAAAATAAATATTTCAGTGTTCATTTTTTGTTTTATGGACCTACAGTTCTCTTTTCAGCGTGGAGTTTGTTATCCGATTTTCTCACGTTCAAATGCTGTGGGGGACTTCCCTGGTGGTCCAGTGGTTAAGACTCTGTGCTCCCAATGCATGGGGCCAGGGTTCGATCCCTGGTCAGTGGACTAGATCCTGCATGCATGCCGCAACTAAGAGTTCACATGCCGTAATTAAAGATCCCGCATGCAGCAATGAAGATCCCGCATGCTGCAACTAAGACCTGGCACAGCCAAATAAATAAATAAATAGAAAAAAAACCCAGAAAAAACAAATGTGTTAATTTTTAGGAACATTTTGTGTAAGAAAGGAAAAGCTGCCTATGTTACTTAAAATCATACTCACATTATGCATGACACATACTCTACTCGGCTACTAGCACATGCCTGGGATTTTAAGAGAATGCATTTTATGATGTCCATGCCCTACCAAAAAAAATGTCCTGGCAAAGAATGCTACCTAAGTTTTTTCTATGTTGGGGGACTTCCATGTGTTTTTTAAAACAGTACCATTTTCCTGTTATTTTTCCCTTGTTCCCATTAATTCTTTTCTGCAGGAGGCTGAAGGATCTAAGCTGTCTTTAATTCTCTGTCACAATAATGGTTGCCTCTTTTTATGTTATCAGTGTGAAGTATTACCAAGAAATAAAAAACTCCTCTTCAGGACAGACAAAGCAGCAGGGAAGTAGTTTTTGTTTTCTTTCTTTCTAATGTTTGTCACGTTATGAAACCCACTTTGGTTGGATACAGGTCCATCCTGAATTTCCTCCATTTAAAGTAAGTTCAGGGCTTCCCTGGTGGTGCATTGGTTGAGAGTCCGCCTGCCGATGCAGGGGACACTGGTTCGTGCCCCGGTCCGGGAGGATCCCACATGCCGCAGAGCGGCTGGGCCCGGGAGCCATGGCCGCTGAGCCTGTGCGTCCGGAGCCTATGCTCCGCAACGGGAGAGGCCACAACAGTGAGAGGCCCGCGTAGCACAAAAAAAAAAAATAAAATAAGTTCAGTCAGACTTGTGGTTGCCAAGGGGGAGGGGGTGGGGGAGGGATGGACTGGAAACACGGGATTAGCAGATGCAAACTATTATAAATAGGATGGATAAACAACAAGGTCCTCCTGCACAGCACAGGAAACTCCATTCAATATCCTCTGATAAATCATAATGGAAAAGAAGATGAAAAAGAATATACGTGCCCCATCTTCTTTATCCATTCCTCTTTCAATGGACACTTACTTAGGTTGCTTCCATGTCTTGGCTATTGTAAATACGGCTGCAATGAATATTGTGGTACATGACTCTTTTTGAATTATGGTTTTCTCAGGGTATATGCCCAGTAGTGGGATTGCTGGGTCGTATGGTGGCTCTATTTGTAGTTTTTCAGAAACTAACACAGTATTGTGAAGCAATTATATTCCAGTAATGATGTATGGGGAAAAAAAGAAAGAAGAAGAGTATCTACAACTGAGTCGCTTTACTGTATAGCAGGAATTAACACTGTAAAACAACTATACTTCAATAAATAGATTAAAAAATAAAAGGGAGATTCAATCAACGACATGGCTCAGAAGGCCAGTGCTCTAACAGACTTTCACTCTAAAACAAGAGAAGAGGTCCACAGATGATAGGCAACAAGCCAAATCTAGGCCACTGCTTGTTTTCCATATAGGAGCTCAGCCTACTGAATAAGACAGACACATAAGAGTTGCCATATGACCCAGCGATCCCACTTCTGGGCCTATATCTGGACAAAAGTATAATTCAAAGAGATACATGCACCCCAATGTTCATAGCAGCACTATTGACAATAGCCAAGATATGGAAACAACCTAATGTCCGTCAACAGACGAATGGATAAAGAAGATGTGGTATATACACAATGGAATAGTACTCAGCCATAAAGGAGAATGAAATAGCCATTTGCAGGGACATGGATGGACCTAGAGGTTATCCTACTAAGTGAAGTAAGTCAGATGGAAAAAGACAAATACCATATGGTATCACTTACATGTGGAATCTAAAATATGACACAAATGAACTGATCTACTAAACAGAAACAGACTCACAGACATAGAGACCAGACTAGTGGTTGCCATGGGGGAGGGGAGTGGGGGAGGGATGGAGTGGGAGTTTTGGATTAGCAGATGCAAACTAGTATATATAGAATGGATAAACATCAAGGTCCTACTATATGGCACAGGGAACTATATTCAATATCCTGTGATAAACTATCATGGAAAAGAATATGAAAACATACATAACTGAGTCACTCTGCTGTACAGCAGAAAGTAATACAACATATTGTAAATCAACTATACTTCAATCAAAAAATAAATTTAAAAATAAAGTTCAATCTACTAACCACCTCCTTATGCATATTCTTGTTAAATTATTTAGCCGTTTGCTTTTTTATAAAAATTCCCTAAAATAAATACCTTGCCCTTTATCAGTACTGCCATCCTCAGACTCCTTAAGTTAAAACAAAAAAAACAAAAAGTATTCTACTCAGGAGGAAATGGGTCTGCTGTAGTCCTGCACATTTCAATGAAATTTCTCTGTATATTTCAGGATTCGGAAGCCACATTTTACCTTTTCAAGGCCAGTAGATTTTCTGCAATGGAGTTCCTGCACCCCCGAAGGTTTTCTCAGAGAGGCAATGGGGTATTTAGATTGGTGCCAAGTGCAATGGCTAGCAAAGGATCCCATATCATATGACTTCTCATCCCACTTGATTTAAGACAGGCTCCATAACAAGCACATCTAGATGCAGAAGTAGTACACTCCGTCCTTCCATCATAGGCTCTGTCATTTCCACGTTCCAATAAGTATATCAAGGAACTCTGAGACATACAGATGACCAAGAGGCACACGAAAGGATGCTCAACATCCATTAGAGAAATGCAAATCAAAACCACAATGAGGTATCACCTCACACTGGTCTGAATGGCCATCAACAGAAAATCTACAAACAATAAATGCTGGAGAGGGTGGAGAGAAAAGGGAACCCTCTTGCACCATTGGTGGAAATGTAACTTGATACAGCCACTATGGAGAACAGTATGGAGGGTCCTTAAACTAAAAACAGAACTACCATACGACCCAGCAATCCCACTACTGGGCATATACCCTGAGTAAACCATAATTCAAAAAGACACATGCACCCCAATGTTCATTGCAGCCCTATTTACAATAGCCAGGACGTGGAAGCAAACTAAATGTCCATCAACAGATGCATGGATGAAGAAGGTGTGGTACATATATACAATGGAATATTACTCAGCCATAAAAATAAATGAAATTGGGTCATTTGCAGAGATGTGGATGGACCTAGAGTCTGTCATACAGAGTGAAGTAAGTCAGAAAAACAAATATTGTATATTAATGCATATATGTGGAATCTAGAAAAATGGTACAGATGAACCTATCTGCAGGGCAGGAACAGAAAGGCAGACGTAGAGAACGGACGTGTGGACACAGAGAGGGAAGGGGAGGGTGGGATGCATTGGGTGATTAGATTTGACATACACACACTACCATGTGTAAAACAGATGGCTAGTGGGAACCTGCTGTATAGCGCAGGGAGCCCAGCTTGGTGTTCTGTGATAGTCTAGTGGGATTGGATGGAGGGGTGGGCGGAGGGAGGTCCAGGAGGGAGGGGATGTGTGTATTCATGTGGCTGATTCACTTCGCTGTGTAGCAGAAACTAACACGACGTTGTAAAGCACTTACACTCCAATAAAAGATAAAAATTAACAGAAAAGGAACTCTGAGCTCCTGGGTGGTGGCATTCAGCACAAGTGCACATGTGCGTTCTGTGCATCGCTATACAGTAAGTCCCTTACGTAGGAACCTTCAAGTTGCGAACTTTCAAAGATGCGAACGTGCGTCTGGTTCCAGCAAGGAACCAGAACCTGTGCCAGCAACGTCAGGAGTGAGTGACATTGCAGCTCGCCCTCCGTCTACTATTGCTGACGATCCTTCAGCTCTACATCTCCCACCTCCTCTCCCTCCTGCAGTCAGTAATTCTTCTTGCCTGTTCCCTCGATGCCAGCCCCTGGATGCCAGCTACTGTACTGGACTGCTGTGCTTTTCCAGGTACTGTGCTGTAAGATAAATATGTTTTCCTTATTGTGTTTGTTTTTTATGTATTATTTGTATGAAAAGTATTATAAACCTGTTACCGTACTACATAGCCCATGGTGTTAGCTGGGTACCTAGGCTGACGTTGCTGGACTTACAAACGCTCTCTTGGAACGGAACTCGTTCGTATGTAGAGGACTTACTGTACATCCTCCAAACTCATCATGAGATACAGGCAGCACCTGCTCCCTAGTTTAACATCCCCCCCCTCCAAACTCTACTTTGGATTTTCCCACTCGAAATTTTGTGCAAGTGTAACAGTTGTTCCACTGGAGAAAACTGCCTCGTTGTAAAAACCCTTCAACTTTATCCGTTATCATTGCAGGTTTTCTTTAAGGGATCATCAAACAGAAAAGTGTCCCAGGGGATAATACTGGCATAAAATAGCAGATAGCCAAGTAGATAAAATTTTAATCAAACCTTTCTGGGCTTAGATGGGAAAATAAAATGTAAATCACTGAAAAGTTAAGTTTAAAAAATTTAGATGTAAACTGCTCTCTTCAGAGGCCGTCCATATTTAATTTTTATGTTTTATAAAATAGAACCATGTTTTAATTAGTTGTACAAACACAGGTTAAAACAATCTTCTTGAAGAGCCATATTCAAATTCATTGGGCTTGCTGATTCTGCATTTACAGACTTCTAAACCCCTAGCTCTTGGCACAGAGAGGAAGCATGGACTTTTTTTTAGAGGGAATTTACAGACTTCTAAACCCCTAGCTCTTGGCACAGAGAGGAAGCATGGACTTTTTTGTAGAGGGAATTTTCTGGACATAGCTGAAAACTATGGAACATGTTATGCACTTTGAGTGAATCTCTATGGGGCAGGCCTTACAATTTTTTTAAAAAATATATTATTGATTTTTATTGGAGTATAGTTGCTTTACCATGTTGTGTTAGTTTCTACTGTACAGCTCTTACAATTTTAAGGGTAGCAAGATTTGACTCTCTTTTCCTTAACTTGCGATATGAAAATAGTTTTCACAACTGAGAACGTTCTTTCCAAGCTAAATGCATGCACCTAACATACCTACATTGAAAAAAAGACCCCCAATAAATATTAACACGTAAGTATCTACGCCGCAGACGCTGGTTAGGTGCTGAGTGTCGCCATTTGCTTTTCCTGGGAGCACAGCAAGACCATCTGCTAAAGAGACCCGCATTACTTTGCTTGTAACCTTGATGTTCAAAATCCGGTCCGTGGGCTGTAACATCAGCACCGTCTGGGAGCTCATTTTAAACAAAGCAGACGCTCAACCTCATCTTACACGTGCTCAGAGTTTTCATCACAACAAAACCCTCCCTGCGATGCGTGCGCACATTATCTTACGAGAAGCCGCGTGTAGAGAAAAACGGTAGACATCTAGGCATCCAAGGGAGAGTCAATGTTGGCAGGGTTGAGTCACTGAGAGACGGAATTCTTTGATACAACAACTACAATTAATCACACTCACCAATACCTGGTGAAAGTCATACTGTCATGTGACTCCTCAATTCTATACCTGTGTTGGGACAAAGAAGCCTGGGCTTTGGGTGCTTCCTTAGTGAAGAATCTAAGCAGAGTTGGGGCTTGGGGTGGTCGGTTAATGACGTTACAAGGTTTGTTTTACAGGCTTCTCAACCAACTTCCCCTGTCTCTGGGGATAAGGGTGTCCTTCGATCTCCAAATGGTGGCTGGGGGGCACCTTTCACTGGGGTGATGTCTCTCCTGCTTCAGGGAGACCGAGAGAAGGGTCAGCATGTCCCCCTTGTATCGGCCATTTCTTAAGTAACTTTAATTAAAAATAATCAGTATGCCATGGAGGCACATTTTGGGGGTGGCCTGCCCTGGGCTCCAACACCTGTAATCGTCTTACTGTTTTATGGGTGTGTGCGGAAAAACCCACATTTACCCACACACAAGATCCCGCCCCCTTCCCCTGCCCATCTCAGCTCACCTGGCGCTGGGTCTTGATGCCCATCATCCCCACCTACCTTCTCCGAGAGCACAGAAGAGAAACAGGCAACTCTTCTGCAAGCTCCAGAACATGGCATTTGTGTCTTGCAGATTTAGAAAGGATGGGGCATTCAGAGCTAAGAAGGGAGGCGTCCTTTCTGAAGGTCTTATCAGGGCTCATCCATAGAGTCTCAAAGTCAACACAAATCAGCCTGGCGAGACAGAATTGAACCTTTCCCCAATTTTTATTTTAGGGAGCAGGCAGGAAGCCACCTGCTCTAAGTCAGCAGTCTCCATCACTTTTGACCTAGGGAACCACTTTACCCTCTTAAAAGTGACTGAGGACCTCAAACACCACCTTTAATGTCCGTTATATTTATCGATATTTCCCAAAGTAGAAGTGAAAACCTAGACACGCTAAAAAATATTTACTTATTAGTCTATTAACTTTACATATAATACAATGAACCCTCTGTATGCTAACATAAATTACATTTTTCATTAAAAATGACGATATTTTAAGAAATAGTGATTAGAGCCCCACTGCTTTGTGTTTGTGCAAATCTCCCAAGTGAGCTTGGTAAAAGACAGCTGGAGCCTCACATCTGCTTCTGCATTCAATCTGTTATAATATCACATGGCATGCAGCTTCTGGAAAACTTTACTGTCACCTCACGAGGGAATGAGGGGGGAGAAAAGGCAACAGTGTCTGAGAGTTATTACGAGAAGTGTTTTGTCCCAAGGACCCCTTGAAAGGGTCTCGTAGACGCTCAGGGTTTCCTGATCGCGGTATGGAAAACATGTGTTTTAACTGGTTGAATGGTGGCTCTCGCAGAGACCAGGATCAGCTCCATCATTTTCAGGGATCAGGGCAAAATGAAAATGGGGAGCCCGTGGATCAAACATCATCATGCATTGCAAGATGGCGACAGGAGAGCGTGAAACCAAGTGGGGAGCCTTCTAAGAATGGGTCATATGCAAATGAAGCTAGACCACGTAAAGGTGGAAATAAATTGTATTTTGCCCTGTAATGTCGGGGCTGAAGAGAGCTGGGTTTGAGATAACTTCAGGACACCACAAGATTCAAATGCGTCTGGGGGTGAGGGCTCTTATTATGTGCTTAGGCAGGAATCGAGGAGGCTGGATGGCTTTCTCCTGGCTTCTGTTTTGCCTTCAGCTTTCGGCTTCCCTACCCTCCTTCCCCTCATAGAGGGGATATCTCCATGCTCTTCATTTTCTTCCAGTATTCCATCGATGTTGCGTGATCACAGACGCTAAGCTCATGGCAGGGATGGGCAGGGTGAGGGGAAGGTGTAGTGCTCTGTCTTCGTCATCCAGCCTCACAGTTAGGCAGGTCCTATGCTCACAAAGTTTGCACCTGAGACATTCTCAGCATCCCTGGCTTCCTTTCCATGGCAGCCCATGGATGTCTGGGCTTCACCTGGCATTGATGTTTGGTCTTGGGTGGGACAGAGCTGATGCCCGATACCTGAAGGTAGCAGAGCTCTGCTTGTTATCAACACAGGATCCTCGACAGGATGAGAGGGTCTGTCTGCCCTCTCGACCCAGCTAAAAAAGGGTTTTTGCCTGGGCCCTGGGGGTGACAGCTTTTGCCGCACCTGCTATCAGCGGTTTAATATTTTTCTTCCTAGGAGGAGTGCAGGAGGCCTGTGGTGTCCGTGCCTTTCCCCAGGCAGCTGTTGGTCATTTCCTTCAAGCCTGCAGCACTGAGGTGAGCTCTCTCACCTCTCCCACACTGCCTCTAACCTTTCTCATGAGGAAACAACAGGACCAGCTGAGATTCTCTAAGTGCCAATTCCCCTTGTGTTCGGGGTCCAGAGAACACCAGCAAAATTGAAAGGTACATTCATGACTTTCATTAAGATGTAAACTAAGCAAGTACCAAACAGCTTACCCGTGAATGAGGGAATTAGTAAGACACACAGTTGTGTTGTACCTTTGGACATCTACTGTGCGATAAAGAACGCTGCAATGTATTTCCAAATGGATGTCAAATTGACCACCTGCTTGCATGCGTTGGCTGCTGTGTGGCTTAGCCAAGCTGGCACATCGGAAGAAAAAACATCGCACTGGCAAATTCTACACGGTGAGAAGCATTTGCATTCCACTGGACATAATTTACATTGCTTTGGGCAGGAATTATTTGCACTGCTATCAATTTGCTATAATGTAGAGAGTTGTAAATAGCCTGGTCAAAGGCCAACAAAGGAATAAAGGACCAAGATGAATGAGGCAGTTTGGACATTCATGACATTTCAAATGGCTGCACCATTCTGCATTCTCACTACCAGTGAACAAGCGTTCCTATTGCTTCACATCCTCACCAACACCTGGTGTTGTCTGTGTTGCAGATTTTGGCCATTCGAATAGGTGTGTAACGGTGTCTTACCCTTGTTTTAATTTCCACTTCTCTGATGACAGATGATATGGAGCATCTTTTCATTAAATCCCTTGCTCCTTTTATTGCAGGCAGACAGGTTAGCTGGTACCCAAAGCCGTGTTAGTCTTTGGTTACAGTTAGAAATAAAATGGGACCCAGAGGCTTACTTAGCTCTCTCAAGGTTGCAATTTTGTTCGCAGCAGACAAGGTGTTAAAACTCAAAATACTTTCTCATCTCTCATCTTTCTGTTCTTTCTGATTGCAGAACCTTGCCCTTCGTATTAAAGAAAACATTTTAAGATGGATCTAAGTCACCTGTAGAAGAAAATATCATATCCATATGGGTGTTTTATTTCCTTTAATTCAAGATAAAATACGGCAGGGTCAACATACGAAGTTGCTATTTCTGGCAAACTCTTTTGTGTAACGTCTGAGTTATTTGGACAATTATCTCCAATGTTCTATCCTACAGTTTTTATGCACGTAGAGTTTAATCTCCAGTTGTTTGCCTTGTCCTCTGTACTGGGGAAACTCATTCCGTTTAGCTTATTTCCACTAATTGGTTGACTGACATTTTCTTCAAGGGATGACTCAAACCTGAAGTAGTACTTTGTTGTTGCTTCAGGTTCTTCCTTGGTTTTGCTTTATCATGGCATTGTAGGGCCTGTGTAGTTACAGAGCGAAGTTGTTTACTTTTTTTTTTAATTTTTATTTTATTTTTTGGCCGTGCCGGGTGGCATGCGGGATCTCAGCTCCCCGACCAGGGATCGAACCCACGCCCCCTGCATTGGAAGCGTGGAGTCTTAACCACTGGACCGCCAGGGAAGTCTATACGAAGGGAATTTGAAAGAGCAAAGATAAAATGATGGGAGGCCATCCACATGCACTTACCGTACACACTCCCTTTTTACTGAGCACACACGAAGGTGCCCCAAAGACACGGAATATACGCCCATCTTGATATGCCTGGCTAATTACTGCTCTGCCTTTGTCTTGACTCACAAGTAGGTGCCATCATCTCTCACTCTGCACTAGGTCCAAGTCATACCAATTTTTCTCTAAGAAAGTGATTAACAACTTCATTTCCTATAGTCAAGAGTGCACAGAGGATACTGACGTGGTATGTGTTTGTGACCTGATGGGGAATACATAGAAGGACCACACTTGGCAAGTAAACGAACCCTGAGCTCTAGCCACGACTTGGCCGTGATCCCAATACTGTTAGCCTCCTGAGATTTTTTTTTTAAGTACTTATTCCTTTAATTAATTATTTGTGTCAGGTCTTAGTTGCGGCACGCAGGATCTTCATTGCGGCGTTCAGACTTCTCTCTAGCTGTGGTGCACGGGCTCCAGAGCACGTGGGCTCAGTAGTTGCAGCGCTCAGGCTTAGTTGCCCTGTGGCACGTGGGATCTTAGTTCCCCAGCCAGGGATCGAAGCCGCGTCCCCTTCACTGGAAGGCGGATTCTTAACCACTGGACCACTAGGGAAGTCCCAGCCTCCTGAGATATTTAGAGTAATTAAATGAGTGACATGCATACAGCGCATTATTCAATAAAGAGTATTATAGTTATTTTCAGGAATTCATGAATCCAATGAACATATACTTTTAAAAATCACCCAGTGGTTTCAAGGGGGAAAAAAGACGGGAGAAAAGAACCAGATGTGACTTGAAGCCAGCATTTGTTTTGCTCCCTTGCCGTGCGATGCCTTAAGTGATGACAGGATGATTCATCGTGAGTACTAAATAATAACTAAAGGTCTATTACTAAAATGTCGATGGTTTTATCCATTGATTTTCATTCTCGGTGACTACCATGCTCACGGCCCTGTCTACAATCCCCTGTTTGAAGGACCTGCTATGAAGAGTTTTGTTTTAATGCCCTGAATACTGTTGATTGGACCAGAGGAGGGAATCTGACCCAAGAGTAAAAGAGAGCTTGGATACCTCAGATGTAGAATGGGGTGCAGGGGCGAGACAGGCGAGTAATATGCTCCTTTCGGACATCTCAACTAGATAACTCTTTGAAAATGAGATCTGGAAGAATGACAGCTGCGTCTGTAAGAATGCAGAAGGAACATGAGGTCGGAAGGGGATTGTGGCATGCAACACAGTGAGGACGCCCAGGCTTAGGAGTTAGTAGGAGAGGTTAAGAGGTAGACAGTAGGGGCAAGGAGAAGAGGAAAAAAGTAAAGGTGCTGGTAAACAGGGAAGAAAGAACCAGACACGAGACACAAGCATAGGGGCCGTCAGTGTCAAAAGGAAGAAAGAAGTGGGCAGGTGTTCATGTAGTTAGGCCGGTGACAACCTGACAACCAGGTCCAATGTCTTTTTTCTTTTTTTTTAATAAATTTATTTATTTATTTCTGGCTGCATTGGGTCTTTGTTGCGGCATGCAGGCTTTCTCTAGTTGTGGCGAGGGGTGTCTACTCTTCATTGCGGTGTGCGGGCTTCACATTGTGGTAGCTTTTCTTGTTGCGGAGCATGGGCTCTAGGTGAGCGGGCTTCAGTAGTTGCGGCACGCGGGCTCGGTAGTTGTGGCTCATGGGCTCTAGAGTGCAGGCTCTGTACTTGTGGCACGCAGGCTTAGCTGCTCCACGGCATGTGGGATGTTCCTGGACCAGGGCTCTAACCCATGTCCCCTGCATTGGCAGGCAGATTCTTTTTTTTTTTTTAATTTATTTTAACATCTTTATTGGAGTTTAATTTTTACAATGGTGTGTTGCTTTCTGCTGTATAACAAAGTGAATCAGCTATAAACATACATATATCCCCATATCCCCTCCCTCTTGCATCTCCCTCCTATCCTCCCTATCCCACCCCTCTAGGTGGTCACAGAGCACCGAGCTGATCTCCCTGTGCTATGTGGCTGCTTCCCACTAGCTATCTGTTTTACATTTGGTAGTGTATATATGTCCATGCCACTCTCTCACTTCGTCCCAGCTTACCCTTCCCCCTCCCTGTGTCCTCAAGTCCATTCTCTAGTATATCTGTGTCTTTATTCCCATCTCTTGCCCCTAGGTTCTTCAGAACCATTTTTTTTTGCTAGATTCCATATATACGTGTTAGCATACAGTATTTGTTTTTCTCTTTCTGACTTACTTCACTCTGTATGACAGACTCTAGGTCCATCCACCTCACTACAAATAACTCAATTTCGTTTCTTTTTATGGCTGAGTAATATTCCATTGTATATATGTGCCACATCTTCTTTACCCATTCATCTGTTGATGGACACTTAGGTTGCTTCCATGTCCTGGCTATTGTAAATAGAGCTGCAGTGAACATTGTGGTACGTGACCCCTTTTGAATTATGGTTTTCTCAGGGTATATGCCCAGTAGTGGGATTGCTGGGTCATATGGGAATTCTATTCTTAGTTTTTTAAGGAACCTCCATACTGTTCTCCATAGTGGCTGTATCAATTTACATTCCTACCAACAGTGCAAGAGGGTTCCCTTTTCTCCACACCCTCTCCAGCATTTATTGTTTATAGATTTTTTATGATGGCCATTCTGACCGGTGTGAGGTGATACCTCATTGTAGTTTTTTTTTTTTGTTTTTTTTTTTCTTTGCAGTACACGGGCCTCTCACTGCTGTGGCCTCTCCCGTTGCGGAGCACAGGCTCCGGACGCGCAGGCTCAGCGGCCATGGCTCACGGGCCCAGCCGCTCCGCGGCATGTGGGATCTTCCCAGACCGGGGCACGAACCCATGTCCCCTGCATCGGCAGGTGGACTCTCAACCACTGTGCCACCAGGGAAGCCCTCATTGTAGTTTTGATTTGCACTTCTCTAATGATTAGTGATGTTGAGCATCCTTTCATGTGTTTGTTGGCCATCTGTATATCTTCTTTGGAGAAATGTCTATTTAGGTCTTCTGCCCATTTCTGGATTGGGCTGCTTGTTTTTTTGATATTGAGCTGCATGAGCTGCTTGTAAATTTTGGAGATTAATCCTTTGTCAGTTGCTTCGTTTCCAAATATTTTCTCCCATTCTGAGGGTTGTCTTTTCGCCTTGTTTATGGTTTCCTTTGCTGTGCAAAAGCTTTTAAGTTTCATTAGGTCCCATTTATTTTTGTTTTTATTTCAATTTCTCTAGGAGGTGGGTCATAAAGGATCTTGCTGTGATTTATGTCATAGAGTATTCTGGCAGGCAGATTCTTAACCACTGCGCCACCAGGGAAGTCCCTCCAATTTCCCTTCTAGGCATGAACACCTTTAGAGTAAAATGATCTTTATTTCGACGGCCATTTGAGTAAATATCTATTAACTGCTGACAAATGAAACATAAATAAATCAAATATTAAAGTGCGATTTTCCTGTATTAAATTAACGCAGTCTAAATGTGGAAAGCTTTACATTTCAGATAATTAAGAACGGGGGAAAAACAGCATAGTAAGTTCCATGATATAAAATTACTATTAAGTCATGCCTATTTTTCATCCCACAATTTTTTCAAGCATGTTTTGATATTCTGTCATCTTTATATCAAATTGAATTTATTTAATACTTAATATAGTATATGACATTTTCTAAACTTGTATATGCCTTTCACAGTCTTTATTTTTGATATATAACAACCCACTAAGTTGATATGATATGATTTATTCGAACATGTACCAACAGTCGACATTTAAATTATTGACCTTTTTGCACCCTCACTTTGTTTTATTTTCAGAGATGAACTGCAAGTACACATGACACCATACAACCATTTTCCTTAAAGGCTCTGCATTATTTTTAAATAATCTTTTGGTATTTGTTGTGGAAAAACCCTGAGGATAATCTATCTTTTCCTTCCATTTTTTAGGTCATGTATATTTCCTGCTCGAATGCATACAGGTTATTCTTGCCTTTTCCATCAATTCTGGGTGAGCCTTCTTAGTCACCAAACTCAATTATTTTCTCAGCTTAGAAAAATGTCTTCTATGATGTGTTCAATATTTTCCTGTCTTCCATTGGTCTTTATTTTCCTAAGTTCCAACTATATTATTTGGAGTTTAAAGTAAGGTTCTAGAAGACATTTTAGCCTCGTGAAATCAAATAAATTCCTCATTTCACTAAAAAAAAAAAAAAAATCATCCATTTCCTTTGCATTCATGTACAGTGTGTCAAATTATCTTCCAAAGTACCAAGCTGATCTCTCCAAGTTTCGCTGTTTCTTTCTACCCATTACAAGCGAATCTCCATCTTGGTAGAGCATTTCTGAATTCCACAAACTCTCTCTCTACATCTGCATGCTATTCATCCATCTCAGCCTATCGCTTCCTTGCCTGTTGTTTTTTTTATTCCTCATAAGCAATCTGATTCTATATTTAGCACCTCAGAGCAGTCATTCTCCAACAATCTCTGTTCTTGTCACTCCAATCCATTCACTAAGAATGCTTCCCTGCATCCCTCTGAGAAGTGCAACCCTTCCTTCACAGGCGGAGTTTTGTCCTAATCCCCGTGTAATTCTCCGACCCCAACCATTGACTCTTTCACCTGTTTATGTCTCCACGTTCACCTCCTGGGCCCTTTGCCTCTCACTTCACACTTTAGGTATTCTTAACTACTTGAACTTAGAAAGCACACCAGTCATTTACAAGAACATCTTCCTCACAAATGTGAGGACCTCAAAGACAGCGGCAGGACCTTCCTCACTGGTACATCCTTCATATCCAGCTCTTACTGGTTGCTCAGAAACCTCATTAAATCCATGAATGAATGGACACATGAATGAGAGCAGGAACTCACACTTACACTGTTACCATATACTGGTCAGGATTCTAAGCCCTACAACCAATAAGGAGGGTAACGCAACTGGGACCGCCAATTAGGAAGCGCTGGAGCCAGGGCATAAACTCACAGCATCGGAGAGGCATTTGCTAAAGGCATAACAATAATATTTCAAGACTCACACAATTATGGATGGAAATAATCTAAGTACTCACTGATGGAGGAATGGGTAAAGAAAATGTAAATACACACACACACACACACACACACACACAGGAATTTGATTCAGCGTGAGAAACAAGAAATCATTTGTGACAACATGGATGGACTTGGAGGGCATTATACTAAGTGAAATAACTCAGAGAAAGACAATTACTGTGTGATCTCTCTTATATATAGAATCTAAACAAAACAAAACAACAAACTCATGGATACAGGGAACAGACTGGTGGTTTCAGGGAGTGGGGAGCGCATGATGGCTCTGAAGGGGGTCAAAAGGTACAAACTTTCAGTTATAAAATAAACTAGTCCTGCTGGGAGAAAATATTTGCAAACGATGTGATCAACAGGGGCTTAGTTTCCAAAATATACAAACAGCTCCTACAACTTAACAACAAAAACATGAACAACGCAATCCAAAAATGGACACAAGACCTAAATAGACATCTCTCCAAACAAGACATACAGATGGCCAAGAGGCACATGAAAAGATGCTCAACATTGCTAATTACTAGAGAAATGCAAATCAAAACTACAATGAGGTATCACCTCACACCGGTCAGAATGGCCATCATCAAAATGTCTACAAACAATAAAAACTGGAGAGGGTGTGGAGCAAAAGGGAACCCTCCTACTCTGTTGGTGGGAATGTAAATTGGTGCAGACACTATGGAGATTTCTATTTTTAGTTTTTTGGAGGTTCCTCTAAACACTAAAAATAGAATTACCATATGATCCAGCAGTCCCACTCCTGGGCATACATCCAGAGAAAAACGGTTTGAAAAGATACGTGCCCCTCAATGTTCATTGCAGCACTATTTACAATAGCCAGGACATGGAAATAAGCTAAATGTCCATCGACAGATAAATGTATAAAGAAGATGTGGTAGAAATATACGATGGAATATTACTCAGCCATAAAGAAGAATGAAATAATGCCATGTGCAGTAACATAGATGGACCCAGAGATGATCATACTAAGTGAAGTCAGTCAGACAGAGAAAGACAGACATCATATGGTATCACTTCTACGTGGAATCTAAAATATGACACAAATGAACTTATGAAAACAGAAACAGGCCATTTGTGATTAATCAAAACAGAAACACAACTGAAAACAGAAACAGGCCATTTCCAACCATTATTTTATGATTGATGAAGTGTCACTGATTTCCTTATTCAGTTGTGTTTCGGGAAAAGTAAAAATATATAAGTGAGATTTTGAAGATTCACTCAAGTCCAAGATACCCCTAACCTAATGTATGTCATTAGGTCTTAATTCATCATAGATAAACTATTATATACTGCGGATTTGTAGAAATCTAACCACATCTAAACTATGACACCAATGAACTTATCTATGATACAGAGACAGACTCACAGACATAGAGAACAGACTTGTGGTTGCCAAGGGGGAGAGGGGTGGGGGAGGGGTCGACTGGGAATTTGGGATGAGCAGATGCAAACTAGTATATATAGGATGGATAGACAACAAGGACCTACTGTAGAGCACAGGGAGCTATATCCAATATCCTGTGATAAACCATCACGGAAAAGAATATGAAAAAAGAACATACATATGTATAACCGAGTCACTCTGCTATACAGCAGAAATTAACACAACATTGTAAATCAACTCTACTTCAATAAAATAAATTTTAAAACGTTATAAAAAGGAAAATAAACTAGTCCTGGAGATACAGTGTACAGCATGGTGACTACAGTTATCAAGACTATGATATATTTGAAAGTTGCTCAGATGGTAGATGGTAAAAGTTCTCATCGCAAGAAAAAAAATCTGTAACTGTGTGGTGATGGATGTTAACTAGACTTCCGGGGGTAACGATGTCACAATATATACACATATCAAATTATTATGTTGTACACCTGAAACGAATATGATGTTATATGTCAATTATACCTCGCTTTGAAACAAAAAGAAAAAGAAGAAACCAAGCCTTTGACATCTTGATCTTGAACTTCTGGCTTCCAGAATTATGAAAAAATGAATATCTATTGGTTTAGCCGAAAAAGAAAAGTACAGCAAGGTCCCTTCCACCCAAAGCTTTGGTCCATACTAGCTGTCTGGGTCACTCTTTCCTCTTCCCTCATCCACCAGGCCCATCCTTATTCTTTCTCTTTACAGATACATCATCCCTCATAAGAAGCCTTTCCTACTGTCCTAGGGGGATGTGCCCTGACACCCTGTTAGGTGTTCCTCAAATGTGTCCTGGGGTACTCTCCATATGAACCAGCAGAATGCCCCCAGTACAGTTTAATCTCTACAAAGGCAGGAAAAATATGTCTTGTTCATCAGTCTGTTTACAGGGTCGAGAGCATTATCTCATTGCATCTTAAGCAAGGATGATTCACCACCTCTCTTGCAGCCATTAAATATTTACGAACATCTCCTTTGAGTGAGGGAAGAGCTTGAGTGAGGTAAAAGCCATAAAAGCCTGATGTCTGCAGAGACTGTATCAGCTCTGAGCCTCGTCATTGGCAGGTTTGCTTTCAAAGTCCAATTAGCCTCACCAAAGTACCCGATGCAACTTCTAAGAATAGGTTTGAAACAAATCAGCATTTCTGAACCAAGTTTCAGGATGCTGGGCGAGGAGACACCTCTATTTCCTGAGGTGTTGATGTCTGTCAGAAGCTTCTCAAATACGGTCTATTTAAATCTTCAGAAATAATGTGTAACGGAGATATGCATAGTTCCATTTTGAAAATAACGAAAGCGAACAATGAGAGAGGTCACCCAGCTACTGCTATGTCCACCAGGTTTCGACTACCCTTGCTCTGAGTTACTCGGTGCTGTTTTAATTATTTAAGGTTGAAACCCAGATTTTGCACCTCCATGAAAAGCTGGGGCTGCACTTTTTTAGGAGCTTTCCTTGATTTCGACCACTGTGTTTGCCTTACTGTCTCCCCCCTGGGCTCCACATCCTTCCAGGTTGTGACTGGTCTGAGAGCATTTCCCCTCAGAAGAGAGTTGAGATTCATCTCTCCCTGTCTCCATTCATTGCGGAGGAGAACATCCCTTCCAAAGGCTTCTTCTTCTGCATGGAATGGTACCCACCTGGCTTCTAACACCACCCGCCCCTCTAAGAATTACCATGCGCAAACATAGAAGTCTTCAACTCAGCCATGACATTTTTAGTTAAATTCACATGGAGTAAATGATCATCTTTCCAGTCAATGACTATGATGCCATAAAAAGTTTTCCCCTTCAGTATTCCCTACATGTTACACTCTAGTCCATCTTTATCAGGACTAAATAGAAACATGGAGATCATCTACTGTGAGGTGGAAACTGTTTTCTCCATGAACTTGGTGCTCATAGGGAATTCTAGAAACAAGACTTGCAATGACTCTGGTCATATATTTGCACTCGTGTGGAGGGGTAATGCAGCAGCCGTAGTCAACTGGAGAGACAACACGGCTGCTCATGTAAAACTAATGTAGTTGTGCAGGTGATTGGCCAGGACTCTCCATCTCTCATGGTAGAAATGCTGTCCACTTGATACCAGCTTTGGGTGGAGCTCTGTGACCTCTGTCTTACTTCCCCTGATTCCTCATCCTTTCTCAGTTAATCTCGATCTTTGGACCAGACCCTCTCACCCCTTACTCTTTCGGAGTTGACTTACTGACTGGCAAAGTCTGGTGATGCTAGAGTCTCAAAAAAAAAATATATATATATATATATATATATATATATCCTTGAAAATTCTTTCCTCAACAGCAGTTTTGTACTTTAAAAATATTTACTAACACTTAGTGCTATTAGTTTTGAATCGATAATCTATAAAAAAATGTACTGAGCTACAGATCTTACCACTTAGTTCTTTCCTGATCTACAGACAAAACTGATCTGCTAGATATGATCCATTTAACATGAGGAAAAGGAAATGTTTCCCAAGAGACACCAAAGGACTTGGAACAAAGAAAGTTAGCACATGAAGTCCATGAATCCTTTCCTTTAGACAGTACAGCTCCCAGCCTAAGCATTCAGTAAACACAGTCACTGTCATGCTTTACATGTTTTTCTTTTTAAAATTTACACATTTGACACTGTCTAGATAATATTGGTTTCCAAAACACATTCATTGGAAGCGGTGTTGGCAAGAAAATAGACAAGGTCATCTGAGTTATCCTTCCTATCACTCTACCCTGAGATTCACTCCAATAAAAAGAGGGTGTAAGCTCCCAGAAACTTGGCTTGTGCCAGGAATCTATACTTTTGATAGCACTATTTTTAATGAGTCCTTGGGTTTATGCAAAATTAACGTGCTTACGCATTTTGGTCAACAAGCATTTATTGAACTTTCTGGCCAAAGGTGGTTTAGTAAAGACTCTCCTTCCTTAAAATTTCCATAAAGAAAATAAATAATGAAAACTAGAGGGAAAAAAAATAACCTTTCTCTCTCCCTCTATTTTTTATAATAACCTTTCTCTTTAATATATGAAAATTTCCACAGACCCCCATCATAATGAGTCATGCCTGCAGACTGAACATGAAACCTGGATTTCCAAAAAATAAAAAAAAAAAATGATGGGTCCCTTGTTCTTGGAGAAGGAAACACAGAAAAGCTAAGAAAATTCTCCAGGGTCATACTGCCAGCAAGGGAGTTCATCAGAAAGTCTGATGCTAGCAAGAAGGTGGGGAGACGGGAATAAGGAAATAAACCACCAAAGAGATGAAAGCCACCTTAGAAGGAAAAAAGAACAAACAAGACTCATACAACCAAAACAGCATTAAGATTCTTTCTTGCACAGAACGACCAACCCTCATTCTTTCATTTATTTCTGCAGCTCTACCAATGTGCCTGTTGTTTCATTTCTACTTTGTCTGTCTTGAGCCTTTGAGAGACCACATTTTCTTTATTTGCTTTCGTGGTGACTAAGAATATTAATGCTTGACGTTATTGTAGAATGACTATCGAACACAATACATTGGAGAAAGAAATAAAATATGTACCTATTATAAAAGAGGAGGTGAAGTCATTATTTTTTGATGGGTGAGTTTTATAACAAAAACCTAAGAGAATCAACCAGAAAATAAAAATGAAGATATTAAGACATTAAAGGAACATGGTTATTTTTGATGTTAACACAGAAATTCAATATTTTCCCCAGATATGAGTAATAATATGGTAGGGAATAAACTGACAGGAAGATAACTCATATTACCATAAAGTACCTCAAAATTAACTTAACAAGCCATGTACAATATAGAGAGAGAAAAATGTTGAAACATTATTGACACATAAATAAGAATTAAATAAGTAGAAAAACATGTTATTTTTCCTTGACTCAGTATTGTAAAGATGTCAATCTCCTTAAATTAATTTGTAAATTGAAGGTGATCTCAATAGAAATGCCAACAGGATTACTTTGAAACTAGAAAAGCTAATTCTCAGACTAATGAGGAAGGACCAGCCCCTCGAGATATTCAGACGTATTTATAAAGCTACATTTATTAGAGCTACTTGATGTCGGTACAGGAATATATGCAGAGAGCAACAGACAGGACAGAGGCCATAAGTAGACTGACACACGAAGTGGAGTATAGTATACGTCAAAGAGAACATCCTAAATCGGTGAGGAAGAGAGTACATTTAACAAATAATAGTGGGCTAGTGATGCGGCCATCAAGGGGAAATACATATATGTGCATATGTACATGCATATATATGAGTGTATATGCTTATTAAACTATATTTGTTACTATATATAGTAACTATATACTATATATACACAGACTATATACTAAATAGCATCTGTGTGTAGATAGACAGACAGATAGATAGATGATAGATATTTTCATTTCCATCTATTTACCTATGGCTTATTTTATTCCTTATATACATTTAAATATGAGGGTAGAAATTCTAGAAGGGAACAGGGCTCATTTTACAAGCACAGTGCTGAAGTGGAGACAACCTTCAAAGCAAGACATAAAACTGGGCGCCATACTGAGTTATTGATTTAGCCACTCTAAATGTACAATTTGTGCATTCAAAAATAAGCTATACTGAAATTAAAAGACAGATTTTTAACAAGACTTATCTCTTTGCCTATTCATACAGGATTTGAGGGCAAAGATGCTTCTCTTTGTTCATTTAGTTATTTAGTATCGTCAAAAGCCCTCAGCACAGCACGCTGAGTAAACAATCACTCTATACACATTTAATCATCAATTCATCGTGTTGACCAGAACTCCGTACTCTCAAATAGGAAATTTTTTCTCCAAATTCAAGCAGGAAGGAATTGGTTCACTTATCCTAATAAAGTAAAAGAAGCTGAAGTTTCCAGAATTTGTCCTCTGTCTCAGCTTAATATAAGCTGTGGGATACAAGAGGAAAAATAAAACACCGAGAACTGAATCAATTATAAAAAGTGATCCAAGCTACAGAACTCTTTGATTTCCGCAGGTTTTTGCTTTTGGTGGTTTTTCTGGTAACACCTTTATTGAGATATAATTCATGTACCACACAATTCACCCATTTAAAGTACAAATCAATGATCTCTAGTACATCAGAAGAATCGCTCAATCATCACAGTAAATTTTAGAATATTTTCATCATCTGAAAAAGAAAACCTATACACTTTGGCTGCAACTCCTCATTACACCTCTTCCCAAACCTAGGCAACCACTAATACACTTAACATGTCCATCGATTTCCCTGTTCTAGACGTTTCATATAAATAGAATCCCACCATATGTGGTCTTTTGTGACCAGCTTCTTCATTTAGCATAATGCTTTGAGGAAACGTCCAAATGGTAGCATGAGTTAATTCTTCATCTCTTTTTATGGCTGAATAATCTTCCACTGCACGGGGAGACCACACTTGTTTAACTATTTATCCATCGATGGACATGTGAGTCCTTCAGCTTTGTTCTTCTTTTTGAAGAGTGCTTTGTCTATCCTGGTTCCTTACGAGTCCATATGGATTTTAGAATCAACTTTTCCCATTACTGATATGGGCCACTGAGATTTTGATGGGGATTTCAATGAATCTGTAGATCACTTTGGTGAGTATTGCTTACCTTAACAATATGAAGTCTTCCAAATCATGAACACAGATATCTTTCCACTTACTGGGGTCTTCCTGGCTTTCCTTCAGCAATGTTTTGTAGTTTTCAGAGTGTAAGTTGTATATTTTTCATATAATTTATTCCTAGGCACTTATTTTCAATGCTATCATAAATGGGAATTGTTTTCTTAATTTTGTGTTTCATTGAAAATGTACAGAAATTTGATTGAGTTTTTATGTTGATCTTATATCCACAGAATTTTCTATATACAGGATCATGACATCTTCAAATAAAAATCATCTTACTTCTTCCTTTCCTAGTCTGCATGCCTTTCGTATTATTTTCTCCTTTAACTGCCCTGGCTGTAAGGTCCAGCACAACGTTGAACAGAAGTGGCAAAAAAAACCCTGTCATGTTTCCAACCCTTGGGGGAAAGAATCCAGACTTTCACCATTAAGTAAAATGTTAGCTCTTGTTTTTCGGACATGTCCTGCAGAGATTTTTCTATACGTGTAAGAAGAGTACTCAAGTCGAGTTAATGGTCTGTGTTCAAATTCTGACATATATACAACCACTCATTCTTACAAAATATAGCCACTGTGCTACTGTTTAACAAATGATCTTAAACTTGCATTAATAAACTGAAAATTCCCAAAGAGCATTAGGAGAATTTGACATTTACCAAAGTTCAGATTCCATTTTAATACTTCCCCCAAACTAAAAAAAATTTAAAAATAACAACAGACATAAGATTGACCCCATGATATTCAAATTCTAATCATGATATAGCAATACTAACAGCATTATTGGTAATCTTAAAAATTACTGAAAATAGGTTAAGAAAAATGTATTTTTAAATTGTACTAAGTGGCTTAATTCACTTATCAGTTTCAGTTGAAAAACAGTAATGCTATCCTACAAACATAAAGCACTTTTTTACAAAGTACTTTATAACCATTATCTCATTTTAACGCTCAGTTTTTTGCTGTTTTTGTTTTTGTTTTGTTTTTTGCGGTACACGGGCCTCTCACTGTTGTGGCCTCTCCCGTTGCGGAGCACAGGCTCCGGACGCGCAGGCTCAGCGGCCATGGCTCACGGGCCCAGCCGCTCCGCGGCATGTGGGATCTTCCCGGACCGGGGCACGAACTGGCGTCCCCTGCATCGGCAGGCGGACTCTCAACCACTGCGCCACCAGGGAAGCCCTTAACTCTCAGTTTAAAAAAAAAATTATTTTACTGAAGTCTAGTTGATTTATACTGTTGTTAATTTCTGCTGCATAGCAAACTGACTCAGCTATACATATTCATACATTCTTTTTCCTATTCTTTTCCATTATGGTTTATCACAGGATACTGCATATAGTTCTCTGTGCTGTACAGTAGGGTCTTGTTGTTGACCCATTCTAAACATAATAGTTTGCATCTGTGAAGCCCACACTCCCAGTCCATCCCTCCCCGACGCCCCTCCTTGGTAACCCCAAGTCTGTTCTCTATGTCTGTGTTAACTCTCAATTTTGATAGTAGTAAAGCACATATTCATTTGAGGAATGAGGAAACTGTGTTTCAGAGACATCTATTAGCTAATGGAAAGGACAGTGTTCTAGTGGTGAAGTTTGTCCTAGAAATTAACTTTCCTCATCCCCCTCCCAGAGTTCTCATCTCCACTCAGTGCTCCGGCACTTCACCTGATGTTGGCAGAACTGCTTGTCAACCTTACCACCACCTGTAGTTTTCATCAGAGAGCAAAAAGGGGGAAAGTTGAATCTGTTATTAAAAAAAAAACTAAAAGCTCAGGAATTCAAAAGAGCATTCAACGGAAAATAAAAACTGTATTTAAAAGTATGATTATGGGCTGTTGGCACTAATTAATATTAATTTATTTTTACTGTTCAGGTGCTTAGCTGGGGTGAGTTAATTGATGTAGGATGCCAGTTCAAAACTTTTCTAAACACAAATTTTAGGTTAAAAAACGCTCTAGGGCTTCCCTGGTGGCGCAGTGGTTGAGAGTCCGCCTGCCGATGCAGGGGACGCGGGTTCGTGCCCCGGTCCGGGAAGATCCCACATGTCGCGGAGCGGATGGGCCCGTGAGCCATGGCCGCTGAGCCTGCGCGTCCGGAGCCTGTGCTCCGCAACGGGAGAGGCCACAACAGGGAGAGGTCCGCGTACCGCAACAAAACAAAACAAAACAAAACGAAAACGCTCCAATTTCCAGGATGGAAACTATTTTCTCAACAGCTGGAGATCAACTATTTTCTCAACAGTTGGAAATCAACAGTTCATCATTAAATCAATTTTAAAATGTTTAAAGAGACAGAAACGAACTCTAGCGAGAATTCAATATATAGTTCTGTCTTTAGTTTCAAGACCTCTAGATCATACTAAATAACTCGAAGACATTAAAAAAAAGAAAGAGTTTTTTTTCCCTGAGAATTTTCCTTGTAAAGAAGGCATTTCATGAGTTACCATGAGCTATAAAGTGAAAATGATCCATTCAGTAATAAAACGGGTTGACAAGATGAACTGTTATTCATCCATGATGGAAGCATTTTCAGATTTAGGGCCAGGAGGCATTTTTGAAAGCGACACTGCTTGTAAACATGCAAGTAAGGACACCTGCTTGTTAACGGAAAGGTAAATGATGACCCTGCAAATTTCCTGACAATCCTTTAAGTCTGATTTGTCCCAAACACTTTTCTTATGCCTGTGGCATTATAATAGCCAAATGCCTTCCTGCTACCTAGCCAGCCACATGGGGCAAATTCTCCTTTCAGGCACCATGGAAATGGCCAAAGAACTGGTGCAGCGCTTGGGGACCTGGTACTGCAATTATCAGAACCACCAGTGACAGCCCAAGAGCTACCTGTTTGCACTGAAATCGTACACACATCCTGCAACCCACACAGGCATAATCACATGTTAGCTCGGACTTGCTGACGGCAATACGTGGTTTTGTTTGGAAAATATCATCAGAAGACGGCATGAGTCACATCTGGCTTGTGTTTTGGGTTTCCAGACAGCAATCTGAGTTGGTCTGAGAAATAAATGGGGAAGTTGGCAAATATGCTAGTTCATTATTCTGCAGGCCTTTTCCCGTGGTTTATCCCTTGGCACACCTAAGTCATGCCAGGGTTAGCTTAGGGGAAGATTACAGGATGCTTTGGTCAGGATTCTCCAGAGAAACAGAACCAATTTCACATATATACACATATAATTCTCTGCTATATGTACCTATATATTCAATTAATATACACACTATATTAACATTAAATACTGGTGTCGTCCAGGGGAAATAAGCATATCTAAGGGCTTCTGATGGGAGGCAAGTTGTTACAAACTTTCCGGAAGGAAATATACAGCAAAGGCTTTAAGCAAATGAATATCCTTTGACCTAGCAATTCCATTCCAAGAAACACATCTTAAGCAAACAATCGCTGATGTGGGCAAAGATTTAATTGTATGTTCCTTCACGTTCTATTTATTAACAGTGAAGAGATTGTCAGAAGCTGAACGCCCCAAATGGAGAACTGTTAAAAGAAAAATGAGTTGAACTTCAAGGCACCTGTTTAATGAAGATGTTTCAGGACAGCTAATGACGTAGACCAAAGGTTCAGTATATGAATTAACAAAATAAGTGAAAACTATTGGCTGGATACAAATATAGAGATACAGACACAGATACATTTACCCCTATAGGGGTAACTAAAAAAATATATACCCAACATGTAACAGTGGCACAACTACAGCTAATATAACTTTCTTCTTTGCATATTCTGTGTGTATCAAATATATTATTAAACAAAAAACAGTAACTTTACGGTGGAGAAACCTAACATACCACCTCAGCCAGGTTACGAAGTTTAACAGCAATTGTGATATCACGTTGATACACTGTACCCTTCCTAGGATGTGATGAAAACTGTAGCTGCCTTTCTTCCAAACCTTACAACCCTGATTATAACATGAGAAAAATCCCAACTGAGTGACATCCTACAAAATACCTGAGAAGTCCTTCTCCAAACTGTCAAGGTCATCTGAGAAACTGTCACAGACAAGAGGAGCCTAAGGTGACTGAGGACTGAATGGAATGAGGTGTCCCGGACAGGATGCTAGAACAGACAAGGGATGTTTGGTAAAAAGGAAATAGGAAAAACGTACGGACTTGAGTTAATGATCATGTATGCACATCAGACCGTAAGTTGTGAGGAATGTACCATAACTTTGCATATGGAGATGAACTTTGTGAAGGAGGGGGACTCCTTCAGAGTCTGTTTTCTAGTGGTAAAGGGTCTTCCGGCTTCAATCTCTTCACCTACATATTCCCACTGCCACGACAGATGGCACAAGGGACGGTACTATTTGAAATGAAGATCCTTCTGGGAATCCAATATAAACATCTTTGATGAGCATCCAGTCTGGAGTGTGCCCAATCCTTGAGCAGCCTCCATCCATAAACACAGTTTCTATGAATTTTCTTCCATTTCTGTGCCCCCATGGATGTCTAACACCAGCCATGGGAGGAAAAGAGTGGTTTCTACTTCCTGTATCCTACAATGATCATTTTCTACAACAGGTCCCAGCGCAGGTGAGATGACACCTGTCCTGAACCTTCCGCTGGGCTGGACAGGACCCAGGCTGAGAGGCCTCTCTCATCTCTCAGTTGGGGCAAGTCCCAGCCCATAGTGATGTCATGGTGCTGTAGCCCTGCCGTCTGTGATGTCAGCGGTTTCCAGGAGATGGGCCATGATGCTCACAATTAGGAGGACGGCCACCTTGATTCATCTACAGTGTTGACAAGCAACAGTGGTCCAGCTGCTGAAGCACACTGCTGAAAAGCTGTCCTCCTAAAATGATGCCGATCTGTACTCCGATTAGCAACAGAGCTAAGAGCTCTCCTTCTCCCTCTTCTCCTTCCTCTCCTTCTCCTTCCCCTTCCCCTGCCCCCCTCCTTCTTCCCCTTCCCCTTCCGCTGCTTCTTCTTCCTTAAACGGAATTTTTTAAACTGCCTCTTAATATATTTTGATTATTCCTTTCTTGTTTGGATGGTCTGAGAGCTCCACCTTCCTGGAGCAGGTTTTTCTGGTTTACCTAGGAGACTGGGGCTGGGGGTGCAGCCAACATAGCAGGTATGGGCTCCGGGCAGCCCAGGCAGAGGGGTGCAGGAATAGATGGGACAGGGAAGGCTTGGTAGGAAAGGGGAGAGAAGGCAATCAGCTGTTAATGGGCAAAATATCAGAGTATGTTTCAGGGGAACGGACGTCAATCCTTACACCTTAATGATATCTTCAGATCAGCCAATCGTGGGGCTCAGCTTTGCCTCCTTACACTGCGGGGACTGAAAAGTCACCTCTGGTTTCGGCTCTACGACCAAGTTCACAAAGATGCCAGGGACTGGTCCTGTCCAAGAGGGAGCTAAACCATTATTAAGTCAAAAAGGCCGTGTAACGGCATTCTCACGGGATTTGGATTATCTGCTCAGTACCTGTCAGTACCTGTACCTTCGGGCATGATTACGTGGGAGATGATGGAGCAGAACCAGGAAGGATATCATGAGACATGGTGGGATGAGCGAATCGTGGCTGGTGTGTTCTTTCAACAAAAAATGGATTCTTAAATCTTCTGTTCAGCCGTCCCTCTGTTAGGAGGTGAGGATACATCGAAGGATCAGGAGAGATGGGAGGGAAAAGAAAAGAGGAGAAAGTGAAGCACGGTGTGGAAATGACACAGGGGAAGTAGGAGCAGGGGGGAAGAAAGCAGAAAGTGCTTATCTCTGACAGGGAGGGCAGAAGAGTTCATACATGACTGAACGATGGGGCTGACTCTTGGTGAATAACATTCTTTCAAGTGCAACGGTTGGGGAAGAGGTTTTGTGGTCCATCTGAAGAATGAAATTCACCACCCATAAAGCTTGAGAGTAGGATTCACATAGAGGTTGTAGGGCTTGAAGGTCAACCAGTAGGTCAGGTCAGATCAGAAAGGACAGACTATAAGATACTGAAGAATTTAAGTGATGTCTTGCAGGTAATGGAGAATTTAAGTGTATTACCCACGATGATTGGAATTATTGAGATTCTGGCAAAAATGTGGAGATTAAGAAGGAGGCGAGACTGGACAGAAGCTGAATATTAAAACTGCATCAGTAGAGGAAAAGTTAACAGTGTGAGAACTTTATATTTAACTGATAGCATGCCCGGCAGGTCGGGCTCCCTGAAAATAGCACAGCTTTGAACAGGTTTACAGCCATATCTCAGAGATAGCGTGGGTTCAGTTCTAGAGCACAGCAGTAAAGCAAGTCACACAGATTTTTTGTTTCTCAGTGCATATAAAAGTTACGTTTGCACTAGACTGTAGTCTGTTAAGTGTGCTATAGCATTATGCCTAAAAAAAGTATACACTTTAATTTAAAAATGTGTATTTATATATATACATACACACGTACAGTAGAATATCACTCAGCCATAGAAAAGAATGAAATAATGCAATTTCCAGCAACACGAATGGACCCAGAGGTTATCACACTAAATGAAGTCAGACAGAGAAAGACCAATACCGTATGATATCACTTATATGTGGAATCTAAAATATGATACAAATGAACTCATTTACAAAACAAAAACAGACTCAGACAGAGAAGACAAACTTATGGTTATCAAAGGGGAAAAGGGGGGAGGGATAATTTAGGAGTTTAGGATTAAAATATACACACTACTATATATAAAATAAACAACAAAAGGACCTTCTGTATAGCACAGGGAACTATATTTGATACCTTGTTATAACCTATAATGGAAAAGAATCTAAAAGAATAGATATGTATGAATCTGTATAGCTGAATCACTTTGCTGTACACCTGAAACACAACACTATAAATCAACTATATTTCAATAAAAAACTTTTAAAAATGCTTTATTGCTAAAAAATGCTCACCATCTTCTGAGCCTTCAGCAAGTCACAGTAGTAACATCAAAGCTCACCGATCACAGATACCACAGCAAATGCAGTCATGATGAAAAGGTTTCAAATATTGTTAAAATTACCAAAATGTGACACAGAGGCATGAGCAAATGTTGGAAAAATGGCCCCCATGGACTTGCTCGAGGCAGGGTTGCCACAAACCTGCCATTTGTAAAAAGTGCAGTATCTGTGAAGGACAATAAAATGAGCTCGGCCTGTATTAGCAAAAATAAATGAAGATAGGCAATTCGGCATCCATTTAAGAACGTTAAAGACAGAGGAGAACAAATAGAAAGAATTAATGTAAATCATAATGTAAGTTAATGAATTAGAGAAGAGGACAATGTATTTTTATAAAATCATGCTATGGGACTTCCCTGGTGGTCCAGTGGTAAAGAATCCACCTTCCAATGCAGGGGATGCAGGTTCTCTCCCTGGTCGGGGAACTAAGATCCCACATGCCACGGGGTAACTAAACCCACGTGCCACAACTACTGAGCTCACGCACCTCAACTAGAGAGAAGTCCGCCTGCCGCAAACTACAGAGCCCACGTGCTCTGGAACCCGCGAGCGACAGCTACAGAGCCCACACACCCTGGAGCCTGCATGCCACAACAAGTAAGAGAAAACCCACATGCCAAAACTAGAGAGAAGCCTGTGTGCTGCAATGAAGATCCCACATGCCGCAACAAAGATCCCGTGTGCCGCAACTAAGACCCGATGCCACCAAATAAATAAATAAATATTTTTAAAAATTAAAAAAAATCATGTTAGATATGATTATTTTGAACATTCAAAAAAATTTTTATTGACGTAGAGTCGATTTACAATGTTGTGTTACTTTCAGGTATAGAGCAAAGTGGTTCAGATATTCTCTTTCAGATTCTTTTCCATTCTAGGTTATTATAAGATATTGAATATACTTTCCTGTGCTATACAGTACGTTCCTGTTGTTTATTTTATATATAATGTGTATCTGCTAATTCCAAACTCCTAATTTATCCCTCCCCACCAGTTTCACCTTTGGTAAACATAGGTTTGTTTTCTATGTGAGTCTATTTCTGTTTTATAAATAAGTTCATTTGTATCATTTTTAGATTCCACATAAACGTGATATTATGTGATACTGTCTTTCTCTGGCTGACTTACTTTACTTAGTATGACAATCTCTAGGTCCATCTATGTTGCTGCAAAAGGTCGTATGTGACAAACTCACAGCTAACATCATGCTCAATGGTGAAAAACTGAAAACATTTCCTGTAAGATCAGAACAAGACAAGGATGCCTACTCTTGCCACTTTTCTTCAACATAGTTTTGGAAGTCCTAGTCATAGCAATCAGAGGAGAAAAAGAAATAAAAGGAATCCAAACTGGAATTTAAGAGTTAAAACTGTCAGTGTTTGCAGAGGACATGATACTATACACAGAAAATCCTAAAGGCACCACCAGAAAACTACTAGAGCTCATCAAGAAATTTGGTAAAGTTGCAGGATACAAAATTAATGCAGAGAAATCTGCTACATTTCTATACACTAACAACAAAATATCAGAAAGGGTAATTAAGGAAACAATCCCATTTATCATCACATCAAAAAGAATAAAATACCTTTTTATTTTAGGAAATAAAATAAACCTACTTAAGGAGGCAAAAGATCTGTACTTTAAAAACTACAAGACACTGACGTAAGAAATTGAAGATGACACAAAACAGATGCAAAGATATACCATGTTCTTGGATTGGAAGAATCAAGATTGTTAACATGACCAAACTACCCAACGCAATCTACAGATTCAGTGTAATCCTTATCAAATCACCAATGGCATTTTTCACAGAACTAGAACAAGTAATTTTACAATTTATATAGAAACACAAAAGACTCCAAATAGCCAAAACAATCTTGAGAAAGAAGAATAGAGCTGGAGGAATCAGGTTCCCTCACTTCAGACTATACTACAAAGCTACAGTCATCAAAACAGTATGGTAGTGGCACAAAAACAGACACATAAGGTACGACTTTCTAGGGAACAAATGACAAAATATAATGTCAGATATATAACTATAAAATATTTGTTTTTAAACTTAACAGATATCCAAAAAGAGGGAAGGAAATTAAATATCAAATAGAGAAATTAAACCACCAAAGATCTTTCACATATTATAGAACATTTGGAAATGAGGATGAATTGGGGTATTATTTTTGCTGAAACATAAATTATCAAAATTGACTCAAGAAGACCCATGATTTAGACCAATGACTCCAAAAGGAACTGAGAAGGCTGTCAGAGAATTATGTCATAATATATAATGAGTTGTTTTAAATTTTGAAGAAGCACAGGATTCCTATGTGTTTATAAATTTCCAAGAATAGAGAAAGTAATAATACCATTAAAAGAACAATGTCATTACCAAACATGGCTTAATTCAGGACTGCAAGGCAGGTCAATATTCCAAAATCCAAATATATAGCTCAATGTATAAATGGCACATGACAGAAAGAGTAAGCAGTTTCCTTTACAAATTAGATAACATTAATAAATTTGATAAAATTCAATATCCATACCTAATAATTCTTAATAAAATAGCAAGAGAAGGAAACTTCCTAACATGATTTCAAAAAATACTTATTTCAAAAGTATAGTCATGTTAAAGGTGAAACACCAGACATTTTCCCTTAATGTCAATCAATGATATGACAAGCATTCTCACTCTGCTTTTGTTTATAATTTTTCTTCAGAAAATGATAATGGGACACATCTGATAGGAGAAGCAAAATCACTGATATATGAAGATGGTCTAATACTTAACCAAAAGGCTCAACTTAAAATAGTCAAAATGATATATGTTCATGATGAAGCCCAGTGATAAAAGAGTTCAGTGTTAAAAAAATAGTAACAGTAATAGTTACTGTTACTATTATAAAACAGAAAATCAATGTTTGTTTATGTTCAACCCCTAATCAGTTAGGAAACATAATGTTAAAATGTTACAATAGCTACAAATAGAGAGAGGAACAAAATTAATAAGTTTCAGGATCTATATGAAGAAAGATGGATTCCTAACTCAGGGGGAAGACAAAAAAAAAAAAAAAGACCTGACTGAATAAAAATCCCTGACTAGATAGGGAGAGATAGCTCCTGCAGGTCTAGGAAGGTCTTAATATTATAAAGATGAATTCCACTGAAAGCAAATTAATGCAAATTCATCCAAAATATCAAAGTACTAACTTGAAGAAGTGTTTTAAAATCCACTTGGATGAATACGTTTTATAGATTATTCAAGAAATTTTTGAAAAATTAAGCAAGGAGACACGTTTAAGACATTAAGATATTTTGTCAAGTTAAAACAATATATAGGGACTTTGCTGGTGGCCCAGTGGGTAAGACTCCACGCTCCCAATGCAGGGGGCCTGGGTCAGGGAACTAGATCCCGCATACACGCTGCAACTAAGAAGCCCGCGTGCCGCAACTAAGGAGTCTGCATGCCGCAACTAGGAAGTCCACATGCTGCAACTAAAAGATCCCTCATGCTGCAACTAAGACCCAGCACAGCCAAAATAAATAAATTTTAAAAAATATGTAGAAAACTACTTGAGTGTCAAGGAGAGGGGATATTTATTTCCTATATATGCTTGCACAGATATATAACAGAATACTGTGTACTCATCCAATAATGAAAGAGCTCTAAACTGACATGGAGGGTCAGAATATATTAAGTGAGGAAAACAGGGAAAGGCACAGTATGTACAGTATGATCCAGTTTTGATTAAAAATACATATATACAAGTAAAGTAAGTCAGAGAAAGATAAATATCATAAGCTATCACTTATATGTGGAATCTAAAATATGACACAAATGAACTTATTTACAATACAGAAACAGACTCATAGACATAGAAAGCAAACTTATGGCTTCCAAAGGGAAAAGGTGGAGGGGAGGGATAAATTAGGAGTTTGGGATTAGCAGATACAAACTACTATGTATAAAATAGGTAAACAACAAGGTCCTACTGTAAAGCACAGGGAAGTATATTCAATATCTTGTAATAACCTAGAATGGAAAAACATCTGGAGAAGAGTATGTGTGTGTGTGTGTGTGCGTGCATATATACACACATATATATATATAAAACTGAAACACTGTGTACATCACGTACTAACATGATATTATAAATCAACTGTAGTTATATAAAATTATATGTTAAAAATTATATAAGAATGAAGCAAATTATAGGCTGTCTCTTCTCAACAGCCTCTTTTCTATCCAAAACAGAAGTCAAATGAGGTAAGAGGTGACAGCTAATTCTGCCAACTAGTTCTTTCATGGATCTATAGAACACCATTTATCAGGAGAGAAGCCAGCAAAAGTGAATTAATGAGGTAATATGAAGCAAACAAACCCGCTTGCTCTTTGCCAAAGCCTGCCATATCCTACTAGAATCTGTTGGGAAAGGGATGAGATTAAAGACATGGCCCTATCTCATTCTTTCCTAAGACTGGCTGGTTATGTTTCAGTTTGTGGCAGGCAGGAAACTGGGGACCCCAAAGACACTTGCGCCCTGATCCCTAAAATGTGTGAATATATTACTTTACATGGCAGAAGAGACTTTGCATTTATTTTTGAGACTTTGCAATTTTGATTAAGCTCAGGATCTTGAGTTGGAGAGATTACCTTGGGTTATACTGGTGTCCCCAGCGTGACCACAGGGATCTTATAAAGATAAGAGGGGGGCAAGGGGGTGATTCAGAGTGAGAAGGAATCCAAGTTCTGTTGCTGGTTATGAAAATGAAGCAAGGTCCCCCTGAGCCAAAGAATGGAGGCACCTTTTGGAAACTGGGAAAGACAATGCAGTAAATTCTCCCTTAGAGCCTCTAAAAGGAATAAAATTTTGCCAACGCCTCGATTTTTAGCCTGGCGAGACCCATGTCAGAATCTCGACCTCCAGAAATGTAAGATAATAAAGTTGTGTTGTTTTAAGCCAGTAAATTCACGAACCGTTTCTCTCCGCCTATGAGAAAACTCCCCTTTCTGTAAAGGAACGAAACTCTAGAAAGCAGTCCGGATCAGGATGGGCCACTGCCACATATCCAGATATATGGCATCGGGCATGGCCTCATCAATCGTGTTCTGCGGGACCAGTTTTTGGATACAACCCCTGCTGTGAATTCCCTGGGGCCAAGAGATGTTAAGAACTGATTGCCCTTCATGGTACCTTGAATCATACCAGATTTCTTCATTGAAAATGGAATATTTTAATACCCAAAGTGGTATGTTAGGAGGGGCAACATCAATTCATTTTAAGATGTAATGAAATCTTAGGCAGCGTTTTTCTCTTAAATGGTTACAAATCCTCTGAAGATTTTTCTATGAGCTCTTCCTTCGATAGAAAGCCTCAGCTACCAATTTATGTATTTCTAAAGCAACGGAAGGTTTCTCTTTATATTGAAGCCATTTCTCTTCCTTTTTTTTTCCTTTATTTTCTTCTACAGCACACATAGGTATGTATTTATAATTTGTATCATACAAGAACAAGAAGAGGAAAATTGAGAACTGCGAATTGGTAATTACTTCCTGCATATACACGCCAACACACAAAAAGGGTAAGAACTTCTAAGCAACCAATTGGAGATGCTATGATATAAAATAGTAGTTCTCAAACTGTGGTCTCTACATCAGCAATATGAAAATGGTCCTGGCAACTTGTTATAAAAGCAAATTCTCAGATCCCATCGCAGGCTTACTGAATAGAAGCCACAGAATTAAGATGTAGAAGGAACCTTGGCTGTTATGCAGGATAGCGTGATTCCTTGAAAGATAGGCTCAAACACATCATCCACGGTTTAGGTGGCGTCATGCCATTAAATTGAAAATTAGAACCACGTCTTTGATTTTCAAATCTTACACATACTTGCATCCCCCAAGTGGGAACCATACTACTAGAATCTCATTTCTCTTTACCCTTTAAGAAGAAAAAATACATATTTTAAAAATTTATACATCACAGGTTATTTGCTCTTTGTGATCCTTTATGAAAACTAAAGGATAATTAATTAATGAATACCATCCTCAATCCAATTACCATTACAGACTTGAATATTATCACCACTTTTTAAAGAAGTATCACTGTTTTTTCTACCTTGTGTTTACTGCCAACTGCTTGCAAAATACCATAGAAATTATGGGACTCATGGAAGCATTATTAGATTTTCAAAGAAAATAAATGAGGAACTTCCATCTTTACAGAGGCATTTTTAGAGTTATCTTTAAATTTAAATCACCAACAGATTATGGAAGCAGCCTGGATTTCATATGTGTTTATTCTTAATCTGTTATCTTGTTTCTAAATATCACTGTGGTTTGTGAATTTGCTTTGTCTTTTATAAAGCACATTTTTTTCTTCCCCTTTGCCTTTTCTATGGCCAATCTGTTGCTTTTTTCTTAAGCCTTCGGCTGTTAATTTGATTTGTGTCAAAATAACCTTACCTCATAATTCAGGTCTCAACATGGCTTGGGCTCTGAATTAACAGAATAATTGTTAAATTTCCATTTCACTTTGGGGTACTGGAATGTAACTAAAGAGTGTTTGAAAATCAAACATGTTTTGTGACAATTTCTTTTAAACCCTAGTCTTGAAAATTCTGCATGGGGATAGGTAGATAAATTGGCTTCTTAATTGAAGAAAACAGGTACACATTTTACCATGAATTACAAAGAAAGCTTTGCAATGCACATCTAAGTCAGCTGTAGAAGAAGTAAAGAATATCCAAACTATTCATCACAATCCCAAATCCTTTATTGTGAAGTCACAGAGAAAAAGTTTAAAACATTCGTAAAAGCAGTGCCACCCTACACTGGCAAATAAATATGCCTTGAAGATACTACTTATGATATAATTTACTCACCATACCCCTCACTTAAAAAGAAATACATTGGGACTTCCCTGGTGGCAAAGTGGTTAGGACTCTGTACTCCCAATGCAGGGGGCCCAGGTTCGATCCCTGGTCAGGGAACTAGAACCCCATGCATGCCGCAACTGAGAGTTTGCACGCCACAACTAAGGAGCCGGCAAGCTGCAACTGAGAAGCCTGCCAGCCGCAACTAAGACCCGCGCAAACAAATAAATAATAAGGTAAATAAAATTTAAAAAGAAAAGAAACAGGGCTTCCCTGATGGCGCAGTGGTTGAGAGTCCGCCTGCCGATGCGGGGGACACGGGTTCGTGCCCCGGTCCGGGGGGATCCCACATGCCGCGGAGCGGCTGGGCCCGTGAGCCATGGCCACTGGGCCTGCGCGTCTGGAGCCTGTGCTCCGCAGCGGAAGAGGCCACGGCAGTGAGAGGCCCGCATACTGCAAAAGGCAAAGCAAAGCAAAGCAAAGAAACACATTTAAGGAACTTATGAACCCACGGTCTTTAAGGTTTTGCTATTAAGAAGTATGCCTCCTGGACCAGTAGCATTGCCATTGCCTGGGAGCCTGTAAGAGATGCAGAAGCTTAGGATGCCTCTTCCATCTATTACAGAATCTGCATCTGGATAAGTTTCCCAGGTGACTCATGTGCCCATTAAAATTTGAGAAGCACCTCTTTAACGGAAACTATTTTCTGAAACACTGAAGATTTGGGGATTCCCCTCTTAAACATCTGACTAGCTATTCTGGTCTTGTAGGAACTGTCGTGCCTATTAAAGCGTCATCAATCTTTGGTGCTAGGACACATGAGACGTGTGTCAGAGATGAGAGACAAACTCTGGACTTAAAGTTGCCACAGCAATAAGAACAAAAAAAAAAAAAAAGGAAAGAAAGGGATTTGCCTTTCTGAATCACAGCCAAGCGACTCCCCTTTTTGGAAATATGAGACGCTGAGTTGTCACCTTCTACCTTTGGCTACTTCCTGATCCAAAGACATGGACATCCCTATTTATTTTTTTCCTCTTATTTTTGAAGAAATGCAGAAAGATAAAAATCTTTAAAGACAGTCACTCTCATTATCTAATTTCTGGCTCTTTTAAACAAATCTATAATTCATGATTGCCTTCATTTTACCGTGTGTTTACTTTTAAAGGAGTAGGAAGAAAATCCTCTTCTTTGTTGTTTCTTGAAGAATATAAACCAATGAATCTAAAGAATATTGTCTAGCGTGAAAAAAATGCATTCTTCAGACACTCAAAAGCGTTTCTCTTTTCATTATTTATTAAACTAAAGCATCCCAGCGCTACCTCCAGTGGCGATCATTTCTCTTTCGAAATCGTGGAAAAATAAACCCACCCCGGTGTGTACTTTCATTCGATGTGTGGGCTTAACGAGAGTCTCAAGCTGCACGGCAATGAAAGGAAGGTATTTACTCTCACTGCCGGGGCAGGATGCTTATGCATCTGTTGACTGTGACTCCTACTTTTTTTCTATTCCTAAAAATCAAACAGGGTGCTATCACAGAAGCACACCGCATATAGAATGCATGTAACTTTGTTACAGAGCTTTGATATAAGATACACCTATAGATGGTATCAATATCAACAATATATTGATAGATAATATATAATCATATAAGTATATCTATAGATATGTAGATTCATAGGCTGATGGATATATATAGGATATAGAAAGATATAGATATTACACATATCCCATATAAATACTGGGTTGGCCAAAAGGTTTGTTCGGGTTTTTCCTTAAGATGTTATGGAAAAATCTGAACCAACTTTCTGGCCAACCTTATATACATAAGGCATATCCATCTATCTATGTACCACATATATTCTCTATATTTTATATCTACATCATATATATATATACACACACACATATATCTCCCTATCCAATATACCCTATAGATACAGATAAACTGATTCTACATATAAGCTATACTTCTCTCCAACACGTCACAGGCGTTGTAGAGTTACACGCAGTTAGAGGGATTTGTTCCAGAGCTTTGCTGACACCCCTGCAGGGCTGGGCGAGCTGCTGCCATGAGGCTGTTGTCTCTGCGTCCGATGCCTCCAGCTGGAGCCGGAAGCCCACAGGGCAGCAGTCAGGAAGGGAAGAGGAGCCCCAGGTGGGAGGGATGGGAAGCAGGCTGAGCCCACAAGCACTAGCGGAACCACACAAGGGTGGACCGACGCTGGTCATGATTGCCGCCTCGACCCTGGCGATGAGGGCTTCCTGCAGAACGCGGGGCCCCTCCTCAGGGAGCTGACAGACATCCACGCCTGACCTGCGACTTGGAGAAGCTGCGGGGGGAGCCGGAGAAAGTGGAGGACGTGCAGACCCAGCCGCTGCTTCACACCAACACGGTGAGTCAGTAGATCAGAGACAACGGGGGTGACGCGCAAAATGGCTGCTGCTTCCCTCCCCCCTCCCCCAAGGATGATCTCCTTTGTGGTGATTCATACAGGGAAGGGATTTCTGGGAAAAGCCACTGAGCAAAGTCAAGATGACACATTACAAAGGCAAGCCTGCCTTCTCCTATTTCTCTGAGCTCATGTAGCATTCGATAACCAGCACCTTGCCTCTTGAGACTGGAGAATCAGAACTTACATAAACCCAAACTTCCTGCTGCAAGAACACCGGCCTTTCAGAATACAGACAAGAGAAAATGCCCAAGTAAGTGTCCTACTATAGCACCCTGTTTTCCCAACCCATGTGTCCAGTTCTTTCTGATCACCTGAGGTAAGTACCTTGAACTCACGTCTCCTCTAAATCCATAAGTATCCTACATCTGGATGATGTTGTCTTATAACCACTGAATTGGAATTATAAAGACGTTACGGAGATGTCAGGATTAAGCTTGATATGCAAAAGGATTCAAGGCAGAAAGTGACTGGGTAACTCTGGGACAAGAATCTGAACAAATAGATACATGTACATGTATAACTGAATCACTTCGTTGTACGCCTGAAACTAACAGAACATTGTTAATCAACTATACGCCAGTATAAAATAGCAAGTTAAAAAAAGAAATTAAATAAATAAAAATAAGTTAAAAACTAAAAAAAAAAGTGATTGGGTAATTAAAATGCTACCCCTAGTTCTTCCCACGTTTGGATTATACCATCATGGTTGGGAAACCTCACCATTCTGTCCTGCCCTCCTGGGAAACACATGATATACACCCAGTTTCAATTGCTATACATTCAATTTCAAACAGCAAATCTTAGAAAATGTGCTCTCCTGAATCCACCAAATGTTTGAGTTTCTGGACACTAACCTGAGTCTTCCGTCAGATCATTTAACATTTCCCTTTTAAGTACATGTTCATCCTTTATCCACACAAACACAAAAAAAAACCTTTTCTTTTTTTCTTTTGTTAGTGAGTAGCTGGAGGGTTGGTAATTACTCTATGTATTTAGCAAGTATCATTAGAATTCTGAATTAAAAATAAGATTAATGATTTAATTTCAGTCTTGTCAAGATGACTCATTTAAAAAAAATACTGATGTGATATAATGCTATAAAAGATTTAATCATAATTTATTGATAAAACCATTACAACCGGAATGAGAGAGCTATTTGTCTACATAATGGTTCCTGAAATCACAGACAGTACTTTCCCATTATATCGCTGCAACATTTGTAATTCCTTTTTGGATTTACCTTTTTTTTTTTTTGTTTTTTAACAACCATACGTGGTACTTATTAAGTGGCAGCCACTGGCCCAAATGTCTTACAAACAGCACTCACAATTGCCTTACAAGGCAGTTTTACTGTTACTCCTACATTATGCATAAGAAAATGCAGGCGTGGAGACCTTTGGGAAGTTCCCCAGGGGAACACAGCAGGTGAGTCTGGGAGCCACGACAGATTCTGGACCCTGACTCTACAGCCTCCTAACCCTTCCTCCACATTCCTTCTCTAAAACCAAGGGAAACTGGGCCTGAAGACAGTAGCAGATACATCTCTGCATCTGGGAAAGTAGCCAGGTGGCAATACTACTGGTGTAAAAAATGCTCTCAAATACAGAAAGTCAATAATCCTCATAGCCAGATCAAATGTTACAGAGATCTTCTCCTAACGAGGAATTATATTACTTGGGGTGTAGAAAGTTAAGACTTCTACTTCTTGCAGAGTTACTTTCCCAACAGAAACAAAAAGTAAAGCAATGGCTTTCAGGACACTGGATATCAACGAATGGGTACTAGTGATTCCAGAAAGATGGGGAATAAATGAGATGAGCGCTCTGATGGTGAAGCTGCTGCACTGAGGGGGACTCTAGGTCATGGTGCCAGGAGGAGATCCAGGCAGAACCCAGCAGACGCCGTGATTTGAGGTGATGGACCTGAGAGTTTAGAGAGAACAAGGCAATGAGAGTTGCCAAGATAGAGTTTGCAGGAGAAGCGAGAGCTGCACAGAGAACCCCAAAGGATTGCAGGGTCCCCCCACCGGGTATTTAGCAGATGACTAACAAGCGAACACATATGACTAACACATTGCATGCATATGACCCACGGATGGGGATATGCCCCTCCAAAAGGACTCGGTAGAGCACTGCTCAGTGCTCACAGAGGACCACAAATACTGCCTGTCCCCATCGGCTGGAAGGAAAAAAATCCCACAAACCATAAGACATTGCAGAGTGTTGAGGAAGGCGCAGCCTTGGTAAGAAGGAAATCATTCACCGTAGCCTGAGCACTGCTCAGGGTCTGCCTGCCAAACGTGCCAAGCAAGACTTGAAGAGCTCAATCTCCCTCCAAATAGCTTAACTACAGCCCAGAATAAAACCTAACATTTTTATAGGAATAATAATTACTCAACTCCGAAGTGGTAAAATCTACAATGTTCTATCAATACATTCAAACATTTGAGAATTTGAAGTATAGCAACAGACACTATCCAAAATGAAAAACAGTTGGCCCTTGAACAACCTGAGTTTGAACTGTTCGGGGGCCACTTATAAGTGGATTTTTTTTTTCACTAAATACTACAGTGCTCCATGATGTTTGGTGGATTGAATCAGCAGATGCAGAACAATGGATATGGACAGCCAATTATAAAGTTATAGGGGGTTACCCAGGAGTCAGTGCCCCTAACCCTCAAGTTCTTTAAAGGTCAACTGTACATAGACAGAAACAAAAGCATAAATTAACTGTAGTACAGCATCAAGTATCCTTATATATTGGTGTTTGGAATACACAAAGGAAACAGAAGAGGACTGAAAAATAATTTGAATAAATAGCCAGAAATTTTCAAAACTTAAAAAAAGCTAGAAGCCTACATAGATCCAAGAATCTCAACAAACTCTGAGTGCAAGAATCGAGAAAAATGTTACCAAGACACATGATGAACAAATTGCTCAAAACCAGTGACAAAGTCTTCACAAGCACCAGAGGAAAGAAGCATGTTTTGTATAAAAGATAAAGATCAGAATAACTTTAGACTTCTTAACTAGGTAACAAACATATCTAAGGTACTAAAAACCACAACAAAACCAGTCACGTACAGTTCTATACCCAGCAAAAATATCTTTAAGTCAAACAACGGTGGAGAAAAGACATATATATAAATCCAGAAAGAATTCATGACCAGCAGACCAGCACTACAATAAATGTCCAAAGAATTCCTTCAGGCGTAAGAAAAATGATATTAGATGGACACCTGCATTTACATAAAAGAGTGAGGAACACAATAGTAGCTCCTTGATAAACCTGTATTTTTTTCTTATTTAAATATCTTAAAAAATAACATGGTTTACATAATTCAAAAAGACACATGCCTCTCAACATTCACTGCAGCACTCTTTACAATAGCCAGGTCACGGAAGCAACCTAAGTGTCCACTGACAGACGAATGGATAAAGAACCTATGGTACATATATACAATCGAATATCACTCAGCCATAAAAAGGAATGAAATTGCATCATTTGTAGAGACGTGGATGGACCTAGAGACTGTCCTACAGAGTGAAGTAAGTCAGAAAGAGGAAAACGAATATCGTATATTAATACATATATGTGGAATCTTGAAAAATGGTACAGATGAACCAGTTTGCAAAGCAGAAATAGAGACACAGATGTAGAGAACAAATGTATGGACACCAAGGGTGGAAAGGGGGGGTGTAGGATGAATTGGAAGATTGGGATTGACATATATACACTAATATGTATAAAACAGATAACTAATGAGAACCTGCTGTAGAGCACAGGGAACTCCACTTCGCGGTACAGCAGAAACACAACACAGTAAAACAACTATACCCCAATTAAAAAAGAAATGATGGTTTAAACACAAGTGATAGGAATGTACTGTGAAGTTTATAATACATGTAAAACTGAAACGTGACAACAATAGTATATGCTGCCACCTACGACTGGAAAAATGGAAACATACTGTGCTACAAAACTGGACAGAGCGCAGAACAGGAAACGACAGACCAATATTCCTCATAAACACAGAGTCAGAAGCTCTAAATGCATGTTTAGCAAACTATTAAAACAGCGTCACAAGGATAATATATCGTGACCAAGGAGGAGCATTTCAAAAATGTGTGTTTTAACATTCAAAATCAATGTCCTATTAACTAGTTAAAAAAGAAAAAAAGATCATCAGATCATCTTAATATTTTCCCCAAAATTTGCTGAAATTCAAAATGTAGTCCTAATTTTTAAAATTATGCTCAAAAAAAAAGAAGGGCAGGCGGGCTTCCCTGGTGGCGCAGTGGTTGAGAGTCCGCCTGCCGATGCACGGGACACGGGTTCGTGCCCCGGTCCGGGAAGATCCCACACGCCGCGCAGCGGCTGGGCCCGTGAGCCATGGCCGCTGAGCCTGCGCGTCCGGAGCCTGTGCTCTGCAACGGGAGAGGCCACAATAGTGAGAAGCCCGCATACTGCAAAAAAATAAATAAATAAAAGAAGAAGGGCAAGTGCTCCACACAATAAAAGGCATCTACATAAAACATACAACTAATAGCGTTCTTAATGGTGGATTCTTCGCCCATAAAATCAGAAACAAGCCAACTATGTTTGCTCTCAGCACTTTTTTTTTTTTTTTTTGGATTCCCAGTTTTAATTTTTTTAAGATGTTCAGGTCCAGTGAGTAACGTTTCACCAAAAGGAAACGGTCTTTTCTGAGTCTTAACTGACCGAAACAGAAGCAGCACAGGGAAGGGGACCTATGGGGACAAAATATGCAAGAAGATTTGAAAAGGTTCTGTTACCTGGCTAAGCACTGCACTTATAAGGTACAGGGGAGAACTGGTGAGGTCATGGGAGGGAAAAAAATCTTATTAATAATTCCGAAGCTGTCAGCACAGAGACTGTCACTACCATATACAGAGAAAGTATGCAGACATGATATATTAATTTCTGGGTGAATGACCAGACCGCATAGCTCTGGGTATTCTAAAACGTGAAGGCAACTGTTGTCACAGCATCCTTGAAGTGATAACTCATGTGATGTTGCCCTGTTCAGATGGTGTTAACAGAGGATGAAACAGGAATAACATCTCCAGAACGTCCCCCATGGTCCAAATGACGGCTGCGCCTGTGAAATTCTCTGGTCTATGGCTCAGCCATGGGGTCGTTGTATTGAACCCTCTGTTTTGAATGCATCCAGCCTTGGATATGAAATGATGGATCTCCTTAGATTTTAAGCCCCTGACACTTTATTCTATTAATAAATATTCATTTTCCTTTTCTCCCTCCAGTAGCATTTTCTCATCAATCCCGGCTGAAGTCACAGCTGTGAAAGCCCTTTATCCATTACTGTTCATCTCTACACGATTCTGTGCATCGTTACAAAATTATGAAATTATTGAAGACTGAGTCTGAACCTGCTGTTTGGTGCTTTTGTTTTAACATCTTTATTGGAGTATAATTGCTTTACATTGTTGGGTTAGTTGCTGCTGTATAACAAAGTGAATCAGCTATACATATACATATGTCCCCATATCCCCTCCCTCTTGCATCTCCCCCCAACCCTCCCCATCCCACACCTCTAGATGGTCACAGAGCACCGAGCTGTTGTCCCTGAGACACATCACTTTTATGTCTGGATGATCTGTCCATTGGTATAAGTGGAGTGATAAAGTCCCCTACTATGACTGTGTTACTATCGATTTCCCCTTTTATGGCTGTTAGCATTTGCCTATGTATTGAGGTGCTCCTATGTTGGGTGCATATATATATTTACAACTGTTATATCTTCTTTGATTGATCCCTCGATCATTATGTAGTATCCTTTCTTGTCTCTTGTAATAGTCTTTATTTTAAAGTCTGTTTTGTCTGATATGAGTATTGCTACTCCAGCTTTGATTTCCATTTGCATGGAATATCCTTTTCCATCCCCTCACTTTCAGTCTGTATGCATCCCTAGGTCTGAAGTGGGTCTCGTGTAGACAGCATATATACGGATTTTGTTTTTATATCCATTCAGCCAGTCTATGTCTTTTGGTTGGAGCAGTTAATCCATCTACATTTAAGGTAATTATCGATATGTATGTTTCTATTACCATTTTCTTAAGTGTTTTGGGTTTGTTATTGTAAGTCTTTTGCTCCTCTTGTGTTTCCTGCCTAGAGAAGTTCCTTTAGCATTTGTTGTAAAGCTGGTTTGGTGGTGCTGAACTCTCTCAGCTTTTGCTTGTCTGTAAAGGTTTTAATTTCTCCATCAAATCTGAATGAGATCCTTGCTGGGTAGAGTAATCTTGGTTGTAGGTTTTTCCCTTTCATCACTTTAAATATGTCCAGCCACTCCCTTCTGGCTTGCAGAGTTTCTGCTGAAAGATCAGCTGTTAACCTTATGGGGATTCCCTTGTATGTTATTTGATGCTTTTACCTTGCTGCTTTCAATATTTTTTCTTTGTATTTAATTTTTGATAGTTTGATTAATATGTGTCTTGCCATGTTTGTCCTTGGATTTATCCTGTATGGGACTCTCTGTGCTTCCTGGACTTGATTATTTCCTTTCCCATGTTAGGGAAGTTTTCAACTATAATCTCTTCAAATATTTTCTCAGTCCCTTTCTTTTTCTCTTCTTCTTCTGGGACCCCTATAATGCGAATGTTGGTACATTTAATGTTGTCCCAGAGGTCTCTGAGACTGTCCTCAATTCTTTTCATTCTTTTTTCTTTATTCTGCTCTGCAGTAGTTATTTCCACTATTTTATCTTCCAGGTCACTTATCCGTTCTTCTGCCTCAGTTATTCTGCTATTGATTCTTTCTAGAGAATTTTAAATTTCATTTATTGTGTTGTTCATCATTGTTTGTTTGCTCTTTAGTTCTTCTAGATCCTTGTTAAATGTTTCTAGCATTTTGTCTATTCTATTTCCAAGATTTTGGATCATCTTTACTATCATTATTCTGAATTCTTTTTCAGGTAGACTGCCTATTTCCTCTTCATTTGTTAGGTCTGGTGGGTTTTTATCTTGCTTCTCCATCTGCTGTGTTTCTCTGTCTTCTCATTTTGCTTATCTTACTGTGTTTGGGGTCTCGTTTTCACAGGCTGCAGGTTCGTAGTTCCTGTTGTTTTTGGTGTCTGACCCCCAGTGGGTATGGTTGGTTCAGTGGCTTGTGTAGGCTTCCTGGTGGAGGGGACTGGTGCCTGTGTTCTGGTGGGTGGGGCTGGATCTTGTCTTTCTGGTGGGCAGGGCTGCATCAGGTGGTGTGTTTTGGGGTGTCTGTGAACTTAGTATGATTTTAGGCAGCCCCTCTGCTAATGGGTGGGGTCGTGTTCCTGTCTTGCTAGTTGTTTGGCATGGGGCGTCCAGCACTGGAGCTTGCCGGCAGTTGGGTGGAGCTGGGTCTTAGCGTTGAGACGGAGCTCTCTGGGAGAGTTCTCGGTGATTGATATTACGAGGGGCTGGGAGGTCTCTGGTGGTCCAATGTCCTGAACTCGGCCCTCCCACCTCCGAGGCTCAGGCCTGACACCCAGCTGGAGCACCAAGACCTTGTCGGCCACACGGCTGTACAGAATGCCCCATCAAGGTCACCTCAGGATGTGATCCAACTACATATCTGGCCAGCCACTGAAGTATCAAGAAGTCATCAGGGCCCTTGAAACAACGTGTCCACTGTCCAAGAACAGGACCGGAGGGATTGCACTTGATGCCTGCTCTCCAAGGAGGCCAGTCTTTTTTTTCTCCTTTGTGCTTAGTGTAGTTTCACTTGCTCATAGGGTGCCGAGTGCAGAGGCCTTGCACCTTGCACTCTTCAGACCAGGGTTTCTCATGTGAAATGGCTGTGTCTGACACTTCGGCTCAGCAGACAGTGTGTGGAAGCACTCTCAGCCCTTCTATTCACCAATGCACTGAAGATTCTACCCAGTAAAACAAGGAAGAAAAGTTTTTAAACCTCCAGATTGGAAAGGAAGAACTAAAACTGCATTTGCAGATGACATGATCATCTGTGTAGAAAATCCAATGGTATATACACAACTACTAGAACTATTATGTGCATTTAGCATGGCTGTAAGATAAAAGATGAATATCTAAATTATATTTCTATATACTAGCAATGAACACTCAAAAACTGAAATGAAAAATACAACCTCAGTTACAACAGCATCAAATGTATGAAATACGTTGGGATAATTTGGACAAAGGTGTGCAAGACCTGTGTACTGAAAACTACAGGAAAATTGCTGAGAGAATTTGAAGAACACCTAAAGAAATGAAAAGGTTACTTTGTTCATGGGTTGGAACATTATGTATTGCCAAGATGTCAGCTCTCCCCAAATCAATCTATAGATTCAACACAATCCTAGTCAAAATCTCAGCAGGATATCTTTTTGTCAAAATGGCAAACGTATTCTAAAATTTGTATGTAAATTTAAAGAACCTAGAATAACTAAAAACAAAACAAAACACCTTAACAAAGAAGAACCAATTTGGAGGTCTCTCCTACCTGGTTTCAAGACTTATTCAAGCTATAAAAATCACGACAGAATAATATTGGCATTAAGACAGAGAAACAAATCAACAGAATAGGTACTTGAGGAATAGACGTACACATATATGGCAAACTTCCCTTCTACACACACACACACACGCACGCACACACACAGAGTCAACATGTGGGGTCATCGGGAGCAGGTGTTTGGGGCGCACACCACTAGATCATCTTTCAGCTCCCATGTAGACTAAATGGTCAATACTGTTTCCAGGTAAGCCTTCATTCCTTCTCGGCAAAGAATATGACGAAGCCATTTCTACCTGATGACAAAACCAATCCACTGTCTGGGATGTTGACCAGCCCAGATGTCATTTTACGGGTGAGAAAACAGGGCACTGGTAATTGGGGATCATTAGAGGTTGATTCAGAACAAGAAATCCATCCCTTAATTCCAGTCCAGTGTCCTGTAGATGACGGGCCAGAGGACAGAATAACTCAAAACCCAGTAGGACAGGTGCAAAATATGGTGCAGATAAACATAAACAGCTAAATTGTCCAAAATTAGCCTGGTACCATAGGACACTTTTATTTGACCTACCTTTAAATTTGCTGGCTTAAGACATTTATGATCTAATAAGCATCTTTAACAAGAATGAAACTAGGAAGGCTAATCATATTTTTCCGGAAAAAAATAACCAATTGAAAATGTACTCTTTCATTTTCTTATTGGTTTATCCTACTATCGAAGCAATTTTCCAATTCTGTAAGTCATAAGCGTAAAAAGATTAGCTTGTTTTTATAAATGTATTTTTCCTTATTGGGTTACATGCCACCAACATGTTCTAAAATGATGTGTCTAGGGACTTCCCTGGTGGTGCAGTGGTTAAGACTCCGCGCTTCCACTGCACGTGGTGGGTACGGGTTCAATCCCTAGTTGGGGAAGTAAGATCCCACATGCTGGGAAGCATGACCCCAAATTTTTTTTTAAAAATGATGTGTCTAGATCAAATACAATTAATATCGTTCTATAAAAGAAATTAAGGTATATTTATAAAATGAAAATACAGCCATTCTGTGGCTTCCCTGGTGGCACAGTGGTTAAGAATCCGGCTGCCCATGCAGGGAACACGGGTTTGAGCCCTGGTCCGGGAAGATCCCACATGCCATGGAGCAACTGAGCCCGTGCACCACAACTACTTAGCCCACGTACTGCAACTACTGAGCCTGTGTGCTGCAACTACTGAAGCCCACTCACCTAGAGCCCGTGCTCCACAACAAGTGAAGCCACCGCAATGAGAAGCTCGCGCACCGCGATGAAGAGTAGCCCCCACTCGCCGCAACCAGAGAAAGCCCACGTGCAGCAACATAGACCCAACTCGGCCAAAAATAAATAAATTAATTTAATTAATTTTTTAAAAAAAGAAGATATGGCCATTCTATACGTTAATGACAATTCATTAATGATATATATCCATTTGTAATATTTTCAGAATAAAATTCAGTCTCAATTTTTTTTATAGTAAAGAAAACTGAAAAGACTAGGAAGTAGTACAAAATAGGCATCCTGGTCTTTTAGGGTCTGATTTTTTTAAACCCTAAAATATTTTCCTGTTCCTTATAAATCTCTTTAAATAAAAAGAAAACATTTTGGGGTTTGATCAGTGCCATTCCATTAGTCAGGATTTTACTGCATTTACGCATTCCTAGTCATTGTCAACAGAAAATTTATCAGAAAGCTTTTAATGATCCATTGACTGGGACAATTAAAAATAAGAATTAAAGCATCTTAATTGCAAAGGAATTTTCAAAATTAGTTACTAACAATTCATGATCAATTTTACCTATGGTAATAAACTAATGAGAGCTTTTAAGAGAGTACATTTTACAGCGAAAAACATACTCTAAATCTCTCTTACACATTTAAAAATTCTCGTGAAATATCTGTTCTAGACATATGGGCTACTTGGAGACAGAATGTTTGGCTAAATATGTACTTCTTCTTCATTACAGTTCAGATGAGGTTATTACTTGATATAATACATATAAATTGGCAACAGGGGACTACATGAGACAACACGTCCCTCCTCCTGAGATTAACTGAACATTAAATTACCTTTTGGTTTGACAGTGGAACAGAATATCAGCAAGCCTTATAATTCTCTATCATGTCTTCATTTGTTTATAAAAGACAATCCTAAAGCATTTCCACCTAAAGCCCTAATGCTCGTTCTGTTCAATTACAGAGGAGAAAATTTAACAGCCTGTGTCATCAGTAATTAAGAAATCAAGGTACTGCTGTTCGTTTGTACAGTGCAAATATAGAACATGGATGTGTATTCCCGTGGATGTATACAAATGCATTCAGAGGGACGTCAGTGGACTGAAGAGTGCTCGCGTGGGCTGATGCCTCTAAAGTTTTTTTTTTTTTAAGCTTCCAAGTTCAGCAGCAGTTTTGGACCTAAAGGGTCCCACCAATTCTGATTGCTTTCATTAAAAAAGCATGTTTTATCCAATCACCATGGAAAACAATAGGGAGGCTCCTCAAAAAATTAAAAATATATCTACTATATGACCCAGCAATTCCACTACTTGGGAATATACCCAAAGGAAAGGAAAACAGTTATTTCCAAGAGATATATGCACTTCCCTGTTCACTACAGCATTATTCGCAATAGCCAAGACATGGGAACAACCCAACTGCCCATCAGCAGATGAATAAATAAAGAAGGTCTGGTATATATAAACTGTGGGATATTATTCAGCCAAGAGAAAAGAAGATATCTTGCCATTTGTGACAACACAGGTGGTCTTTGAGTACATTATGCTAACTGAGATACGTCAGACAGAGAAAGACAAGTATGGTGTGATTAATCTTATACATGGGATCTAAAAATGTCAAACTCGTAAAAATCAGAGAGTACAATGGCAGTTACCGGGGAATGGGGGTGGGGGATAAGATCGATGATGTTTAAGGTCACGAACGTGCAATGAGCAGTAAATAAGCCACAGAGATTTAATGTTCAGTATAATAAATATAGACAACAGTACTGTGTTATAATTATGTAATGTGATAAATATCACTACAGTGGCAATCATAGCACATTATGTAAATGCATCAAAGCAACAAGTTGTACACCTTAAATGTACACAATGTTTTACGTCAAATATATTCAATAAAAAAAATGCTGTAAAGGAAAAAGGAAGCACGTTTTTATACTGAAAAGGAAGATCTATGAGGGGGGTGGAGTTACACTGGATAGTAGAATATACAAAATCTTTATAATGATGATGATGTTGAAATGGCACAAAAAAACGAAGAATGGAATGGAATGGAGGAGAAAATAAGAGAAACAGACCCAAGGATATACAGAAATCTAGTATCGGATGAAGCCGGATCTCAAATCATTTGGGGAATAATGGATGTTTTAATGAATGGCTATATTGTAAATGTCTGCAGCCATTTGAGAGAAGATAAAAATTAGATCCATTCCTTACACCATACCCAAGAATGAATCCCCAGTGGACCCAAGATCTAAATGTTAAAAAGAAATGAAACCACAAAAGTACTAGAAGAAAAAGTGGGAAAATTCTTTTATGAGCTGGGTATAGGGAAATGGCTTTCTTAACAATGATGCAAAGCCCAGATTTAATAAAAGAAGGGATTGAGAAATCTGACTACATAAAAAAAAAACAACCTTCACATGGTATAAAATTCCATAAATAAAATCAAAGACGAATGAGGAGAAAATATTTTCACTATTTATTACAGATAAAGGACTAATACTCCTAATATACTAACATATTGAAGAGCAAAAATAAAACAAACGGGGCAAAATATCACGCTAGATAAATCTGGACAGAAGGTATGCTGATTGTAGCGTTCTCACAACTTTCAACTAATGTCAAGCTACAAAAAAAGAAGGCTTTTTTTAAAAAAAAATTATGCTTTCCCTAGGAATAGTTTGTTCTTAGCACACAGTACGCAGTCAACAAATGTGTCTTAAATCAGTATTGTAAAATGAATAAAACTTATATAGAATTTAGATTTATATAAAGTTGAATTGGAATGTGCATATCATAAACTGGTCTTCAATAATGATTCCATTTAATTTTTTAAAGCATGTGTTTATAAAGGAATGTCTCTTTGCATATTATCATATGGATGAGAATCAGAGCTAAGAGTCCTTGTAGTCTCAAGTTATCCTTTCAATGTTAGTAACTGTCAAGAGTCTCTGATGTTCTGACGAGGGGATGGACCGACGAGGGAATGGACTGAGGTCTGAACTCCCCGTAGGGAGTGAAGACCCAGCCGTGACTGGCGTCCCTTTTATTGCACGTTACTTTCCCAAGTTTCCAATGAGACTTCATATCTAAGGAGCCATCAGGAGTATGTCAGCATCAATTACACACAAAGATGACGGAAGTGCTGTCTCACCAACAACCATCAGCATCGTCGCTGAACGTCCTAGTTCACGGTCTTAATTGGTCATCACCAGAGGCTTTGCCCAACACTGTAGCCACCCTTCAACTGGGTCGGGTCCTCTTTCCCCTTTGCCATCATCATTTTAGTAAAATACGGGTGAATATGATGAAACTTACCCAGGCAGCCAGGAACTTCTCAAGGCTTGGTAGAACTAGAGGTGCTCGGGGAAAGAACTGCAGTGTTTGTGGGTAACACCAAGGCTTTCTAAAGAAAGAGAGAAAGCGAGAGAGAAACAAACGGGAGTTACAACTATTCATATGGAAGAGGGAGAAAGGACAAAAAGAGAGAAACTGGAATTAGTCACATGGAAACATTCTATAATTATGAATCATACATCACCCAGAATCCATTCAGAGATGCACTAAGAATAAAGTAAGATAACGTCATTGTCTCGCGTCTTAAACTCTCTCTTATCAAATATTACTTTGGAAACGCCCAGCATCTCCTTTTCAAGACTTCTGCAGCTGTGACATTCCTTCTCTGATAAGCATTAGGGGAATGGAGTAAGATTCTTTGTTGCCTAGTTTTATATGTTTTAGCTAAAAACCACAGCAGACAACTTTGAGTTTTACATATTTGGATCTTCTCCTCAAATGCTGGACATGCTTTGTGTTTGGAGAAGCGTCATCTTCCAGAAAAAGAGAGGCTTAAAGGCCAACCAATGGAACCGCCGACACCTGGAATTCTGGCTGCGAGCCGGGGCATGCGGAGGAGTTTGCCAGACCAGGGGGAGCTCAATGACCACATTGGGGTTCTGTAGAAATACTGTTGTCTTGGAATTTCCTGGGATTAGGACGTGCTGGAGAGTTCTGCTACTTTTACTTTTCTGCTTGTAGTGAGAATTTTCATCAGCTGGTTCACATCTCCTGTCTTCATTTGACAGCACTGTTGTTTCCTTGGATTTTTCTTCCTGTTCTTGGCATTTTGTGAACACAGCTTCTAGGTCTAGATCCCTTTCTACGGTGACTGTTCTAAAATGTGGTCTTTTTAATGGATGACTGTGGTGGGGTGGTAGCATTTGGGATGGGGAATCAGTTTTCCCTCCTTGCTCCGTTTTCCCCTAGGTGGCCATGCCTTTAAGGGGACGTTATTTTGATTATCTCCCCAAGGCAATGCTGCCCTGCAGCCGCTACACCTGCAGCTGAAGCCTGTTTCCTCTCATCACGTTTTGGGAGCCACAAAGACCCCATGCTCAGTACCGGGGTGCTTTTAATTTTTATAATGTATATAATGTTTATGTAAAACCTTTATTTTATAATTTACATAACATTCATATAAAATGTAAAATCTTTGTTTTGTAATTTATATCCTATTCACACAAAATGGAATGGTTATAATTTATGGTTTAATGTTTAGAACTACATTGTGGGTCTTCAATCCATATTATGGACTGAAGAATTTTAATGGAAGTGGAAGTAACACACCCTCAAATTCCAAATTCTTTGACAGAACTGTGAATTTTCTTTTCATTTCAGAGTCAATAAAACCGCTCATCTTATTGAAAACTGAAGCTAGTAGGTTACACTGCTTGGGAATCAATACAATTCATTTTTGATTCAAAATGGAAAGTGAAAAACAAAAATCAGTGAATTCTGGCATGAGATTATGGGCGTGCAGTCGCAGAGCTTATTAGCTAAGAAGAGCAAGAAGTTTAATAAATAAAATGAGAATGATTTATTATCATCCATCCTTTGGGAAAAGTGTGGAAGAAACGTATTAAAAAAATAAGCAAATGTGAAGGGACTTCAAAGAAACAGCAGCCACCTCCACAGCTATGCTACCGTAACAATGTACACAGCATAATACAAGAGACGCAGAATCGGTATTTTTCAAGTGAGACATTCCACTAATATTTGAGTTCCAATATTTTGACAACTGCCAGTGATGGCAGGTGCCTATAAAACTAGAATAAATGTTGTCGTAATATGTTGTTGTAATTTTACATTTATTTTTTCACAAATGGGAACTATGTTTTGGTGTTTTCCGAACAGAAAGACAAATGTTCACCATCCGAAGAACGAAGACACAGCTATGCTACAGAGAGTACTGACCTGGAAGACACGACAGCAACTTCAACCACTGGGGCTCTTTGCCTTAATACCTCTGGCTCGTCCAGTGAACAATACACAGATCAATGGTCCTGCCTCATCACCTCCCCATCATAAGCTTCACGTGCTGACTCTTCTTGCTCTCACCTACCTTCCCTACTCAAAGAGACTCCCGCGTATCTGAATTCTAAAATGCATTCCTAGTTCACGTACCCAGGGCGTTCTATAATAAAATCAATAACCCTCAGACGCACATACATCTGTAGTAAGTATCATACCCAGCACAGCCGATCTGTAGCATCCTTGATAAATAACAAGTGCCGGCTTAGTATTCAAGAAAAAAAGCAGGTGAGTTTCTATGACTGCACCTCTTACATTGTAGAGAACTCTTCACCTCTAGAATATGACTTCACGGAAGAATCCCTGACCCATCTCTCAGGTGCTATTTTGTCCCGATGTCTTGGCTGCAGCAGGGGTTGCAGATTTAGAGGCATCTACCCCCGGCTGTAACCGTGAAAGTCACTCTCAGGAGAACATTCAATTTTCAGGAAAATAAATGTGGAAGATACAGACACCGGAAAAACGAGCAACATTTACTTTAAGCTGCAACTGCTCTTATTCTGCAAGAAGTCATTTACGTGACGGAGCCCTGTAGCTTTTCCACATTTCTAGGAATTATTCTTCGCTGAGACAACTCCCCCAGAGGCTGGAGAAGTTTGCTTTTATCGCACCTCCCTACATGCATCAGCTCAACAAAATAATTTCTACAGGTCACATGAAGTATGTTCTTAGCCTAAGTGAATGAGAGCTCATTACATTTTAAGATGATTTAAATAATTTGTAAGGCCCCTTGGGTTAAATGGCCACGCCCAGCTATGTTGTAGAACTGGGGGCGAATAAATTATATGGGGGGAAAATGGAGTTGTCATGGGAACCAATGGCTTGAAATAATATCAATATAGTCCCGCCTAGCCTGCACATGAAGGTCAAATAGAGATTTAGTTCAGGGATTCTCGGCTCAGAGCGGTAGCAGGCGTTGACAGAACCACATGTAAGTGGAAAAACCCAAAATCAGGAGGATGAAGATGCGGTCCTATTCCTACTTCCGTTATTTCTTACAGGAAAAAAAAAAAAAAATCCCATTTTTCAGATAAGCCAACTCATTTTGTAACTCCACACCCTCCCCACGTAATTATTTCTCCTCCAACTTTCCCATCTTCTTCCAGCGCCACTCAAGCCCCTGCCCCATCAATTTCCTCTGGAGCTCAGTTTTTAAATATCACCCTTTCATCCAGACGCTGCTAACCTACTCCAGGGATGTCTAGATGCTCCTTCCTTTTGATCTGTCCTTGTTTTATCGTGTCCACTGCACTGCCTTTTATTTTAATTTTACATCTCTGCCATGCTGGGTATGTGTGTGTGTATGAGGAACATTTATTTATGCAGTAAGACGACATACAAAAGAAAACGAGAAAAGGATGAACGCAGGATTGAGGACAGCCGCTTCCCTGGAGAGAGGAAGAGAAGGAGGTGGGGTGGGGAACCAGATAACAGTATGTAGGTTATTTTTAAGGTTCCGTTTTTGTGTGGTTGCCTCTTTGACGACTATAAACACACGAAGAAATGCATGAGCCCTTTCTAGACTAATGATGAGAGTAGGTCGTGAGTCAAGACTCATGTTTCACATATGTTTTTGGAACTGAGGTCCAAAAACAAAGAAGGTGTTACATTCTTTATGTATTTTCTACTTTCCCATTGGGCAAAGCTCTTCAAAGATATATGACAAAATTCTTAGTTCCTGTGTTAATGTGGGCTAACACTGCATTTCCTCATCTGTCAAATGGGCATAATTACAGCATCTACTTCATAAAGATGTTGTAAGGATTAAATATATTAGTAGAGGAGAAGGTTCTAGAGAAAGACCTGACACAGAGTAGACACTGAAGGAAAGATAGCTCTTGTTCATGGGATTATTAAATGAATTCTGTTTCTGTCGTCATTTAACCCGAATTCTGGAGGGAGACACGCATCTACTTTGGCTCAGGGGTCCTGGAATGTCAAAGTTACATGTGGTGCCATTCTCTTGGTCTCTCTTTCCTTGATGGTCACGACATGTCAGCTGTAGCTCCAGCCATGTCTCCATCGCAGGCAGGAAGAAGGGAAAAGGAGAGAATAAAAGGGAGAAGTCAGCTAAATCCAGTTCAGGTCAAGGCACCCTTGTGGAAGCCAAAGCAATGATACCACCTAGCTTCAAGGGAAGATACATCATGCGGTCCTCTTCTACTGGGAGACATTACCACTCAGAACAAAGCAAGAGGACCACTCAGTTTGAGAGAAAGAACAATGAACGTTGGGCAGGCCACTTTCAAGAGCTCCCCGACTTCCACTCCTATCTAACCAGGCTCGTTTTATCCTGTCCAGCCCCACTGAAGAGAAGTTATAGACCAACTAAGCTTTGTTCTCTTCACCTGCAATGAAGACCATGTCTTCTACAGCAAGCACTAGGTCGTGTTATTGGGAGAACTATAAAATTCTACCAAAATGCTCAGGTAGAACTATAAAATTATGAACATGTTCTGTTGGACTCAGCATTTACGTAAGTGCCAACTTATTCTGAAACTGAGCTTCCTTGACACCCAACTTACAGTCCATGCCTGTCTGTCGTTTTTCCCTTGAGGGCTTGTCAGAGAATGTGGACATAGTCTGTGAATATGCCAAAGTCAGAAACCTCCGAATCTGCAGCCTCAACGATTGGGATTTTATGGGCAAAATTTCATTTCCAAGAATATCTATTCTGCCTGAGTAATTTTCTGTGGAGAACCTCAAGCTACAAAAACATAGTATATCAATTGATCGTTTGCCTAAAATCAAGTGGAAACACTCAAAGTTCCCCCTTGTATGAGTAAGAGCGACTCTGCAAAGTGTCTGAATTGTACCTAATATCAAAATGTGAACTTTATTTTTTTTATTTATTTTTTTTTTTGCGGTATGCGGGCCTCTCACTGTTGTGGCCTCTCCCGTTGCGGAGCACAGGCTCTGGACGCGCAGGCTCAGCGGCCATGGCTCACGGGCCTAGCTGCTCCGCGGCATGTGGGATCTTCCCAGACCGGGGCACGAACCCGCGTCCCCTGCATCGGCAGGCGGACTCTCAACCACTGCGCCACCAGGAAAGCCCTGTGAACTGTTTTAAATCAATTCTTCCACCGTAGTCAGAATTACGTCCGACTAATGGATTTCCACGAGAATTCTAGGAATTAATAATTTAACCTACCGCTTTTTTAAAAAAATCACTTTTACATACCACTTTTTAAATTTCACTTAATGTTAAAATGAGTGAGACATCCAGATAATTCAAAACTCATGAATGTTTCTTTTGATATTTCATGCTCGTACTTTTGTTTTCTCCAGGTAAGATTTTTATGCACCCATCCAGTGTTTCCTTTATGCAAATAAAACATGAGTAGATAATCCTTTTAACCCCTTTCTAACACAAAAGTTACTTTTCTACATACATTAATTTGCACCATATTTTTTCACCTAATATATCCTAAAGAATTTTTATATACTTAGCAGGATTTTACCTACTAGTTTTCAAACTTTTTAATCTGTCCAGTCCTACTCTGCTAAACATCATTTACCCTGCACACCAACATCCATGGCTTTACCTCTCCTGGGCATGTACTTTGCATTTCTTTCACCTAAAACAGGTTTCATTACCCTTAAAGACCAACAAAGCTAGGCTATGCATTGCCTCTTACTACCTTCAGAAAGTTTTGCAAGAGATAAACTCCATGAGCACTTAAAAGCCAATCTGAAACATACCTGATAGTAGTCCCGAATCTAAAATGCATTCCGAACAGCAAAAACAGTATGATTTCAAGGCCCTCTGACATTAGAGAATCACAAGCCAAAATTTATGTCTGCAACACTCAAGATACGAAATCAACAATCTGAAGAATATTCAAGGTGCCTTTGCATCAATTTTTCCCTGGGAAAGGTGACAGGGTAACAGAAGATTGATTTTCTTCTACCAATTCAGTATAAAATTGAAAAAACAAACAAAGGTCATTAGGGAGCTATAGGGTAAGTGTTGATCGTTCTGGAAAGTTTAAGGAAGCAATAAGTCATGACTATTATAAAATCACGGCATTGGAGACACATATTTTCTTGCTCATGTATTCCAGAATTCCAAAACCAGGACACGTTCCTGAAAGCTGGAAGGTGACAGTTTTATGACAAAAGGACTCACTGTTTACACACCAGGCAGGGAGGATGTAGAACTCATTTCTGGAAGGGTCTATAACAGATGGAGAGTAGAAGTAGGCATAGAAGGACCGTGATAAAATCGGAGAGGATGAATCACAAGGAACGTAGAAAAATAGTGATGATTTATATGTCTATCTACAGACACAACATTACGTAGGATGTTTGCTTCATCTAAGCAAGAGTCTTTACACAACTGTCCAAGATGGAGCGCCCGATGTCTCGTGTAGTTGGTCTGAACTAGTACCCTGTGTGCTAGGTTCTCATCCAAGGTGTTCATTTCCCTTCAAAGACTGGAGACCCCTCTGTCCCCATCACTGGACCAGGGCTGTGGCTTTGCCTGGCTTCTTGGCAGTAGGTTGGTAAACAGCTCATCTCAGGACTCAGCCAACCTTGGTAGTCCAAGCAAGTATGGCTGGACCAAGGGAGGCAGCTAATGGATGCAATGAGGCTGTAGGTGAGAACATGGTTTCAGAAGGTACAGCTGCCCCAGTCATGCAATCGTCCCCAGGAGAAAGAGTTTATTGGGGACAGGATGATGGAAGTGGGTACAAAGAGTTTATTGGAGAAAGATAATGAAAGAATTTGATATAGTTTATTGGGGACAGGATGATGGAAGTGGGTACAAAGAGTTTATTGGGACTAGTGTGATGGAAGATGGTGTAAATATTTTTTAGGTACAGGGCAAAGGAAGTTACTATAATTTGTATAAAACAAACATTTTATTGGGAGTAGGATGAAGGAAATTGATAATAGTTTACTGGGGACAGGACGATGGGCATGGTGCAAATATTAATTTCTTAGAGCTCTCACCTGCTGTTTGCTTCTACAGCTAACTCTTGCTCCTAGTAGCTTGTCCCCTTGTGCGTTTTGTAATTTGGGTTTGTGTACTTATGATAATGTGTGCTTTATCTGTGAGAAGCCTTCTGCTCAGTTTGAGCATACATCCTTCTAAGGAAGAGTCACTATCCAGGTGCCAGGCACCCTGTGTCCTCACACACTAGGGCATTTTAAGGTAATCATGTTATTATTGTCTTGGGTCTTCTTAAATGGTGCAAGAAATGTAAGGTCTAACTTCCCAATCTCTGCAACGACAGTTCTATAGTTACAAAGTCTTGGAGAAAACACTTTTCTAACCTGGATTTCAGATCAGAAGAGTAATTTTCTTCTTCTTCTTCTTTTTTTAATATTTATTTATTTGGTTGCACCGGGTCTTAGTTGCGGCAGGTGGCCTCCGTAGTTGCAGCTCGAGGGCTCCTTAGTTGCAGCATGAGGGCTCATTAGTTGTGGCATGCAAACTCTTAGTTGCAGCATGCATGTGGGATCTAGTTCCCTGATCAGGGATCGAACCCAGGCCCCCTGCATTGGGAGCACAGAGTCTTAACCACTGCGCCACCAGGGAAGTCCCCTGCGTACATTTTCTTCTTACTTCCTTGTTTTAGCAGGTGGGTTTTTCTTTTCTAGTGCAATGTTTGACTGGCAGAAGAGCCTTCTGAGATCCTGGCTGCAAAAGGGATCTGAATTTCTACTCCATCCTTGGTATAAGATCAAGGTCTTGTGTACTCCCTTTGTTACAAGTGGAAATGTCTAATCCCCTCAAAGAAGTTTTGAGTCCTCCGAACACTCTTATTCCCTGTCCTGTTACATTTATCCCCCTGGCAATTAATTACTTCCACTTCCTTATAATCTGATGTGCTTTTTTTTTTAAACATCTTTATTGGAGTATAATTGCTTTACAGTGGTGTGTTAGTTTCTGCTTTATAACCAAGTGAATCAGCTATACATCTACATATGTTCCCATATCTCTTCCCTCTTGCGTCTCCCTCACACCCTCCCTATCCCACCCCTCTAGGTGGTCACAAAGCACCGAGCTGATCTCCCTGTGCTATGTGGCTGCTGTGTGTTTTAAAGAACGTTTGCCACGCCTTATCCAGAATTTTTATGTATTCTCCAGCGGGAATGTTGCTTTGGTAGAAACAGTCTGCCATCTCGGTAGCAACAAAAATCCTACACTTCTTCCTGTCCGTGCAACCTGCCTTTACTTCTCCTCCTCACGTTCTTGAGTGAAGGACGCCAGCAGCCTCCCAATGAACTTCACTGACTACAGACTTTTTCTTATTTCTGTCTACTGGCAATGACCTCTGACCTGAATTTTACTGAAGTTTTATTTACGTGCCAATAGCCTGCTCCAAACCTTACTATGCTCTTCCATTGTCCAATTATGGAACCAACTTTTGAGATGTCTAGGTCTATTTCAGTTTTTACGACTCTACTTGGACAAACTCATGTTGACTGCATCTCCATGACTGGGCTCTTTTTTCATCAGTCTGATTTAAGTGAGGTCTCTCAAAACATTCCCTTCTCGTTTTCAGGGCCGTTGGTCATTTTATCCTTTTCTTCGGTGAAGCAACTTCTCTTCTTCTTTATTTTGGAGGTAAATCCAAATCATTCTGCGAGTCCATCCTTGTTTACGAGGCTTTTTACTAATCAAGGTAGCTCTGACCCCAATACTACCCTGAAGCATTTTTTGTAATTGCTCCGAAGGAACAGGTAAATACTGAGACTTTTACTGTTTGTTGTTTTATGGGCATTTACCTCATGCTCCCAATTAGTTTTAATTGTGACAAAGATTTTAAACAATGGTTCATTCATCACAAAGTGCCTATCTGAATGTTCACTGTACTTAACAAAAGAGCCACATAAGGCATGCTTTAAGAATGGTCTATGTAGTTTGTAAACTAATGTTTAATGATCTCTTTTCTGAGAATGGAGAACACGGCATTTCTTCAATTAATTAGGATACTGCCTGCTAGGATTGGGCACCACTGAGCTCACAGTAGATCCATCACTCAACATGCAGTATGGTGGGCGGGGGAGGTAAAGCATTCTCCATGCTCCCAGATCTTTAGGTCCATTCTTCTCTCCAAGACCATGAGCTCGTCCAGCAGATGCACCGTGTCTCCATGTGCCGTATCCTAAACAGGAGCAGATGACACAGTATCCAAGCTAAACTTCTCTGCCATTTGGTGCCATTCAAGAAAATGTTGTCCAAATAAAGTGGAAGAGAACAGCAAATCCTTGATGTTTCAGAAATCTAGAAGGTAGGTGGGCTACTTCTCTTTTAATTAATCCTCATTAAAGTTAATTCTTCAGAATGGGTTTGATGAGAAGTTGAGCAGGAGATACTGTGGGATTTTTTTTTTCTCATGCGTAATTAGAGTTCACTCTTCCCTGATACTGAAAGACAGTGGATCTACACACTTCAAGGATCATCAAACAGTATCCACATCCTATATTGCAGCTTATAGATTCTAAAGAAGACTCATTTGGGTTGACGGAGGGCAAAAAGGAATTACTTAAGCTGATGAGAACCAAAGAATAGGAAAAAAACCGTAAGCGATCTATATTCCTTCAGGAAGGTGAATATACATAACTAACAAAATTCCCTGGTTCTATTTCCTAAAACAGAGCCAAGAAAACAATGCATGATTTGAGTTTTATAACAAGAAGTTATTTAATCCATGCCATTTCTCAGAATCTCTTTGGTCTAAAGGTTGCCAACTTTTACCAGCAGAAATCGAAGATCATATTTGCTTCTCATCAAGACAGACTGTGCCACACCGAGATGCTGAAATATCACCATTTTAGTAGGTTGGGTGCATTGGGGACCCTAGGAGAACACAGAGGAAGAAAATGATTGATTTTAACACACTGTTGGTGGGCGAGGTTGCAATCCCAGTGGCACGTGAGGCAAGCAGACATGGTAACCACAGACGTCATGAATAGCCCCGTGCAGGAAAGTGGCATGGCCGTTGTTTGCAGGGGACTCCAGGAAGTTTCTTTTGTTGGAGCAAAACTGTTTTTCAATACTGAAGGCAAAAGACATCTCTGGTAACAAAAACCCTTTCAATCAACGCTTAGTAAATGTGAAGGAAATGGACTCACGTACCGAGTCAAAGAAAAGAAGAATGTTCTAGGTTGGAGGAACATTTCAATGATGTCAAGAACAAAACAAATTTCATGAAAGAGGAGTAAAGTATGCCTGTCTTGTTAAAGGTAGGACTTAAAAAAAAATTAAATCTCTCACTACAAGGCAATTTTCCTAAAACCTCTCAACATGGGTCTACCTAAATTCTGAGAAGAGTTGTTCTAAACCTTAAGAGACAAAAATCTCCCATGTATAGACAGTATTTTATATATTGCTTGCATATTGTTACATAAAATATTTGAAATACACCTCTTATTCTCACATTGATATATTAATTCATATTAATAACTAATGATAACGATATTGACGGCTAACTTTATATAGTGTTTACTAGGTGTCAGGCACAAATGTTTTACACACAAAATAGTAACTCACTTAATTCTCAAAAGCTCTAAGAGGTAAGTCGTTTTTTATCATCATTCTATAGATCAGGAAACTGAGGCACAAAGGTAAAGGAATTGCCCAAGACCGCAGAGGTTATAAATGATGACATATGAAACCACCACTCTTACTCATTATGCTATAACTTATTATTTAATAATAACAGTAAATTCCCTAATTACAGTATAAAAAAGACATAAATGGAAAGTAATATGTGATAATATAGTGCGTATTTTCACCATGACATAATGAAGTGGTCCAAAGCTTTGGGGGTTAAACTGCTTGTGTCAGTGACTCAACTACCATGAGCAGTGTTGGAATTCTTCTAAAATTGTTAATGACTCTTGGTAAGTTTCCAAACAAATAAACTACAATTTTCCCTCTAATTACTTGGCAGCTGTGCTCTTGGAAAATTCAGTGCCTATTGTAACTGTGCAAAAAAAAAAAAAAAAAAAACGCCTTGAATTTAGATATAAAATGCAGTTAGGTTCTAGGTTCAGATAATTATGGAGAGCTTTTTTATGTAAACAAATACTTAGAGGGATATTTCAAAGTTGTGTGGGAAATGGTACAATTCTTTTTTGCTTTTTTAAAATTGCGTTCTGTTTCAATGTTATGGACACTGCAGCACTTTTTATCATTCCTGGCTGCCGCCTGCTAAATGACAGTAGTGACACTAAATTATCGTAACAACAGTAGTAACAATAAAATGCCATAACCATCTTTGAAGAGCTACCGTCCTAAGGAATCAATGGCTAGAATTCAGGATGGCCTGAACTCTGCGATTCTAGGCAAAACGTTGAGTGTAGGTGCATTCTTCTTGGGGAGCTCTCAGTAACTTTCAGCAAATTCTCAAATCATAATTAACATCTATTCCCCCAAAAGTTAAGAACCACTGATCTTGGGTATTCCACGACATTCTACTCTTTCCAATCCCTTTTCCATCTGGTAACCATTCTTTCTGGTTTGCAGAGGACACTCTGCAGGTTAAAAACTTGCATGATTTTGACTGTTGCCTCAGCATCCTTCTCAATTTAGCATCCATCATAGACTTTGTTTTTTTTTGGCCGCACCGCGGCATGCGGGATCTTGGGTTTCCTGACCAGGGACTGAACCCACACTCTCTGCAGTGGAAGCACGGAGTCTTCACCGCCGGACCACCGCGGAAGTCTCTATTACAGACTTCTCACTTCCAGTAAACGATGCCAAACGCTGCCCACAGCTGCATTAAAATGAGCTAGGACAGGTGGGGTTGAGCACCACCCTGAAGTTCCCAGATTCTGCCGTGATTTTTCTGCTGGTTCTACGTGCAATACAGAGGTGATCTGCAGACTCATCGCTTAAACATACAGTTACATTTGAGAGGCAAGCTGCAGAACCTCTTTCCCCAACCCTTTCCAGGTGCAAAGTCATGAGCATCTCCTTTGAAGGGCAGTACGCAGGGTGCTAATAATGCAACTTGTGTTGGGGCAGAAGCTGGCGCTGTGGACTCTTTCTGGTCTCCGATGATGGTGTCCAGTAGTACTGGTTATTTGGTATACCAGCTGAGCCACGGCTGCTGCCAGGACCCAGACTATACGTGAAGCCATCAGGGCCAGGTTCAGGGTAGCAACAGGACATTATTGCGAATATGGCAAATGTGTGCTGGAGAAAGGCAGGCTCTGTCTTAGTGCATATAAATATTCTGTGAATTCCTGTGATGGTAGTTTCGCCATTAATGCTATAGTATAAATCCACTGCTATTTATTTGTGTTCGGCCATTCTGATAGATACGTACTGTCCATTTCACGGTTAGGGTCTTCAGCTACCTGTCCAGATTTTGTAGCTGCATTCAGTGGGGGTTACTACATACTGTTCCCATGTGTTACAGGTTAAATGAAGTCATTAGGGTGGGCCCTGATCCCACAGGACTAGTGTCCTTATAAGGAGAGGAGATTAGGACACAGATACACAAGGAGGGATGACCATGTGAGGACACAGGGAGGAGACGGCCATCTACACACCAAGGAGAGAGGCCTCAGGAGGGACCAGCCCTGCCCACACCTTGTTCTTAGACATTCAACCTCCAGACCGTGAGAAAATAAATTTCTATTTTATTAAGCCACCCAGTTTGTGGTACTTTATTATGGCAACCCAAACAGGCTAATCCACCATTTTATTGAGAACTAAAATGCAAGAAACATATATATGTATGTGTATATATATATATATATATATACACACACACACATATATATAATTTTTTTTTCCTTGTGATGAGGACCCTTAGGATTACTCTCTGTTAAGAAATATTTTTAATGATATGTGTGTGAGAAGAAATCCTTTTTTTTTTTTTGCGGTACGCGGGCCTCTCACTGCTGTGGCCCCTCCCGTTGCGGAGCACAGGCTCCGGACGCGCAGGCTCAGCGGCCATGGCTCACGGGCCCAGCTGCTCCGCGGCACGTGGGATCTTCCCGGACCGGGGCACGAACCCGCGTCCCCCGCATCGGCAGGCGGACTCCCAACCACTGCGCCACCAGGGAAGCCCAGAAGAAATCCTTTTTAAGAGAATATATAGTTCCATCAATTCAATAAAATTTATTTCGCAGTCAATAACTTTTTAAACAATTAATCATCAAATTAATAAATTTATGCTTTTGTTTTTGTGTCCCCATTTCTCTCAAGAGACCTAGTGGAATGGTGAAATTATATAGTCACCTTATTCAAATTCCTGTTAACCCAGACACTCCCGAATTCTAATTCCTTTCCTCCTCATTTCTCTCCTTTAAACGGTTAGTCGTTTACAGAGAATATCGAACACCATTCTCTGACAGTCCCCTCGTGTGCGGCCTTCCCATAATGGCATTAACCATCGATTAAAATTTTAAAACGTTCCCTTAATGTTTCACAATATTAACAAAGTCTTTAATCCCTTCTGGAAAGTTAAATCCGTATTTCTTCCTGGTGGACTGTGTGACAACTATCGAACCAGCTCCCCAGTAGCCAGGCTCCTGGGGTTCCTCCCCGGGCATCCCTGTTGGTCCTGTCAACCCTAATAAATGAATCCCGGCTGAGAGGGATGAGTCATACAACCAACTGGAACACGGTTTTGTGTGGACGGTGACCTGTTTACACACTGTTCCCTCCCAGGGTCGATGGAGGAAGGTACTCAACACAAAGGAGTGAAATTTCAGAGTTTTGATCGGCAGTAGGACTCTCTGTGTACGGAGACTTTGAAGGAGAGATCACAGTTGCCCTCGAGAGAGTCTCCCTCGTGCAGCGACCATTCACGTCCACCCTAAAACGTGCTGGGGTGGGAGCCTGAGGAAGGCTGGAGGCCAGGACCTGGGGCAAGGAGACGATCTCCAAACCATCTATGTGACCTTGGGTAATGCCTCGAGCATCAGAGCCTTGGTTTCATCGACTTGTCTGTAAAAAGAATTATAGGCACCCTGCCTATTTCCTAGTGTCAGAATGAAATAAAGACGTAGGCATAAAAGTGTTAAGTCCATTATAGAACATTATACAGTGATAAAGCTGAATGACTCCCTCCTAATAATAATTACTAAGTGGTACCTTTTTGAGAATGGAAGCGGGGCTGTTTTAAATTCTGCCTTGTCCTTGACGTCTGGGATCCAGTATTATTATTGTACATTTTTCATGCATTCTCCTGGTGATTGCATTAGTTCTCCTCTGTAACTGTCAATATGCGGGCAGGCTTCCAAACTCCTCCAAATGCATGTGTTTAGGATAACCATAAATCAACAGATTTTTACTGAAATAATGAGTTCTAATTATGAATATGAAATGGATTAAAAGACAAGACATGTCTACCCAGCAGTTGACCAGATTAGTGAAAAAAATAGGACTTTATGGGGATTTATTGCAAGGATCCATAAATCTGTGCTTTAGAAGTTTGAACTATATATTTTGCACTTGATTTATAAAACCTGCTAATAAATCCAGTTCAGCTTCTCATTGAGAAATCATTATTCTAAGCGTCAGCTCCAGCTAAGTATGAGGACTTATAAGCCTGGAAAATACGTGTACAAAAGGAACCCCAGGGTTTGAAACTGGACCAATAAATCTTTAAAAAAAAAAACAACAGAACTTTTTTAAACAAATCCTTACCTTACAGTTGGGATATAAGCGAAAGATTCAGAAATCATGACCTTAAATAGATACAACGATGACCAGCATAAGCCATCACCTAATCTGAATTGAACACAGGAGAATTTCCGAGTGGTAAGTATTAGGAATCACAGCGTGAGAAGTATTATTTTAAATGAACGTTTAAAGAGATTTCTACTTGCAGGAGTTAGTAGGGGGATCAATGCTGTTTTGACCCCTTGCCCAGATCTTTACAGGGCAGATGGAGATCTCTTCCAGCCGTTGGAACTGGGTGCTATTAACAGGTCACAGCTGCTCTACTCTGTAGAGAACTGCCCTTGGTGGAGAATAAGCTGCCCTGCCTGGAAAGTTGCCCCCTACCTACCCACCCTGAAGACCCCACAGCCAAAGACCTCCTGACGTGGGGGCTACAAATGGTGGTCCTTCTTGCTTCAAAGCCGGATGGTACAATCTGTGCTCCAGGGGCCCTGCCACCATGACATCAGACCAAGGCTCTATTTTACCAGGGGCTGGTCCTTTCTCATTTCTCTGCACCTTCCTTGCTGGTTTTTCCTTCAGTGAATCAATGGCACTCAAATTCCTGTCTCAGGTTCTTCTTCGAGGGAACCCAACCAAAGACACCAGCTATTTCCAATGATTCTTTTACACGCGTCCTGCCATTCCAGTTCACCTGGATAACCAACACCCATTTAAGATAAGCGGGATCACCTTTCAAGTTGCAACCAATTCTTTCTTTTCTAGTGAAGCTCCTTGGTCAGAGTCTCAAGATCTGAACGTATCAACAGGATCTTCTTGTTTTCCCATTTTGGAATTGCTCATACAAAATTCAGAGGTGACTGTAAGTGCAATTATTATCCTAAAAAGGGATATTGATGTTTCATTTGGTTTCAGTAAATGAAGCGAAGTCTTGGTCATTTGAGCTTTACGTATCGGTGTCTGTTTTTTTTTTTTTTTTTTTTTTTTGCGGTACGCAGGCCTCTCACTGCTGTGGCCTCTCCCGCTGCGGAGCACAGGCTCCGGACGCGCAGGCTCAGCGGCCATGGCTCACGGGCCCAGCCGCTCCGCAGCACGTGGGACCCTCCCGGACCGGGGCACGAACCCGCGTCCCCTGCATCGGCAGGCAGACTCTCAACCACTGCGCCACCAGGGAAGCCCTCAGTGTCTGTTTTAAGAAGGGTGAAGACGTCTCCACCTGAAGAAGAGGCTGCAACGAGACACGGGCTTTCTGACTGCCAAAGCCCCTGTTCCCCATCACAACTTGGAAGCATCACTAAGAAAATACATTAAGAGCACAAGACGTTCTGAAATGGGAACACAGCACTTTGGTAGCTAGCAAAACATTTCCCATTACTTGGCCAATGATGATGAATGTAGCTATGCATGAGGATGCTAACAATGGGGCTTAAAATATTCAATACGTCAACAACGTTCCATACAGGAGCTACTTAAACAGATCCAAGGCTATTGGTGACTCTCTTTGGCGATTAACTTAGAGGCATCTCACGTTTTTCGTTTGCAACATCTGTATCCCTAGCAAGAGAAACAAGATCTACAGAGCATCTTCTGTCATCCTCTTTTGGCTCCGAGGTGCACGTGCAACTATTATACAGAGATTTGCTTCCGTACATGTAAGAGCAGGAATGGATGTTGAATTTACAGGGTGAGGATGAATCTTGAATGCTAAGTTCAACATGGCGGATTTCTGTGGATATCTGTATCCTCTTGAGGCGCCATCTCGCTCTTGGGGAGAAGTGGAAACCAGTGGTGACTTCTGACAGCACGAGCTGGCTGGGGGAGGATCTCTGGACCACACTGCCTAGAATCAAAACACTGCTTGCACTCAGCACTTCTTACTTGGTACAGATGCCTCTCTGGGCATCGGTGCTCACTGTAAAAACGGGTGTTAAGAGTAACTTCTGGCTCGTGGCTGTTGTAAAGATTAAATTGTGAAGTTAGCAAATGTAGCATACTTAGAAAGCTATGTGATGTGAAACACTCTAAATTCTGTGCAAAAATATTAATCAATATACTAATTATTACATATACATTATTGTGTACTATATTCTATATACATGTATAATTCTACATATTATATGTAATTATACCTTATATATTATAGTTATAAACATTATATGTAATTATAAATTATATAGTGTTATATATTATAATTATACATTATATGTAACATAATTACAATATAATTATCAATTTGTTAATATACAATACAAAATATATATATTAACATATAATATATGAAATATACAATAATATAAAGTATATAATAAATGTACGTATATAAAAAGAGGCAAAGAAGAGATATATAGACATATGTGTACCTGTGTGTTGTATGTATATAAACAGTACATGCAGTTAACAAGTCTCTTGCATTCTTCGTTTTCAAACAATAATGACCTGACAAGGGCCTGTATGAGCTGGTACCATTTCTAGGCTCCTTGTCACAGGACATCTGTGTTCTCTTCTCACACATACTCCCTGAAACATCCAATTTTATACTCCTTTACACTGTATGAAGCATTAGATATGTTCATCACTCCACTGTCAAGATTACTCTACTCAGAGAAAGGAAGAGAAAGTCCAGACTAGAACATCTGATCATGGGAAAGAAGTGACTTAGTAAGAATAGAGAGATACCATGGACAAGGATGTAGGTTTGTTAAATTCATGGATAATGGATACTTACACTCCTGCAACTGATGCTAGGAATGAAATCAGCGCAACTCAACTGCCACGACTGAATCTCTTTATCTAAGTACATGAGCATATGCCCACGTGTCTGAACATATGTCCGAGATTCCCAGGGGCCTTAGTCCTTAAAAAAAAAAACTTTACATTTTCAAATGGGAAGATCTCTACTATTTATTGCTTGATAGAGTGTTTGCTGATATATAAAAATGACATTTAAATAGAAAAAACCATGAAATGAATGAAAGAGGAAAATAGGAAATTATTAATTGGATATTTCTCATGGCAGTTGAAACTTAGGAGAAACTATGTCACACGAGGAAAATAATGCATGCAATTTTCCTCCTGTTCTAAAAATATGGTTTTGAAAAGATAACTTGAGCTGTTTGATATTTTTGGAATGTAGCCTTGTATGTGCAGGGAGGGGGTGAAAAGAGTTCTGAAGTGGGTGGAGGAACGAATGGTGTGATCAGTTTTGCCGTAACTCCTTCATGCCTTATTTACTTATTTATTTGGTTGCACCGGGTCTTAGTGACGGCAGCCAGGCTCCTTAGTTGTGGCTCACCAGCTCCTTGGTTGTGGCATGTGGGCTCCTTAGCTGCAGCTGGCGGGCTCCTTAGTTGTGACATGCGAACTCTTAGTTGTGGCATGCATATGGGATCTAGTTCCCTAACCAGGGATCAAACCCAGGCCCCCTGCATTGGGAGCACGGAGTCTTAAACACTGTGCTACCAGGGAAGTCCCTCATGCCTTCTTTATGTTGGTTTTTAAAACATAATAGCACATTAGAAAAGTATTGTATTTTGAAGTCCCCTGTGTACCTGCCCTCAATTTCATTTCCCTTCTTCTCTTCCCAGCAAACTCAATTTGGTTTTCACAGTATCCTGGATCTCTGAATTGTCTTATCATTCTAATACATATGTGTCTGCCTTTCTATCAATATTTATCTATTCATTTTTGTTTCTTTCTTTCCTTCCATGTATCTATCCACCTACCATCTATCTAATCTATCATCTATTTATATCTATCTATCCATCCATCCATCTCTCCTTCCTTCCTCCCTTCCATATATCTACCCATCTATCTATCATCTATCTCAATCATCTATCTCATCTATCATCTAGTTTTTTTTTTTTTTTTTGCGGTACGCGGGCCTCTCACTGCTGTGGCCTCTCCCGCTGCGGAGCACAGGCTCCGGACGCACAGGCTCAGCCGCCATGGCTCACAGGCCCAGCCGCCCCACGGCATGTGGGATCCTCCCAGACCGGGGCACAAACCCATGTCCCCTGCACCGGCAGGCGGACTCTCAACCACTGCGCCACCAGGGAAGCCCCTATCATCTAGTTCTATCTATCTGATCTACCTACCTACCTACATCTATCCATCCATCATGTACATGTCTATCCAACCACCTTCCTTCCTTCCTTCTCTTTTCTTTCTTCCTGTTTCTTTCTCTCCTTCCCTATATCTATCCATCTACCTATCATCTATCATCTATCTCATCTCTCATCTATTTATATGTCTCTACATACCTACCTACATCTATCCATCATCTATCTATCTACCACCTACCTATTCATTTTTAAAACTTAAGCAAATGGTATCATGCTGAAGGTCACTTCTTTTATTCGTCATTCAACTTGAGACTCATTAAACTGATACCTATAACTACAGTTTATTTATTTTATTTATAATTATTCCATCGTGGGTAGTTTCTAATTTTTCATTATTACGAGCAAGTTACTGTGAACCTTCTTGTCCATACTCTGTGCACATGGCCTGAGCTTCTGTGGAGTAGACAGCTGGCTGGAGAGCTGAGTGCATCTTCAACTCAACTGATGCTTCGAGAAGTCTTCCCAAAGTGGTTTGGTCAATCCACACGCCCTGTAACAGTACGGAGATCCATTTCTGCTTCACGATTTCCTCGGTGCTTGAGACTACCTGACTTAAATTTTTGCCCAACTTGAGGGAGTCTTATTCATGTTTTAACTTGAGTTTCCCTGTCCATGGTAATGCACATGGAATGTTACTGCCATTCAGGTTTTTGTCTTCTAAGTGCTATGCATTTCCTGTTTTCTGTGGAGGTTTTTTCCCTCTTCTTTTTGATCTGTCGTTATCTGTGCCTGCGTGTACTTTTATAAACTCTTACAAACACGTATGTTCATTTACTGCCATTTAACCTTTAGGTATGTGAAGACTGTCGTCAGCATTGGAATGCAAGTTTCAGATTATTATGGATTTTTAGCGGGATGTCTTTAGGATGATGTGATGTCCCCAGCCTCTACTCCCTGCTTTGGTCTTCAAGTCAACTGTGTGTCATAGACATATAATACACGTATATTCTTATATATAAGAGCGTATTATAATATATTCTCGAGAGTCGTCATAAACATTTGGGGTGAATAGTCTTCACAGATTCTTGGCTTTTCTCTCTGTTGATGGTATATTTTATTTTGAGAACTATGAATCGTCTGCGTATTCAAATTAACCAATTAAAATAATTGGTTCTTTTTGTGTCTTAAGTTCAGGAAAGACTATCCCTTCACGATGCCGCGGAACTCTAGCTGTTCCGTATCTTTCCTAAATAGCACGCCTGATAAGGCTTTTCCTATAAGGACAAAAATGGGACGACCGCTTAAGAAGATGCCGACATTAAGAGGACGTTATGCTGTTGCTCTGGACTGAGCACGTGTGGCTATTACTGGAAGCAGCTGCTCCATAAACACCAAGCTCGCCATGATCACATTACACAGATAGATCAGGGGATGTTTCCAAAGTACTTTTAAATCGTTTTTATTTGTTATTACCCTGTGCCCTAGTTTTTTTATTTGGAAAGCATTCCCTCTCTCAGTACTAAATTCCTAATTAAATCCCCAGACTACACTGTGAAATCTGTCCCCACCTTTTTTTTTTTTTTTTTACAGGAAGTAGACACCATTTGAAGGAGGAATGCGTGCATCTTAATTATGTTGTTCATCTTTGCACAACTAGAAACCCATCACTGGATTTTAGAAAAATAAATTCTCCCCAATCTTGTTCTAAAGGGTTCTAAATTGGGGTTATTGTATTCTATAATTCTATGCCTTGTGAAACAAGCTTTACAGAATTCCCTTGGCTAACCTTGAGTAATAAGACAGTCACAAAAGGACACAGTGGTATGACTCCATTTATACGAGGTGCCGAAAATAGTCAAAATCATAGAGGCAGAAAGTAGAACGGTGGGGGCCTGGGCCTGGGAGGGAGAATGGGGAGGTAGTGTTTCATGAGGCCAGAGTTTCAGTTGACTGAGAAGAGAGTTCTGGAGATGGACGGTGGGGATGCTTGCACAACAGTGGGAAGGTACTTAATGCCACCGAACCGTACACTTCAAAACAGTTACAACGGTTAACTTGTATGTTATGTGTATTTTACCACAATTTGGAATATTTTCACTCCCTTTAAAACCGATCAGTGCACTCTCATTGTACAGAGATAGCATAGGTGAGCAAAAGAAGAAATGACGTCACCTGAAGAAGTGATTTCCACTGGTCATTCCAGCGTCCTCACGGTTTACGTTGGTCAAGTTTGTACGGGTCACACACAAAGAAGCAGGCCCTCGCTGAGATATTTTCCATGAGCGTTTTCCTTACTGAAAGATACTGCCCTGTAACACTGTGTACACTTAAGGTGTACAACATGTTCTTCTGATATATTTCTGTACTGAGTATGGCCGCCACTGTAACAACAGGTAGCACCTTCATCACATCCCATAATGATCACGTCTTTTCAAGATATTTTCTATGGAATAGTTACACTGCTGCTATTTCAAGAAGTACAGACCAGGTAATGGGAATCGAGTCCTTCGTGTGCTAATTTCTAAAAGCAGGAGTTGGAGAAAAGACAGGCATCATAGCGATGGTTATACCTGGCCAGAATCTTAGAGCTCTTCAGGTCCAATTTCAAACTCCTGGGTGTGGAGTAGAGGGGAAAACAGGTTAACGACCACAGGAAGATGGCTGGTGGGTGAAGAGGCCGGAGATCCGGATCTTCCGACCTTGGGGTTAAAACTTGCTCCACCTTCAACATCCAGAAACCAGTGATGCGTCTTCTGCCATGGCCTTTACTGATCTCCCGTCTCCTGGCACTTTGATGAGATGACACTGGACATCTCGCCCATTCTTTTTCTCTATAACATCAATTTTGAGGTTCTGCAGGGCAACTCTTTCCTGACCTACTTTTTCTTTTCTTCGATACTCAATACTTAATTTGACGATGTCGACTGTCTCACACATGAGGATGATTTCTGCAAGAAGAGTTTGGGCGTGCTTTGCTTGGGGCTTCCAAAAAAACGCACGGGAGTGTCTGTGATATAAGCTGTACCTGTTCAGCAATCTTTAAAACCCGCTACTCGGTAGAGGATCATCAATGCAAACCAGGGAAAGTCTAAAGTCCACACTGGAAACCTGGCCACACGTCTTCTATCCTTGACACTCCTTCTGAGGATTACGTGGTATTGTATATTGCTTGCTGTTTTTCTCTAAATCCTGTCTTGTCGAGGGCAATGTCAAGAAGACAGTGCACAGGGCTGCTTGGCCATCATGCCCGTGCCAGCTGATCCCACAAATCATGTGCCTTTTATGAACACCTCGGACAAAAGCTGATTCTGTCCTCGTTGAGTTTAATCAGATCGGTTCCCACCCGCAAGCTCCCGATGGAAAAGCACTTGGAAGGACAGTCGGGAGGCGGGGAGCCGGCTGAATCACACAAGGTAACGCGTGTGAAGTGACTGCACAAGCTTTAACATGTGGCTTTCAGGGACTGTGATTATGGATGCTATTATTACAATTAAAATCACTACTAATAACATATTTTAGACCATTTTTGATACTTTAAAAATAGGTCTTAGCAAACTACAACCAGTGTGCCAAATCTAGCCAGCTGCTTGTATCTGTGTGTTTTAAGGGTTGGTGAGTTAAGAATGGTCTGAACATTTCCAAATGGTTACATTTTTTTTTTTTTTTTTTTGCGGTACGCCGGCCTCTCACTGTCGTGGCCTCTCCCGTTGTGGAGCACAGGCTCCGGACGCGCAGGCTCAGTGGCCATGGCTCACGGGCCCAGCCGCTCCGCGGCATGTAGAATCTTCCCGGACCGGGGCACGAACCCACGTCCCCTGCATCGGCAGGCGGACTCTCAACCACTGCGCCACCAGGGAAGCCCCAAATGGTTACATTTTAAATGGTTGTATATATGCCTGTGTTAATTTCCTCAACTCCGCATCTTGGTTCACCAAGTTGAATGTCTAAAATATTTACTTTTAAAATATTTAGGATTTTAAAATACTAAAATATTTACTTTAAGAAGAAGTTTGCAAAACCCTGCCTTACATTTATACATATTTAATTCAAAATGGGCATCAAAGGATATTCTATAGAACCTGCAAGGAGCGGGATGAATATTACACCCAGGTCAAATATTATTTTGAGGGCTCCCCTGGTGGCACAGTGGTTGAGAGTCCGCCTGCCAATGCAGGGGACATGGGTTCGTGCCCCGGTCCGGGAAGATCCCACATGCTGCGGAGCGGCTGGGCCCGTGAGCCATGGCCGCTGAGCCTGCGCGTCCGGAGCCTGTGCTCCGCAACGGGGGAGGCCACAGCAGTGAGAGGCCCGCGTATAGCAAAAAAAATAAAATAAAGTATTATTCTGAGCGTTTGTACAGTAGGGCCCATGTCATTGAAGGATTACAAAAGAAATCCCCAAATATGTGAATGTGCTTTTTCTCTAGAGTCTATAAAACACATTTTGTAACTTAAAGAGTTTCACTTTTGTTCTGCTCCAGAGATAATTTCTCAAATAATTACTAGTAAAGTGGTTTAGCTGCAGAGAAGTTAATCTTCTGGAGGAAACCATTTGTCATTCTCCTAATACTATTTACACAATTCTTATTAACGTATCAGCCTAATAACTCTCCTTTTTTTTTTTTTTTGGCCTCTAAGCATTTATTTTATTTATTTTTTTGCATTCAGAATCTTTATTTAAAAAATATGGAACGCTTCACGAATTTGTGTGTCATCCTTGCGCAGGGGCCATGCTAATCTTCTCTGTATCGTTCCAATTTTAGCATATGCACTGCCGAAGTGAGCACCTAATAACTTTCTAAACAGGGTGACGGGTAACAGGAGGACGATTTCTAATCACTCAGGAGCCGTTTAAGTCCCCTGTGCGCTTTAAAGCACAGCTACGCATTCCTCAAAGTGCTTGCCGAGAAACTTCCCTCTATTTCGGGGGCTCTGATTTTCAAACATTCACGTGTGTCTGTTGCTGAAACATCTTCTCTCACCCAACACTTTAACCCCCTGAGAGAGTGTGCACAGACAATCATGAAAGGGTTTAAGCAAGAAATCAATTCTAGAAAAGACACATATGTTTGGCTTCTAGGTAACACATGTGGCCAGTTTGAACTGAAATCTGTATGAACAGAGACCCCATGAAGGTTCATCATCCACAAAATTCTTTACTCGTTTGTACAGAACTGCTGTTTTACTGAATGTTAACAGCATTTTGATCTGAACTGATAATTGTTTCTATCGCGGTTGTTTCTTCCAGGTATACTATGTCTTAGCGCTGTGCTCTACGTGCAGACATAACAACAACAACAAAACACCCCCACAAACAACCCAATCAAAATATGGGCAGAAGACCTAAATAGACATTTCTCCAAAGAAGAGATGCAGATGGCCAAGAAGCACATGAAAAGACGCTCAGCATCGCTAATTATTAGAGAAACGCAAATCAAAACTACAATGAGGTAACACCTCACACTGGTCAGAATGGCCATCGTTAAAAAGTCTACAAATAACAAATGCTGGAGAGGGTGTGGAGAAAAGGGAGCCCTCTTGTACTGTTGGTGGGAATGTAAGCTGGTGCAGCCACTATGGAGAACAGGATGGAGGGTCCTTAAAAAAGTAAAAATAGAGCTACCATATGATCCAGCAATCCCACTCCTGGGCATATATCTGGAGAAAACCATGATTCAGAAAGATCCATGCGCCCCTATATTCATAGCAGCACTATTCACAATAGCCAAAACATGGAAGCAACCTAAATGTCCATCAACAGAGGAATGGATATAGATGTGGTACATACATACAATGGAATATTACTCAGCCATAAAAAAAATGAAATATTGCCGTTTGCAACAACATGGATGGACCTAGAGATGATCACACTAAGTGAAGCAACTCAGAAAGAGAAAGACAAATGCCATAGGATATCACTTATATGCGGAAGCTAAAATAGGACACAAATGAACATATCTATGAAACAGAAACACAGACATAGAGAACAGACTTCTGGTTGCCAAGGGGGTTGTGGGGTAGGGGAGGGAAGGACTGGGAGTTTGGGGTTAGTAGATGCAAACTATTCCATATACAATGGATAAGCAACAAGGTCCTACTGTAGAGCACAGGGAACTTATTCATTATCCTGTGATAAATCGTAATGGAAAAGAAAATGAAAAAGAATATATATGTATATAACTGAGTCACTTTGCTTTACAGCAGTAATTAACACAACACTTTAAATCAACTATACTTCAATGAAAAAAAAAAAGAAATGTAATGCAGACATGTAATTTCAGGGCTCACAGGAACCCCTATGATATAATGAGCGTCATGTCATAGGAAGAGGTCCGCATGAGAAGACCAAATTCTGTTTATCCATTGCTACCTGTGTCCCTATATGAGTTTGCTCATCTGTAAAGGAGAAAGTAAGAAAGAGGTGATGGTGGTACTAAAAATACCACGTAGTTGAAAGCCTAGACAAGTGCTGGAGGAATAAAATGCACCGATGTATATAGGAAAGCCTTAAAGCTGGAGTAGGAGAAAGTGAAGGAGGTCTGAAAACCTACACAGAAGGGTGTGTCGGGAAGGGCAGCCCAGCTCAGCTCAGATGACACATCAGACGACACAGTCCAAACCACCCAGATGGGGATTGCACGCTCGGACGGTGAATCTGATGCGTCAGCTTGACGGGGCCACAGGTGCCCAGACAGCTGGTTAGACATCAACTCTGGCTGTGTCCGTGTGGGTGTTTCTGGACGAGGTTAGCATGGGAATCAGTGGATGAGGTACAGCAGACGCCCTGACCCTAGTGTGGGTGGGCGTCACCTAGTCCCTGGAGAGTCTGCGTGGAACCAAAGGCAGAGGAAGGTTGACTCTGCTCTCTTCCCGACTGCGTGAGCTGGGATGTCCGTCTTCTCCTGCACTGGGAGTTACAGCATCAATGTTCCTGGTTCTCTGGCCCTGGGGCACACCCATCTCTGGCTTCTGTCTCACCAAGTCACTGTCACTTCCCCCAAGACGCCCCGTGCTTCGTCACCTCCAGCCCCATCACTCCACTTTTCATCCCTGCATCAACTCCCCTATATATTCTGCCTCACCTTATGAAATCTCAAGGCTCTCCCATCCTTCAGAAAACCAGAAGTCCCATCCTGAAACGAAAGCTGTCCCCTTCAAAGCATAAGAGGTCAGTCACCCATCCAAATCTTCATAAACGCTGTTAAAGGAATGAGCTCAGGGCTTTTGTATGCAACACCCAACACAGGATTTCAACTTTTACCTGCATCGTCCTTGAGCCTTTTAGTGTGTGTTCATCTCATCCTTGTGTGCTCCTTGCAGGTTCCTGCGTGGCAGGGTCCCTGGGTTCTGCTTCCTTGTACACCCCACCCTCTGCAAAGCCTTCCGCAGCTGAAAGGTACACAGTACGTGCCTGTCAACGGACTGATTCATGTTGTGATGGATAAGACCCATTCCCTGGTAACCATTTAAGGGCGCTGAATCTCTCCTGCTGTTAGCAGCCATTCAATAATAATACCCAATCAGCAGAGATCAGAATCTCACCCCTGGTATAAACATTTCTCTAAACGGCACTGTTTCTAGGTCTGCATGGCAGGCTCCTTAAGACAGGACCACCCAAAACTCAAGGGCACACAACGTGTGCCCTGACTGTTAATTTTGTTTCACTGCCGTGCTTTTCAGTAAAGCCTGTATTTTCACATCTTGCTACTGCTGCAGGGTCCGAGAAATACCTCCCTTGGATGGGATGGCGATTTCCATGTTAGGCTGGGGCAACTGAACCGAGGGCAAGGTCACGGCCTGAACGCACTGTCTTATAAGAATTACAGAGTGGCTGTCAGCCTGGGCCTCCCGCGTGTGAGAGGTGGTACTGAGCCACGGGGACCCACTTGGAGTTCCACAGACAGGGCATCCCCTCTCTTCCTACTCTGCTTGCGTACCTGCATCTCCATCCATTGGGAGCATCCCCCATGCACCTGTGCCCTTGTCCACCAGGCGTGAACTCAGATGCACCCGCTCCATGGATTCTGAGACAGGGCTGGGGAATGTCATACAGATTAATATAATAGAAAAGGCTTATATATTGCAGGTTGTCACCCCTCCTGAGGCTTTTTAACGCCACTGGTTCCCCCTCATTTTCTTGTCGCTGTTGCTGCTTTCTTTTCAGTAACATTCACTTTTTGGAAGAGACCCACACACCTCTGTACCGGGTGGTGCACGTGGCAACGTATGTCATCATTTTACTTACCCCCACCAGCCCTAATTTCGGGAGCCCCTTAGCAGCCTGCTTCATTCTAAAGCCATATGCGATGTGGCCAACTCTGCTTTCCCTCTATATTTATGAACCTATTTTACTTTCAACAATTTTAATTTTTAAACATGGCTGATTAGCCTTTTAAGATAATGGTGGATGTAATGGTGTGTAACTGAACATAAAGGTTAGAATATTTCCTTTCCAGTCCCCCCCGCACCACCGGCCCCCAGGCTCATTCTGCATGTATCAGGTATTCGGTAAGATTTCTTTTAGCTTCCAGCTTCCAAAGAAATGCCTATGGAAAGCAGAAATGGTGCCTGAGCAGAAACATCTAAAAATTTATTTGGGCATCTCACTAAATACCTGGAAATTGGGTCTAATCTAAAAATAATTCGGTCATAGTTTTTCTTTCTGTCCTTTTGAGACCCCATCATTCTATAATCTTGAAGCCATGCTCACCAATAACAAAAGGAGTATTCTTTTTGGTGCCATTGTTCGCTCTGCTTAAATCATCCGTTTATTCAATCCATGTCTCAGGAATTACGCAGTGGTGGAAAGTAGCTACGATTTGGAGGCATGGTGTCTATTAAAAATTAAGCAAGCGTTCGCCCCTCTTGATCACCAGTGACCTTTTTGTATCTAATCTTTTTCTCGGCACCTGTTAGCAGAGCAGACGCTCTTCACTTAACTACTCAAGGCTTTCTAGAAAAACCAGCTTGCCATGGCCCAACTTCCATAGAACCCAGGCTGCTAGGAAAGCGCAGGGCAATCTGGGCTTCATGCATTTTGGGCAAAGCTCTTACAGCGCACAGGTGTACACAAAGATGCTCCAAACGGGGGCTTTCCTGAAGCTTGAAACTAAACAACAAGCTCCGGAAAATTAACTGGTCACTTGACATTTCAGAAAAGATCTCGTGCAGATACCGATCTGTCAGCTGGTCTCGTTCAGAAAGTTATTGATCCAGCAGTTGTTTATTGATTTTTACACCACTCCTGCTCTTAAAAAAAAAAAAAAAAAGGAAACAAACCCTGCAACTAACTTACTTTATCTCATATGCGAATAATCCAATTGTAAGAAAAAGCAGGATGCTTCCCAGAATTCAAATCCTTTGCATTTGTCTTATCGTTTCTCTGCTTTACAGTTGTGAAGGAAGCCTAGCTTACCTAGGAGAGGGGTCTGCATGTAGGGCTGCAGCCTCCCTCTGCCGTAGGTTTGGGATATGTACCACACGCAACAGACACAGAATTATGAAAACGGAACCCTGGGCTGTCAGACTGCATCACATCCATGGTGCTCTTGTACGTTCCTGACGAGTAATGCCTCCTCTTACCTTTCTCTGCTGTGCACAGAATTCTTATGTGGGATTTCCCACAAATACACGTCTCGAGGGGCTACAGGAAGCGGCCGTCTTTCCCAGAGGCAACCTGGAGTACTCCAATAGTGGTGCAGTTGCATTGGGTGGAGCTACCAATCTCAAGCCCCTGAACACATCTGCCCCAAGGCCAAGGGCCTCCCGTGGCCCTCTGTCCTCAAAACTGTAGCCGCCCATTGCCCCTGGAAACCCTGTTGGTGTCCAGACTTCACAACGGGGTGGTCTGCCTACTCTGGGGATCTTCTCCTGTTGGGAGGAGACGAATGGTCTGGTGAGCATGGAAGGTTTCCAACCGTCTCCACCAAGAGGAGCAAACGCTGATAGGCACGTGCGCGTGAGAAGGTGTTCACCGAGACCGGCACGCGCGCGTCCGAAGGGGCCCTCCTAGGCCGCAGAGCAAGACGCCTGATGAGATTTAAGACAGTCCAGGAGGAGGCAGGGATGAGGGGATGCTGGGGAGGCTGGGAGTCCTCCGCCATAATCAGAAATGTGCGAATGACATTTAAGCCCACGAAGGGTCCGGGGATCAAAGGGGTGACAGAAGCAAGGCCCGCGAGCAGGATTTGGGGTGCCAGATGTTTTCATCCAGCTTCAGGGCGGGGAGAAGTGGGGAGGGCACCCAACCCTACAGCCTTTTACAAACGCTAACGAACCTCAGTGGCATGGAGGACGAAGGGCTTCGGTAGCATCCCCCATCTTCCTCTTTAAAGGGGAGGACTGAGGACCACACAGTTCATCATCTCTGAAAGAGAAAGGAATTCCACGTTCAAGATGTAAATCAAAACCCCTTTAATCCCATTCATTCGCTCCTCTATGCAGAGGACCCAAGCTTTGGAAGCATTTTCACAGCCACTCCCCCAAGCCCCCCCCTCCCCCCCCCCCCCCCCCCCCCCCCCCCCCCCGCCCGGCACCGAGCAGATAGCGCACAATCGTTGCACATCCGATCCCTACTGATGGGGGGGGGGCGTGGTTTACGGAGCACGTGCGTAAATGCGCGAATAGCAGTGCATCTTCCAGGGATGCGCAGACACAGAAGGCCGCTCCCGGGAGCAGAGGCGCCTGGGCTTCAAGGATCACGTTTGGCGAAGCGATGTGCTGTGCTGTCCGGCGTTTGAAGGATCCTGAACAGCTTTACTTTCAAGGCAGAGGAGAGCGTGGAGCTTTCCAGGCCTCCCTACGAGCAGGGGGATCCTCGGGCTTTCAGGTCTCTTGCTCCTTTTCCTGGCCAAGAATGCCCCGTGGGATCCTTTGAACGCCCTGCCAGTTGCAAAGTGCCCTCATTTTCATGGATGCCCTTGAATGAGCCCATTCACGGAAGCTTTCCCACAGCCCGGAAAGCCATCTGGGCGCGCCCGCTCGGGTTTCGTGCGTCTTGGTGCCAGAAAGAGAAGAGGCACAGGCCTCTGCTTGGCTCCTGAAAGCATTCCTGGGCTGGTGCGTCATGGGTGTGAGAAACCGCCTGAGAGGAACAGAGGGAAAGCTGTCCCCCCCAAAACAGTCACCGAACCCACTCTGAAACGAATCTTCTTGGAAGAACCTTACAGGATGGGGAAAGCAAGTCTTTCAGAGACTTAACACTGTTTATCAAAATGGTGTTTATAAATAAGGGAAATGAACGGCAACTTGTCAAAACCCTATTTCTTCTGCAATTTTACGTCCCAAAATATTGATGGAAGGGGTAGGGCTTTTCTTGCATAAACAAGGCCACCTAGTAGAAAAACGTTAACGCCTAGACTTTTCCCGAATTATCTCTGTGTTTCTAAAGTCATGGGGGACAGACGAGGGGTTGGAGGGAGCCTGGCATTTAAAGTATTGTCACTATTAGGAGGAAAAACAGGTTATTCATTCCTTCATTCATACAAATGTAAGGTGTCTGGCTGTGCTTAGCAGCTAAGGGGGAACCCAGCAGTAGCTCGGCACCCCTCCCCAGGGGACTTTGACAAAGTCTAGAGACAGGTTCCACTGTCTGAACGGGAAGGCTGTCACTGGCTTCTAGGGAGTGGAGGCCAGGGATGCTGCCGAACATCCTACAGTGCCCAGGACAGCCCCCCAGGGCAAGTGGCATCCGACCCGGAAAGTCAGTAGTGCCGAGGTGGAGACACCCTGACGCTGAGTAAGGAGGAAACAGCCATCTCAGTCTTTAGGAGTCACTTTGGCAGGTGTCATCGTGATATCAAAACGCAGTTTTTCCTGTCTGGCGAGAACTGTGTGCACCATGCAGAGGAAGGATTATCTAAATATCCCTCATATTTAGATCAGAGATGCAACAGGTATGTTTCAGTGGCTAAAATGTGGCTAAATATGCAAGGTTAGGGAAACTGCGTTTTCTACCTAAATCCTATCTGGATCCCACCCCCTGCCCCCCAGGGCAGAGCCAGCTGGACCAAAACCCAAGCCGCTAAGACTAACGCGTGCTTTGTCTTTGTTATTCTGTTTGCTCCATCCGACCAAACTCCCTGTCTTCCTGTCACATTCCTGTGGTTTGCAGGGTACAAATATCCCCTGCTTGTTCTCTTGGCTGCTTTTGGTGTAATGTCTTTCTGAACCTGTACAGGTTCAGCCGATACACGACACATTAAATATTGTAATTCTACTGGTACCCTCTCCTCTTCCAGAAGTACACCTCTACCTTTTACATCTATTTCTAAATTTCTTGTCTCTGTGTGTATAAGGCATCCCCCCCCTCATCCTTTTCCCCATATATTTCTCTCCTAATCAGTGGTAGATAGCGTGTCTCCTTTTAAAGCTCACAGACAATTTGAACATTACATAGGAAATCACATTTCTACATCATCCCGCTTTCTGAATCCTGCAGGGGTGGGACCTTTAATCGCTCTCTGCGCTGCATCGCTTCCTGCCTATTCCTACATATCAAGGATTAACCCGTTGACATGTCATCTGAGGCCACGTGAGATCTGGAAAGCACGCGTGTGTCAGTCTTGCCGGCTTTTTACCTCTCGGTGAACGTTCTCTGTTGAACTGAGGCTGTCTGAGGATCTCACACACCAACAGTTCTTCCTTAGCTCTCTGCTCGTATTCTCACCCACAGAATGAGCTCCTCGCTTCCCTCTCTCTACCCAGATGCTACACAGCTTTGAGTTCCAACCCAAGGCCATGGCTTCCTTCTAGTTCTAGCACCTGTGTGGCCCCGGATGATCACAGAATTTCAGAGTTGGAAAAGGATCTTGGGTGTGATCTGCTGCTATTCTTTCCTTCAGTGGGTGAAAGAAAAGTAAGCAAGAGAATGTTATCACGTTGTCAAATATCCGGCCCTAGTACCGGCAGCTTTTGTCCCGAGCTTATTTTTGGCTGCCCTGTTGGAAGGCGGGGACGGTGTCACATCCATCTTCCTCTGAAGCTACATCTCACCGCGCTGAGCACGTGATGGGTGCTCATCACTCAGGCACTGCGTGCTTTCTGTGTATGTGCTTCGTTCTTCTATGCATGCTTCTGCCAGAGGAACTCACCCTACAAACCTCATGCCAGGCAAATGGTTAGAGGGATTTGGAAATAAGCGGTGAATTCAGCCATCAAAAGTCAGATTCAGGGGCTTCCCTGGTGGCGCAGTGGTTGAGAGTTTGCCTGCCGATGTAGGGGACACGGGTTCGTGCCCCGGTCCGGGAAGATCCCACATGCCACGGAGTGGCTGGGCCCGTGAGCCATGGCCGCTGAGTCTGCGCGTCCGGAGCCTGTGCTCCGCAACGGGAGAGGCCACAATAGTGAGGCCCACGTACAGCAGAAAAAAAAAAAAAAAGTCAGATTCAAAGCGGGGATGCAAAAGAATGCTCTTTCAGACTACTGCTTCTTTGTCTTGGTGGGCAGATTCATTTCTCCTGCCGTGGAAACTGCATTCGTTTGCATCAGCTCTTAGCTGCTTCCCAGAGGCAAACAGCTGGAGGCCACTGTCACCCTGAGATATACTTGCTTAAAAGTGTGCATCCAGTTTACAACCCCTCCCACATGATTCCCTTTTCCCCAAACCAAGCTACTTGCCATTTTTTCCCATCTTCTGACGCTCATTACTTAAATGTGTTGAGTCATGACTTCTGTTCTATTTCTGGAGAGTCGAGCCTCCCTCTTGCCTAAGAGTTATTCTCTTACGTAACACATGAGTTTTGACTCATTGTATGTTTTTCTCAAAGAGAATAGAGAGTTCGTGACTCAGGTGTGGTCATTCTGGTGTAATAAAATCAGTAACTTGTTTTCTAGCTCTTACGTTATTCTGATATTCAGGGCTGCTGCAAGAGCATCTGGGAACTGGTTTTAGGGTATACACGTTATTTCATCCAGAAATTTTAGAATATTCTTTATCTTCTTTAGGGGCCATGGTCTCAGCTGCCGCTCTGTCCAGTTCAGCGTCCAGCTGCCTTCGATCCCCATCTCACACACTACAGACCTGCTCTTTCTTGAGGAGCCAGAGAAAGGAGGTCTGGGAATTTTCTCTTCGCTCTCCTTCTGGATAGCTCAACCATGCTCCTCTGAGAGCCTCAAGACAGAACCGAGCTTTCAACACCCACCCCAATGGAGAACCAGGCATCCGCTGTGTACATTTGTTATTCTAGAAATCTACCTTGAGCTTATGCAACTTACACTGCTTTTCAGGAGGAGGAAAACCACCCGAAGCATTAACATTTGTAGCCAAACCTCAGCTTGGAAGAAGCGGCCCACAAAGATGCGATCATCCCCAGCAGCTAAGCTTTGCCCTCACCTGTCCTCCAAGCCACTCACATAGTAAGTTAAAATGCATGACTCGTAACCTCCCTGCAAACAGTTCCACCCGGGAGATACACTGCTGCTGCCACTCCCCTTAAGCTGTGAAAAGAAAAGTGCCTACGTCGGCCATTTATAAAAATACCAACAAATAGAATTAATACAGCATCAGCCAGGAATCTGTGTCCCTCCTGAGCCATACTTTAGGGAAGATATACCTCTCTCTAGTTTTTACCCTTTTGTCTACGCAAACTCAATTCCTCTAACACGTACTCATGAACCATGTCTTATACATGTTTTCTATCCCTTTACTGTGTGTGTGTTTTACACCCAAGAAAATATCATTTAATTTCCAGGTAAAGTATGAGAGAAACTAAAATGATGAAGAGAAAGACCGTGACATGACTGCAACCAATCCTGCTAACTTAGCCCCCAGTTTAACATAGTACTACTACTGGGCTTCTCTGGTGGCGCAGTGGTTGAGAGTCCGCCTGCCCATGCAGGGGACGCGGGTTCGCGCCCCGGTTCCGGGAAGATCCCACATGCCGCGGAGCGGCTGGGCCCGTGAGCCATGGCCGCTGAGCCTGCGCGTCCGGAGCCTGTGCTCTGCAACGGGAGAGGCCACAGCAGTGAGAGGCCCGCGTACCGCAAAAAAAAAAAAAAAGAAAGAAAAGAAAATAGTACTACTACTACTACTACTATTTGAAAATGTACTTTCATAAATAACTAAGCTTTGTCATTACTTGAGCACGGGCTATCTATTTTTCGCAGGGTGAAAGGTCAAGCTTAACTGTCTGTTAGTAGACAGTCTCTTAACTCCTGTTCCATACAGGAAACACTATACCCTGTGTCAGAATTTTCCTTTAACCTATTCCACTTGTGGACCGGACTCAGGAAGCTCAACAACTACTGCAAACCACACAGAAATGCAAGAGCCGGCAATCCCAAAGAATTCCAACCTAAGACATGCAGGGTTTGTTCTGGTCAAGGCAATAGTGAATTAACTGTGGTCTTACCTATTCTTTGCCTGGAAAAGAAGACACCAAACCCAGCTGCATGAACGACCTACATCCTTGTTACCATGCAAACCATGGAACTAAAAGGGTTCTGGTGACAGGGCCAGCACATATTATTTCTAGCAAACACACACAACTGGACTCTAAAAAATGTACATACAACATCATCACTGTGGAATTAGATATGCTTGAACGGGATTTTAAACTGTGATGTAGAACACAGTAAATTCTGAGTAAGTACATTCCTACTAAAATATACCTACCCGAAGATGAAAGAAACTAACCCCCATAATTAGTGAACACTATGGTTAGTAAAGTTCCTTTGAAAATATATGGAACACAAGCATTCATAGGGAACAGAAGTGCATAAATAAGTACATGATATTTTATACTGAGAATAACTGCCTTTCAAAATTTTCTCTGTATTTATTTTACATTGGATCAATTTAAGATGTTTTATGAGAGATTCACTCTATAGAACAGAGAACTATATTCAATATCTTGTAATAACCTATATTAGAAAATAATCTTTAAAAATATCAATATATGTATAATTGAATCAGTTTGCTGTAGCCCTGAAGCTAACACAATATTATAAATCCACTACAACTTCAATTTTTTAAAAAGATAATTTATAAGAGGAACATAATAAGAGGTTAATAAATTTATATTGACTCAAAAATTAATAAACAGATATACTAAAGTTGGTTATTTTGGAAAATATGATCATATATTTTTCTCAAAATTCCCAAATTGATCAAATTCCAGTAACGAGATTTAACTACAATTACTACATTGGCTATTATTATTATTTAATATCTAATTAGTGTTAAGAAAAATAACCTAGGAAAGTCATATATGTTCTTTCTAGAAATAAATAATTGCTAAAACAGAGTAAGTTTCCCCAATCTAAATATAAAAGGGGGCAGGTTAAAAGGTTAAAATCCAGTTTTCTACTTCCAACAAAAAGTGAATGGCTCATTCACAAAAAAGAAAACTGCAGGCCAATATCACTGATGAACACAAATGCAAAAATCCTCAACAAAATACGAGCAAACAGAATCCAAAAGCACATTAAAAGGATCATACACCACAATCAAGTGGGGTTTATCCCAAATATGCAAGGATTCTTCAATATACGCAAAACAATCAATGTGATACACCATATTAACAAATTGAAGGATAAAAACCATATGATCATCTCAATAGATGCAGAAAAATCTTTCGACAACATTCAACACGAATTTATGACAAAAATCCTCCAGAAAGTAGGCACAGAGGGAACCTACCTCAACATAATAAACGCCATATATGACAAACCCACAGCCAGCATTGTTCTCAATGGTGAAAAACTGAAACCATTTCCCCTAAGATCAGGAATAAGACAAGGTTGTCCACTCTCAATACTATTATTCAACATAGTTTTGGAAGTTTAAACCACAGCAATCAGAGAAGAAAAGGAAATAAAAGGAATCCAAATCGAAAAAGAAGAAGTAAAGCTGTCACTGTTTGCAGATAACATGATACTATACACAGAGAATCCTAAAGATGCCACCAGAAAACTACTAGAGCTAATCAATGAATTTGGTAAAGTAGCAGGATACAAAATTAATGCACAGAAATCTCTTGCATGCCTATACATTAATGATGAAAAATATGAAAGATAAATTAAGGAAACACTCCCATTTACCACTACAACAAAAAACCTAGGAATAAACCTACCTAAGGAGACAAAAGACCTGTATGCAGAAAACTATAAGACACTGACGAAAGAAATTAAAGATGATACAAAAAGATGGAGAGACATACCATGTTCTGGGGTTGGAAGAATCAACACTGTGAAAATGACTATACTACCCAAAGCAATCTACAGATTCAATGCAATCCCTATAAAACAACCAGTGACATTTTTCACAGAAACAGAACAAAAAATTTCACAATTTGTATGGAAACACAGAAGACCCTGAATAGCCAAAGGAACCTTCAGAAAGAAAAACGGAGCTGGAGGAATCAGGCTCCCAGACTTCAGACTATACTACAAAGCTACAGTAATCAAGAAACTATGGTACTGGCACAAAAACAGGAATATACATCAATGGAACAGGATAGAAAGCCCAGAGATAAACCCACGCACACAGGGTCACCTTATCTTTGATAAAGGAGGCAAGAATATATAGTGGAGAAAAGACAGCCTCTTCATTAAATGGTGCTGGGAAAACAGGACAGCTACATGTAAAAGAATGAAATTAGAACACTCCCTAACACCATACACAAAAATAAACTCAAAATGGATTAAAAACCTAAATGTAAGGCCAAGCACTATATAAAACTCTTAGAGGAAAACACAGACAGAACACTCTAGGACATAAATCACAGAAAGATCCTTTTTGACCCACCTCCTAGAGAAATGGAAATGAAAACAAAAATAAACAAATGAGACTTAATGTAACTTAAAAGTTTTTGCACAGCAAAGGAAACCATAAACAAGACGAAAAGACAACCCTCAGAATGGGAGAAAATATTTGCAAATAAAGCAACTGACAAAGGATTAATCTCCAAAATTTACAAGCAGCTCATGCAGCTCAATATCAAAAAACCAAACAACCCAATCCAAAAACGGGCAGAAGACCTAAATAGACATTTCTCCAAAGAAGATATACAAATTGCCAGCAAACACATGAAAGAATGCTCAACATCATTAATCATTAGGGAAATGCAAATCAAAACTACAATGAGGTATCACCTCACACCTGTCCGAACGGACCTCATCAGAAAGTCTACAAACAATACATGCTGGAGAGGGTGTGGAGAAAAGGGAACCCTCTTGCACTGCTGGTGGGAATGTAAATTGATACAGCCACTATGGAGACCAGTATGGAGGTTCCTTAAAAAACTAAAAACAGAACTACCATAGGACCCAGCAACCCCACCACTGGGCATATACTCTTGAGAAAACCATAATTCAGAAAGAGTCACGTAACACAATGTTCACTGCAGCTCTATTTACAATAGCCAGGACGTGGAATCAACCTAAGTGTTCATCGACAGATGAACGGATAAAGAAGATGTGGCACATATATACAATGGAATAGTACTCAGCCATAAAAAGAAACGAAACTGAGTTTTTTGTAGAGAGGTGGATGGACCTAGAGTCTGTCACAGAGAGTGAAGTAAGTCAGAAGGAGAAAAATAGATACCATATGCTAACACATATATATGGAATCTAAAAAAAAAAAATGGTTCTGAAGAACCTAGGGGCAGGGCAGGAATAAAGGCACAGACATAGAGAATGGACTTGAGGACATGGGGAGGGGGAAGGGTAAGCTGGGACGAAGTGAGAGAGTGGCATGGACATCGATACACTATCCAAATGTAAAACAGATAGCTAGTGGGAAGCAGCCGCATAGCACCGGGAGATCAGCTCGGTGCTTTGTGACCACCTAGAGGGGTGGGATAGGGAGGGTGGGAGGGAGATGCAAGAGGGAGGAGATGGGGGGACATATGTATATGTATAGCTGAATCACTTTGTTATAAAGCAGAAACTAACGCACCATTGTAAAGCAATTATACTCCAATAAAGATGTTAAAAAAAACTGAAGGGCTCAAAGTAAAAAAAAGCATGAGGCCTCTTACATAATAGAATATGTGAGTCCTGAAGTTAAAGCAGAAAAACAAAACAAGTGGAAATAATTACGGATTTGGGGCTACATCTCTTTCATATCTTCATTCTCTGAAGAGCAAATGAAATAGGATTATCATTGAAAAATATCAGTCAATTAATTAAAGATCCACAATCCAAATGACAAAAGTTTAGAAAGATGAATACCAGTACTGTCTATTTATAATTACCCTGGAGCCTTTTTTAAAAAATTATTTAAAGTAGCTAAGCTCCCTGTAATTCCTGTGGGTAATCTAAGAACGGATTAAATTTTCAATTATAAATATAAACATCTGTGTCAGGAAAAAAACAACTTTATAGTTTATGTTTTTCTTCTTTATTTAGGGTTGATTATAAGTCTATTTCTTTTTTTTTATAAATTCATTTATTTTTATTTTTGGCTGCATTGGGTCTTCGCTGCTGCATGCGGGCTTTCTCTGGTTGCGGTGAGCGGGGGTTACTCTTGGTTACGGTGCGTGGGTTTCTCATTGCAGTGGCTTCTCTTCTTGAGGAGCACAGGCTCTAGGTGCGCGGGCTTCAGTAGTTGTGGCACGTGGTCTCAGCAGTTGTGGCTCGCGAGCTCTAGAGTGCAGGCTCAGTAGTTGTGGCACACGGGCTTAGTTGCTCCGCGGCATGTGGGATCTTCTCAGACCAGGGCGCAAACCCGTGCCCCCTGCAGTGTTAGCACAGAGTTCTAACCACTGGACCAGCAGGGAATTCCCATGGTATCTTTAAAGTACAGGTTCCAAAAGCCTCGGCGCTTTGCCAAACTTAGTACCACAAGGAACATGCTCGAAGCCATTATCAACACTGAGCTAAACGTCAGAGAGGCTGAACATGGTAAGATGGGGATTAACGTGTTTGGTCTAACAAGTAGGTAGCACAGCAAACATCCGTCAACACCAGCACCCATGTAACAAGACTTATTAAGGACAGCAAGGGCTGCATGAGAAGAAAGCAGCATGTGTGCACTACAGGAAGAAAATTTCATGCCCACAGATGCCTCCCTGCTGGACATCACAGAAGGGTGAACACAGGTAAGACAGATGCTTCCATGAAGTTGGCTGCTAGTATGAAAGGAAGAAGAAAACAAAATGGGCAAATGCCCAAAGTATATAGGTGATGCCCTTGAATTCTGCTGATTCCCGACGACTGACATGGTTGGGTCCCTCCAACATCAAGAACTAAAAAAGCAACCCTGAGCCATTTCAGATAAGCTACACTCAGGAGCGCTCTTTATAAAGTTGATTGTTCTGACATCTGTGATTCCTAAGACCCCGGGGACCGGGGTGAATTTAAGCTTGCCACTCCCATGGTCACCTCCATCAGAAAAGCGTATGTTCCAGTCCCCGAGCATTAAAACTGGGCACTAACCTCTTACTTGATGACAACTGCCCTACCTTAGCCCATGACAAAACCATGCCAATGTCATCGACACTCGCTTTCTGCTAAGGCAGGTAAGTGGTCCTCCTTACTGATCCCTTTAGGGAATTTCTGTAGAGTCATTCTCAATGTTTGTGGCATCACACTGGCTGCTGGGACACACTTTTTGTTACTGGGCAGCTTTGAAGAGCCCTCAAGTCTTGGACATCAAGAGAATACCAACAGAACACAGACCAATCTGAGCCTTGATAAACGCCCAGGTGTTCTTAAGTGGCAACGGAGCTTACTCCACACTAACACGGGTCTGGTCTTACACTGAAAGGTAATTTGGACACGAATGGTCAACTGAACGCGTGATTCTTATATGAAGCTACCCGCCTGAGATTAGCGATTACAAAGAAACAAAATTACTTCTTGTTAAAAACCCTACAACTCTCCCTATTTGATGTGGGATCACCTAGCACCAGACTCTGTAGGCCATGTGAAAATATAGACCCCGTGTTGTCTTCCAATTTTTAAGAGAAACATAAAATCAAATTATAAAATCAAAATTTAACCAATTTAAATGCTAATAAATTACATTTATATAGATAGCAGCTGTCATCAGGGAAAAATGGGTAAAGGGTACACAGTATCTCTGTACTTTTCCTTGCAACTGCATGTGAACTTATGATTATTTCAAAAAAAAAAAGAAGAAAAGCTTACGTTAAGAAAAACAACAAAATACGCCAAGACACATATTAATCAAACTGTCAAAAATTAAATAAAGGAAACATATTAAAAGCAACAAGGGAAAAATAACACGCAAGGGAATCCCCATAAGGTTAACAGCTGATCTCTCAGCAGAAGCTCTGCAAGCCAGAAGGGAGTGGCAGGACATACTGAAAGTGATGAAGGAGAAAAACCTGCAACCAAGATTACTCTACCCAGCAAGGATCTCATTCACATTTGATGGAGAAATTAAAACCTTCACAGACAAGCAAAAGCTGAGAGAGTTCAACACCACCAAACCAGCTTTACAACAAATGCTAAAGGAACTTCTCTAGGCAAGAAACACAAGAGAAAGAAAAAGCCTACAATAAAGAACCCAAAACAATTTAGAAAATGGGAATAGGAACATACATATTGATAATTACCTTAAATGTAAATGGACTAAATGCTCCCACCAAAAGACACAGATTGGCTGAATGGATACAAAAACAAGACGCATATATATGCTATCTACAAGAGACCCACTTCAGACCTAGAGAAACGTACAGACTGAAAGTAAGGGGATGGAAAAAGATATTCCATGCAAATGGAAAACAAAAAAAGCTGGAGTAGCAATTCTCATATCAGACAAAACAGACTTTCAAATAAAGACTATTAGAAGAGACAAAGAAGGACACTACATAATGATCAAGGGATCGATCCAAGAAGAAAATATATCAATTGTAAATATTTATGCACCCAACATAGGAGCACCTCAATACATAAGGCAAATACTAACAGCCATAAAAGGGGAAATCGACAGTAACACAATCATAGTAGGGGAGGTTAACACCCCACTTTCGCCAATGGACAGATCATCCAAAATGAAAATAAATACGGAAACACAAGCTTTAAATGACACATTAAACAAGATGGACTTAATTGATATTTATAGAACACTCCATCCAAAAACAACAGAATACTCATATTTTTAAAGTGCTCATGGAACATTCTCCAGGACAGATCATATCTTGGGTCACAAATCAAGCCTTGGTAAATTTAAGAAAACTGAAATTCTATCAAGTATCTTTTCCGACCACAACGCCATGAGACCAGATATCAATTACAGGAAAAGATCTGTAAAAAATACAAACACATGGAGGCTAAACAATACACTACTTAATAACGAAGTGATCACTGAAGAAATCAAAGAGGAAATTAAAAAATACCTAGAAACAAATGACAATGGAGACACGATGACCCAAAACCTATGGGATGCAGCAAAAGCAGTTCTAAGAGGGAAGTTTACAGCAATACAAGCCCACCTTAAGAAACAGGAAACATCTCGAATAAACAACCTAACCTTGCACCTAAAGCAATTAGAGAAAGAAGAACAAAAAAAACCCCGAAGTTAGCAGAAGGAAAGAGATCATAAAAATCAGATCAGAAATAAATGAAAAAGAAATGAAGGAAAGGATAGCAAAGATCAATAAAACTAAAAGCTGGTTCTTTGAGAAGATAAACAAAATAGATAAACCGCTAGCCAGACTCATCAAGAAAAAAAGGGAGAAGACTCAAATCAATAGAATTAGAAATGAAAAAGGAGAAGTAACAAATGACACTGCAGAAATACAAAAGATCATGAGAGACTACTACAAGCAACTCTATGCCAATAAAATGGACAACCTGGAAGAAATGGACAAATTTTTAGAAATGCACAACCTGCCAAGACTGAATTTGGAAGAAATAGAAAATATGAACAGACCAATCACAAGCACTGAAATTGAAGCTGTGATTAAAAATCTTCCAACAGGGGCTTCCCTGGTGGCGCAGTGGTTGAGAGTCCGCCTGCCGATGCAGGGGACACGGGTTCGTGCCCCGGTCCAGGAAAATCCCACATGCCATGGAGCAGCTCGGCCCACGAGCCACGGCCACTGAGCCTGTGCATCCGGAGCCTGTGCTCCGCAACAGGAGAAGCCACAACAGTGAGAGGCTTGCGTATCGCAAAAAAAAAAAAAAAAAGAAAAATCTTCCAACAAACAAAAGCCCAGGACCAGATGGCTTCACGGGCGAATTCTATCAAACATTTAGAGAAGAGCTAACACCTATCCTTCTCAAATTCTTCCAAAATATAGCAGAGGGAGGAACACTCCCAAGTTCATTCTACAAGGCCACCATCACCTTGATACCAAAACCAGACAAGGATGTCACAAAGAAAGAAACCTACAGGCCAATATCACTGATGAACATAGCTGCAAAAATCCTCAACAAAATACTAGCAAACAGAATCCAACAGCACATTAAAAGGATCATACACCATGATCAAGTGGGGTTTATTCCAGGAATGCAAGGATTCTTCAATATATGCAAATCAATCAATGTGATAAACCATATTAACAAATTGA